>NC_070642.1:5158241-5476741 GCF_947347685.1 Pleuronectes platessa
GTGCAACTGTGAGTAAGCTTATGGCATTGGCCTAGGTTGGCTCTTTTCATCTTCCCATGCCAGGTCCTTCCTAAGGTTTCAGACTGTTGCCTGCAGCTTTAGGCCCTTGCGGCAGTCCTGGGAGTTGGGTAGAAAAAAAATGCCACTCATAAGAAGTTTCTGTGGAATTTTTGGCAGCAGCTAATAAAAAAATGTTAAGGCTGATAAATCGTGCTCCGAGGAACACCACATCACGACTGTACAACTCCTCAGGCAAAGGGTAGCTAGATAGATTTGGATACATAATGGTATTAAATGATCCAATTCACCATCATCTTCTGGAGCAAAATGGAAATAAGTTTCTAGTCAAGTGATGTTAAGATGTAGATGGGGACGAAACTGGGGTTAATGGGCCCCGGTATTTTCCAATGCACAGCAAACGTTTTCTTGTGCCCCAAGTCATCTGGACTATGATTAAGCTTAAACATGCAGTGTGTATCCTCTAAAGTGGACACCATGCAGACAGGCTCATGACCCTTTAAGACACCGATCATCAAGAACATGTCTCAGCTCAGAGAGATGCCAAAACCAGATAAAATATGAGATGCACACTGAGATGACTGCATGTCAAGAAGTGTGAGGGTTTTAAAGGCCAAAGCATTAACCCGAGAAAGTGCAGGCAGAATCCTCTAAAAGCATCTGAAAATCATGTTCCAAGAAAAAATGTACGCCAATTTTGGGAATTTTCCATAACAGGCAATTCAACAGATGTGTGCACACACAGAGGTGTAGGTGTGACCTTCACTACTTCTGTCATGTTTTTTGTGGCTTTAAATGCGTTCACGCCCAGCTTGCCTAAGTCAAGATGACAATGATATGAAAAAAATAGTTCTTAGGGAGAGACTGTGGAGGCAGTAGGATGCAGCCAGAAGGAGGCTGTGATAACGGGCATTTTGCTTGGCCTTTGAGAGTGGCCTTTCAGAACAATTTGTAACACTTGTTAATGTTGGACTGGTCACATCCGCTCATCCATTTCACATCAAGTACTCCTGGTAGAGAAAGTCTACGGATTAAAATTGCTTTTGTCGAGTTGGAAGATAAAATTACATTTGTGAATGAGTTCTAAGATCCTACTCCCGCTGATTATAAATTGCTGTGTGTTTGTGTCTGCTGAGGCTATTATTAAAACTGGACTTCCTGGATTGAATGTTATCATCTCATCTATAGCAGTGCCATTCTTTGAATGCAATGCCATTAACAATATGGACACCTGTGAACAGGTTGCAAAATAGTCAGCATTCTGCAGAAAACACATTCTGTTTCACCCGCAGATTATTTGTTAAATTGTCAAAAAGTAATGCAGACTGTGACAACTGGCCTGCCGGCGCACCACAGGCAAGTCATTATAGTCTATAGCCAGACTATTATTATCAACACTGCAAGGTACATGCCAACATTTCCAGAAAAGAAAAAATAAAACACATTGAATCTTAACATAATTCAACAGCTGATAAGGGGATACACACTTTGGGACAGCAGTATTTCCAATGGGTTGGAAATATGTTTTGAGAGTGGAGATACACACAAAATATGACAAAATATCTCAAGAGTAATCCTTCACATGCTGTTTTTGCACAATCAATTTAAATAATATATATATTTAATTGGATTTCAAAATTCTGATGCCATGTTACATATAGACTGGTACAGTTTTAGGAAACCAAAGTACAGTGAACCTGACTATAATTATTTAAACAGCAATAAAGATTTACAGAAATGTAAATATTACCAAGTACATATATTAAATAATGTTTCAATTTAAATGTTGTCAAAGAAGACCTTTACTTGTGGAGCACTTTATTAGGAACTTTATACTAAGTAGTTCCTCAAAACAGCTGCAGTTCTTCATGGCATGAATTCCACAAGATGTTGATGAGGTTTTTTATATTACAGCTCACTGCTTGATTCGAAAAAGATTAAATGTGGATCATTTCTGTCAATGTTTAAAAATGTATACACCTCTATAGAGAATCCACAGTCAACGCTTGGTTTCACTGATACTCTGCACTATGCTGTTGCTGTGGGACAGGCTACAATAAAAGACAATAAAGAATACATGAGGGAATTATGTCAGTTTGAGCTCAGCTTACCTGAAACCTAAGTTCCAAAAATAAAAGTAAGCTAATCCCCAGACTGTCTCTTTTACAAAACATGTACCCCCCCTAGATCTTTGCTTCCATCATAAAAGGAAAACCTCTAACTTTCCCTAGCGGCACAAAGATCAATAAAAAGAGTGCGGCTTCCTCTGAAAACATTTAATCAAATACTTTACTATCAGATAACGTGGATCATCAATTTTATGTGCAAGTAATGTCATCTTTCTTAGCACAATTGCACTTATTTATCAGAAAGAGGGGGAATATTCAAAATAATTAGCTATGCTTGAAGTTGACGTAAAATATTAGAACAGGTGACTTCACAAAGCAGGCCACGTTAATAATAGATCATGCATGTTCATTTCTGGAGTCTGTCTGATGTTCAGGAGGCAGCTACAACACCTGAGCCTTATATTCTTACCACCAAAACCCTTCAGCTAATATCAGAGGGCTCTGAGACCAGACCAAAGACCTAACCTGGTGACGGAGAGCAGGTAGCTTCTAATACAATGGAGGTATTCAGTGGGAGTCAGGGTCTCATTAAAACCAGTCTGCCATAGAGTGACAAAAATCCTCTGTTCCCAAAAATATCAGTTTCTGAAGTTCTTCATGACATATGCCCCGTTGACTTCGTTTACATGCAGCAGCCTGTGCAATTAACATCTTTCCTTTTGAATGTGGTTTTTGTATAGACCAGAATCTAATTTCTTTTTTAGGCTTTTCCGGGAGAATATTACCTCACCGGCTGACAGTCTTGAAGTTGAAATGAGAAAAGACTGCCGATACTCAATCAACCAAAACCTCATATCAAACGGAGGTCATTATAGGTCAGAGTGGCGAACACTCCCCCACTGAGAGCCACAGTATACCATTTCCTAGCATGCTCACTCGCTTAGTGCAATTAGCGTCACAGTGTTTACAAAATACATTGAAACAGTGTGTTTAAGTGTTAAAAATACCCATGTGATATATACTTTGGAAATCACAGCCCGGAAGAAAGTAATATTACCTTGCTATGACAATTACAGACATAATTACCCAGACTCTCAGCATCCACTGTGTTTATGTAGCTACATCTCCTTTGTGTATTACCAGCCTGCAGCTGCACTCGGCAGTGTTACCTCTGCTGCTTGTCTAAAAGTGGGATTAAAATAGTGCAAAAGAGTACTTGCATGTCTCAAGATGAATATAATTCCTGGGAGACTCAATGCACAAACAAACTGCACAGCCAGCAAAGCAAGTTTAAACTTGGGCTGTTGACAGGTCGTCATCGGAACTTTTCATTCAAGTGTTTCCCTTGGAGTTTTGTGAACTACTTCTTGCAAAGTAACAAAAAAACACTGTTTCAAAACAGGAAATAATAAGCAGTTGGAAATGTGACAGTTAATAGATAAGTGTGATTTATTTGCTCCAGAGGTTATGGGGGTTGATAAATAACCGCCTGAATACAAAGTTTCTGCATCTTCCAGTTGGTCTTTTTTTAAAGATTTATTGTCTTGGCTTTATTAAAAAATGTTGTTCTAGGGACAACATGATCTTTTAAAAGATGGTATGGTGCGAAGGCATCTCCTGTCCTCTCCACCATTGAGACTGCTCATCAATGTTAATGCAGGTCTTTGCCCTTAAATTATTTAGTTATCTTGTTTAGGTTTGGCTGGATTCTGTTGGACTACAGAAATGATGTAGTTTTGGTGTTTGGGAAGTCAAACTTTCTTTCTTTCACCAAATATGGAGCCAGGGTTGTGTATTTAAACCAAATGTTTTCCAGAAAACACACAGATTGTACGGTAGTGGACTGTGAGGAGATATTAGCAGAATTTGACAAAAAGTGTATTGAACTAATAGGGCTTACCCTACATTTAAAACCACGCTACATGACCACTATTTAGGTCATCATGCCCATGCAATGTAAATTATTTTTGACAACTAATATCACGATATGTGAAATTACAGCAGGTCGCCTGTTTATGAAATGGGTGCTCGGGTGTCAGGAATGAGTGACATCTTTCTTATTTATTTCTGTGACCTCTCCCACCTCCGCAGGGCCCCATTGTTGTTTTTTCCAGCCACATATCCACCTGGCCAACTTCTATATGATCACATGGGCAAACCAGAACAAATATTGGACAGGAAGCTTGTTCTGCTGCGCCTCCTCTGACTGACAGCTCTCCCAATCACCAGGGGCATAGAAACAGGAGATGAAAAAAAGCAAAGAGAAGTGCTGTCTCAGCCTTGGACTGAAGGGAAAATAAAAGTTTTCCATCAGGGAGATAAGCAGCCTAGTAGTTATAGCAAAGTGAGTCTTAGTGTCTATCTCATCTCCGTGTGCTAATGAAACAGCCTGGTGATCAAGACCCCCGTCTCATCTGCTAATAGAAGAGCGACTTTAGCCTCTCATATTCTGGCATTGCATCACATTCTCGGAGAGAAATGCAGTGTGAAATGAAGAGCTATGTGCCCACTCATGCTCCCTCCAGAGACCGGGTATTTTGTCGATAATGAATTTGTCATCTTGCATTTCGGAGCTGGCTTGACCAGGCTCCTTTCCCTTTGTGACTGGGGATTGAGTCACGTCCACCGAGGCTCAGGTGCTGATTATATTGCATGTTTGTGCGGATTTTACTATGTTAATGCCATCTAACCAGCATCAAGCTGTCTTTGCGTATCCCACATGTAAGAGCATAATATTTTTGTGACACACATTGTTCCACACTCCATACATTACCCCCATTACCATTCTATATCCAGTTTATTCACATCACATGCTCTGCAGAGAGTCAACATTGAAAAGATTTTCATCCACCAAATCTTACTTTTTGGCAAGGGCCCTCCTCTCCTCTGGGGTATAATCAAGAGATCCTATTGCTCCCTCTCCTTTTGTTGGCATGAATCCAATAATAGCGATTAGGGCAGTTCGGACTGGAAGAGGAAAAAAGAAGAGGAAAAAAACAAAAGGAGAGAAAAATTAAAAACAGAGCATGTTAAACATTGCTTGTTACAAGTGAGGAGGTTAAATTACACGACAGGCTGCACATGTCGTCATGTTCAGAGCCCGTGTTACATAAGTGGGTATGGTGCTTTGTTTTCAGAGCGTAAGCCTGGATTTACCCCGGTGCCTGTGAGGACGTCCACCATTAGTCTGTGCTCACACATTCTCCAGCTGGCGGGGGACACATTTTACAATATGGTCAGGGTCAGGGGTTTGTCTGTGCTCCGGTTGATCCAATATACTGAATAAAGCATCTGGAAGCCCATTATTTGTGTCTGTGATAGATACGCCTTCTTTAGATGCTTCGCACGTTGGATTTTATTTGTATAACCACCAAACATGATATGCAAAGTGGTATTAAGGGGTTTAAATTTTAAGGGACAATCCCAGTGATTTTGCAGTTATATGTCCAGTAAATCCTGTGTGCTTTAAACATACACCGTCCCCAAGATTCAGCAATTAATGTGATTCCAAGGTTCAGGTGCTCATTGGTTTCAGTTGATATAGCAGAACATTTTCAAAATCAGCTCAGACAAACTTGAAACTTTATCAACATGGCTAACGTCTCACAATATCTTTCAAAAATAAACATGATAGCACATACAGCAAATGCACCATTTATATTCCTCCACTGCATGCTCTTATTGGATGATCAGACCTAGTAAGTTTGCATAGTAAGTAAGTAAATAGAAGTGAGCAAAGGATGAACTCTGCAGAGTAGAGACATTTGGAGAAGAAAAGGTCAATCTGTGGTATGACTCGTACCATATTTGGGCTGAGGAGGAAATGGTGGCGAGTTGAGCAGAGAGACATAAGGAAAGGCCTAAGAAGGGACACTACATCATTCAATCAACCAGAACGCTGCATTCTGGAGCAAACAGATGCCAGCTGGTGGTGTGTAGTTGTAACATATGTCAAACCGTGATGGATCAATTCTGAAGCTACTCACAGGCTGACTCTTGATATATGCTGAATAGCAAATGAACTTGACATTTATATAAGACGAGATTTTAAAGCTGAATTGATTATATCTGCTTTAAATGATCTGTTGAATTCACCCTGTATGGTAAAGACATTTCCTGCTTTTGGAATAAAAACACACTTTGCACAATATAATGTCCTAATGTAGCTATACTGCAATTACCACTAAGTTGAAAGTAAATCCTATAATGAAAAAATAGATAACCTAGAGAAGTGTTTTGTTTTTCGATATTACTGACACAGGTCTATTGAATTGTGATCTACTTGAGATCTGTATTCTCCGACTGTAGTTATTTGGCTTAAACATACATCTAGTCCTTTAAAGCCCTTTAACATACATTCTTTGGGTCGATCAATTTATTGATAACAGGCAAGGTTTCCTTTTGCGGGAAAGCAGAATTTGTAATTACCTTCGCAGAGGAGGTTATTATCTGAATAAGGGGGCGGATCTAGAAATCCTATTTTCACTTTCTTTAATATTGCGAGTAAGGGAGTTTTTCAACATTTTCATTGATTCCTGAGAATAATTAACGGATCTTAATGAAAATGTTTAGGAGATTGATATATTTGCAGTTTAGTGCAGACCCCCCCTAAGAAAACATCAAGATCTAGTGAATTTAAATGTGGTTTCATGAAGCCTTGGTGGAAGCATGCACTATAACATTTGCCATTCTAGTTTGCTCTGTGTACTTTAGTTTTTTGATTATATCTTGTTATCGCCCCATTATAGAGTGTAAAATGTAAAAATATAAAATATATACTTATTTGTTATTAGATCATGTAGGGATTCTCAACCCTTTGAAATGAAATTGGACAAAAATTGAATTGTGAATTGTGGAGCATTTGAGTAATTAATGTATTTTATGACAGATGTTAAGAAATCTTTTGCAGTAAAATACTGAAGCATTAACAATAACCTGCATCTGCTGAAAAACCCTCGACTTTGAGAGTTAGACACTTTTACCCTTATTTAAACTGAGCTGCTGTGACTGACATTGGATAACAGAGCTCTACAGGCCTTGTCAAATTATGTACTTGCAGTTGCAAATTGGACTTCACTGTCATTAAATTAAGTCACCAGAAAAATCAAAGTTAAATTAGAGAGTCATCTGAGGCAGCAGCAGCACATTTTACTTTAAAAACAGCAGTGTCTTTTGAGATATGGGCCAACTTTCTAGCTTTTGAATCTTCTCAGCTTCTGAAAATATGAATGGATCAGTGTGTGTGTGTGTGTGTGTGTGTGTGTGTGTGTGTGTGTGTGTGTGTGTGTGTGTGTGTGTGTGTGTGTGTGTGTATACACCTGCTTCTCTACATATTTGCAATCAATGAGAATGTAACATAAAAATGTGTGACAAATTTATTGTAGAATAAATATTCAAATTCTGGCACTCTTACAGTATTAAATATAAATAGACCAGGAAAACAGCCGGAGGAAAAATAAATAAACATATTCATGAATAAGTTTATATGTATGTATGTATGTATGTATGTATGTATGTATGTATGTATGTATGTATGTATGTATGCATCTATCTAAAGAAATAGGAATATGTAAAATGTGAAATTATAAATCTTCTTTAAAGTGACATCAGAGGGAATTTTTGAATTACTTAGGCACACTTCATTAAATGCGTTGGCGTAGCACACAAAGTGAAACAGCAGCCAACAGCGGTGAGCATAAGCAGGGAATCACTGCAGCTGGTCTCCCTGTGACGTTCACAACTCGGAGTAATCATCCAGCCGGGCCTCCTGCGCTCAATCCAAACAGGATGAGACACAACTTGTACACACAGGAGGGGAAGTCAAATCTCTAAGGCATGGCCAGCCATGGGACCAGGCAGTTGGCAGAAAGAAGTATTAAGCATCCATTGTTGTTCAATTAATGGTGTTATTTATCTGAACTTTTGCTTATGGTTAAAAGAGGAAACCGGTATGGGAAAAAATTCTTTGAGGTAAAATGCACCGTCTCCCACTGAGTTCCCGCTGATTGAAGTTCCACACTGGGAAGTAACATGAAAGCAAAAGTCAGCAAAAGGATGGATTACCAGTAAAGAACTAAAAAAAGTTCTTTACTGATACTTTTCTTTTTGACTTTAGAGGTTAAAACAGGAAAACAAGCCCATGAAGCAGCCTCGCAATCAGGTATCCAACAATTATTAATTGCTTTACAATGACCAACACTAAGGATATGAGGTGAAGTCCAGAAAAATAACATGGATCAATATCATTTGTATTGGTGGTGGGTGTTTTATTTTTTTTATACTTTTTTTTACATATTTTTAACAGGATTTAAATATTCTGTCTGTTCATTTTGTTAAATATATTGCAGATAGAACATCTAAGTCAAATTTAAGACTATAACAACTTCCTCTCTTCTGTGACACCTATCAATTTGTCAAATTTTATTTCATTTATTTTATTAGCCTTTATTTAGCCAGCTTAGTCCAGTAGTCAACAGTAAACATAATTAACAGAGGGATTGATAACATTAAAAATAGTTTATTATACTACCTGCTTGCTTGCACACGCACACCACACACACACGCACGCACGCACACACACACACACACACACACACACACATACACACATACACACACAAATTAATAATACATCTATTTAGTTCAACTACAGGCTCAAAAACAGAATTAATTTCTTATTTCCCCAGTTTTATAAATATCTAATTTCATACTTACAAACTTTTTGTGATAGCTCATGGTATAATTTGCTGATCAATGTTTCTCCATGTTTGTTTGTCGTCTTGATTAATTTCCTTCTACTGGCTTCAGTAAAACAACAGAGCCACGACTGCCTGAACACTCTGCTGCTTAATTACATTTTTCTAACTGGAAAACACTCTGCATGCATACTATTTCCAGTCATTTCCGTTTCGACAAATTTTGGAATGCTGATACTCTGCACACCCCTTCCAGCTGAGATGTTTAAATAAATAAGCGTACGTGCACCTCAAAGAGCACAGTTTCTTCTGTTCCTTTGAAATATTTGCAGGAACTATTTCGTTTCCCCGATGGTAGCGGTAACAGTATTGAAATACAAATAAAGCTAAGCAAGGCAAGGAAAGCTTTTTAAAAGAGAGAAAGTCAGAAACAGAATGGCAATTATGAAATGACAAAATGAGTGCATGTTTGTTATACAACATGTAGTAATACCAAAGTTTGGAATTAAAGTACAAATGATACCACCCCAAACAATGTATTTTTCCCTGCTTTTATTAAAAACTCATTATTTGTTTTTGACGGCCACATCCTTAAATTACGTCGGCTAAGGAGGTTATGTTTCACCACTGTGCTTCGGTTTGTTTTTTGGCAGGATTAAGCTACAAATACAAAACGGTTTTACACGAAACTTGATGGAAGGATAGGACATGGGCCAAGAAAGAATTTCGGTGCAGGTCCAGAAAAAAATGTTAATCCAGGAAACGTTTGTTCTGTTTCTTTCACATTGTGAGATAGGAAATTTGTTATTTTTGCTTTGGTGGAGGTATGTGCTCTTCTGACATTCTAGAGTGTCATTATCTGAAAACTGCTTTTCATTGGAGAGTTGAGCGTAATGCAATTTAAGATAATAATGGACAGCATTATCACTGCTACTTCAAGCCGTCACTCAAGGTTCTTCCTCACAACACAATATATAAAATAAATGTACTGAAAAATATAAAAGGCCAAAGAAGAACTTTACAAGAGGAACTCAGGAAAGAAGAAAGAATGTGGAGCAACTTACTGCTCCAAGACGGCTGCCAGGTCTCTGGATGGTGGCCAGAGATGCTGAGGCAAATCTTCTTACCAACTTCGAATCTTCCGTTCGGCTAGGACGGAAGGTAAGAAAGAGGTGGTGAGGTGAGTATGTGGGTGGGGAGAAATGAATAAAACATACATTCTCGAAAGTTATGACAAGCCAAACTGACATGGGGGTTTGAAAGAGTTGCGAGTAAGGAATGAGGAAATGTGGTCTGCTCTTCTGCAAAGTAGGAGTTTGCAAACTGAAAATATCGGCAGTATCACAGACAAGAGGAAAGAATATGTTTCAATCACAACAATTCAAGAGTGCTACGGCTTTTATCAGGCAGCAATTAGTGCAAGTGTCACACAGCTGTCTGAACACAATGACACAATCTCATGTTCTCTTTAAAGAAGTGTGAATCCCTCTGACAGTTTGGTGGCAGCCTGACAACCGTCACCACGTGTGATGCAACTAGAAATGGCTGAAGGTTAAATGACATGCTGTCCTTTTTCAACTCTTTGATCATTTGATGCGATGATTTCATGTTCAGCTTCCGCAGGAGAATAATCGGATGTGAGGAGAGAGCCGTGGCCTTTGGCCGCTGCTTACTGTGAGGAGGATGATGCTGGGGGGCTTCATGGGATACTCTGGTGGAAGCACGATCCTGCCGTGGTAAACGCCACCATCAAAATCTGAATCTGGAGGCCCGCGTACGGAGAAGTGCCACTCGAAGAGGTTATCCTGCAGAGGGAAGAGGAGGGAAATGTCACAACGAGCATATGCCACAGATGTGAGGACCCTGTGACTTCTCATGGCTGTGTGAAGTGACAACACCGAGACCGACTTCAACTGTGCAACGTGAAATCTTACTCCCACAGCGGTTTGATGTGCTAATGTTAAGCAGTTATATAAATCCTCATCCCCATTCTTCAATTAAAATATATATTATATATGTATATTAATATACATACACACAGAAACATAAAATTGTACCTGTCATACATCAGTAGCAACTTGGGGTTTAACTTCCTCTTCCTTCCTTCTCACGTTAAAATGTAAATAACAGAAGCCAGGGAACATTTCATCAAACTGTAAGATTTGTTAAATATGATGATCTTTACACTGGAAAGTTGGGACTGCTCTAATTCGTTTTCTTATTCTTCTTTAACTTACTTGGAAAATATGTTCATGACCATTGTGATCTTCTGACTGTTTGTGTTTCCTGACTCACCTGGCTTAAATTTTGTTATGTCACCACGTTCTCAGATCTCATTAGTTTGGTGAGTACAGTCTCATCACCTCTGCCAAGGAAGATATGTGTTCTGCTGTTTGTCTGTTTGTTTATTTGTCTGTTAGTAGGATCTCTCAAAACTACAGAATCCATTTCCATTTTAATTTATTGAGGGATGGGACATGACCAAAGAAAGAACCCATTCAATTTCCGAGCTGATCTGGATAAACAGGTACAGGACTTTATTTTAACTTATTTTAACATTTTGAGACAGAGCATTAGCTTAGGTGGATATATACACTCTCTGACTGGCCTCTGAGTGACAAGTGATGGATATGATGAACACAACTTCAAGACAGATTTTGACTGGGAAAAAAATGTTGACACAAAATTCCCACACTGAAATATATTAGGTTCTTGCATTCACTAAAGACGCTCGATTGTGCTGCATTCATACAAGACGCAAAGCGAATAAACTCGCTGTGTTTCTCTGTGGGGGAAGCCAGCCTAGTTGTGTTTGAGTCCACACGATCATCCGTAGGCGCACACAGCTCAGGGAATTTCTAGATGACTCTTTTCCAGCGCTACCTGCGGCTTTCATGAAACCGCATCATGCTAATTCTCGTTCAGGTTCAAATATTATAAAATGACAGAATTTAGTGTCTTCGTGTCTGTTTGCACATGGGTTGACGTTATATGTGTAATCTGACTGCTTGAAGAAATTGCTTGTTTTGGTGAACTTCCGCTGCTAAAGTGAGCATATGGTACAACTATGACAGGTGCTGCAGCTTTGTTGGGTTCTGTGGTGAACTTACATCCAGCGGCTGGGCGTGGTAGTGCTCTGTGGGATCCCTCAGTTCAGCAGCCTCCTTCATCAGCCTCTTCACTGCTGTTTTTTTCAAAAGAAACAAAAATAGAACAAAACACCTGAGGTTAGTACCTGCAGAGTCAATTATGATAATTAGCGCTTACATCATTGGCCGTTACCATTTTTATCATTGGAGCGACACTGGCAGGGCCGTGCAAACACCAAATACCAAAATACCACATTGTAAATATACAATTATTGTCCTTCCCTATATTTCCTCTGCTCATTTGTATGGCTTGAAGCTTTCTTGTCTTACTCTGACCACCTGCAGTTTGCCTGCTATTCCCCATTGTGATGTCTTCCTTTTGATTTTCGGCTGCTACATGCTCGGACTCTTCATTTCGCCCTGTCTTGCCACAGAGCCTTGTTTCCCCCCATCTGGCTTGTGACTTTGATTAGAAAACCATTGATTTGTATTGTTCATGCACTGAACTTTAACAAGCGTGAGACATTGCTTTAGCCGATTATGTGACGGTGTTCCATGAGTGAACCAGGTTGCCAGATTGTTTTCCTCACCTTTCATTCTGTAGAAATATTTAGACGTAATAAAAGCTCAAATATGCATGAAACATTTGCATATAGGGCCAATACAAAAGCATGCAACACAACAGTAAGTAAAGATTCTGTGCCATACTTAGATCTTGGGTATGAACTGTTTATACTTGTACTTTAGAAATTATGTATATTGGCTCATTGGCATAATTATTTGCTGCCCTGCTTGTGTCACTATCACAGCACAAAGCCTAACTCCATTGTACAGCCTCAGAATTTGTAGCAGTCCACCAGTCTGGGCCAAGACTCCTGAAATCCCTGATGCAATGAGCTTCAAATGTGCTGTTCTCCTGGGTAACAGGATGCTAACACAGATGGATAGATGAGAGAAGCATGCGGAGGGATAGGACTCCAAGAACTGACGGTGCAAAAAAACACACTCACTGTCACAGTCTTTCAGACAGAGAGGAAAAAGGCTGGAACAACAATGCGTCTTCACACATCTAATCCAACAATCACATTTAGAACTGATTGTTTCTTCACAAATATTCAATTAAACTCTTTTGCACATTCTGATCCCACTAAGCCTTTGGGGGGCCGACTGGCTTCCTGCAAGATTAAATGCATCAAATCGAATTTGATTAAGAGAAACATTTTTTTGCAACTTGAGAGGAAGAACCCATTTAGTCACCATGGATATCTAAGCTAAGAATGTATTATTTTATCTAAATTATTCATAATTACCCTTGTTTCTCAAGAATATTTCATTATATTTATATAAGAAGCCTCCCTGTTTTCTGATCTGCTTTTGTTTGAATTTCCTGTGAATACAAACTCCCCCCCCTCCATGTTTACAAAAACATTTCCATAGCACTAATTCCAACACACTCATATCATACTCACCACTTGGCTGCTTGCAATTAATAGTTTTAAAAGCTGACTAATTAATTCAAGTAAATTCAACTTGGCTGTTTGAATTTTTTTGTCAGCCGTTAAGCTGCTGTCACAATACAAGCTTTCCAGGCTCCCTTTCCTGGTATGCTTTTAATGTGACATGGCACTGGGTCATCCACAATTGGTCTTCCTCGTGTAAAGGTCCGCAACACTCAGTCAGACAGTTGCCAGATAGATTAGAAGAACTGGGAACAAGACAGCAGTGTGGCAGAGGTTCTTTGTACTAATAATTGTTACTCAGTATCTGAAATGTTTTTATGGATGTGTGTACGTTTCGCTAGCAGGCTTTAAGTATCTGAAGCCAGAACTGTTAGCATGATTAATCGATTGATCATTAATTGTATGCTTTTTTCACGGTGTCTCTGCATTCAATAGGACTATATGCACAAATATGTCTCATCTGTAGCATCAACTTTGTCATCAAGATTTTCAAAATAAGATTTACGATCCACAGCTTATATCATCGAATTATTATATAACTGATGTCATGATGACATACAAAATGTCTAAATAAAAAAAGTTAATATTGCCTGATTGAGGTATATCTACAACACACAGGATACACATCGCCCTTCATTTTTACTGTCTTTATAGTGAAGATATGTCCACCTTTTCTCCATGCTATTTCATCTTTTAATATTAAAAGTTATAATAATAAAGAATGACTCAATTTGCTTATTGCAAGGACAGGATATACCTTATTGTTGGTGTCAGTACATTTTGCCTATACCCACATATCACTCAAGTTGAAAGATTGTTGTAAATTGCTCATTGGGGATTAGTGGATGATTAGCAGATGCTTCATGCTACAAACACAGTTGAACTTGTAACCCCGGCTCAAGGCAAAAAGAGTAAACACGTTTTTTTTGTTGTGTTGTATTTAAGAGGTCAATCTCTCCCCATGGCAGCATTTGAGTAAGTTGACGTGCAGATGCAATGGGCTTTTCGAATGAGGGGGCCAGAAGAACATCTGCTCATATTAACCCTTGTGTCATGACCTAGCCCGCAACACACTCAGACCGTTTGTGTTAATCTGTATACAAACTACCTCATCACCATAGGAAGGAGAGTTACACAAGTGTGGTGGTGGTGGTGATGATGATGATGTAACACTGACTACCAAGATGGGAGTACATGGGGGCAACACAACAACAGGTGCTGATGTCTCAGTCTCACGTTAACAGCTCTCATCACCAGTTTCCAAGTAGCTGTTGAGCAATAGGAAAGCAAGGTCAGTTTGCTTGCTTTTGCCATCTCATGGGATGCCTCTAAAGCTCCAGCTACCAGCTACCAGTAAACAGCAAGAGGAAAACAGAATGAGGCTGAAAATTGGAAAGTAATTGTGACAAGGAAAGCAGAACTAAGAGGTATTCATGGAGGCAAAATTGATTTGGAATCCAATCGAGCGTGGATTGCTTGGGAGTTGAGCTAGAAATGGAGACTGCGAAATGAAAACAGGAGAGGATGATAAGGGAGAGCAGTGGGGATGGGTGAGAGGACAAATAATAGGGGGGAAGGCCAGGGAAGCTAGGAGGATGTGCAGGCTGCAGAGGGTATGGGATGAGGCAGTGGAGCAGAGGGCATGCATTTTTATAGCTTTCCTTACCTCTGCTTGTTTTAACAAGAAGCGGGGGTCACAAAGTGCTTGCAATCTTACTCAAGCTTAAAATTATTGAGACACAAGAGCAGATGAGAAACTGATCTTATGTAAATAGAGCTAGCCTCCATGCCTCAGACTACTCTTGTATCTTGACCCAGAGCTGATAAGAACACACCTCATGTTTTGTTAATTTTGCACTGCACAAATCTTTCCCATGGTGATAAACGTTGCCTGCCCGGATAGGTGTCTGTATCCCTGAATGAGAACTCCAAAAGCACAAGAGAGCTGGGCTACATTTCAATCAGAATGATAAAATAAGCTGCTTGAGGGATGTTACTTGTTTGGTGTGATGACATGCGCTTTTAATGTTCTGGGTTTGATTCTACCGCCTCGCATCATCTCTGCTCTACCAACACCTATTGCGTGCATGCATAATTCCTCCTTCATCAGTGACTGTCTGTCAAGTTTTCAGGAGAAAAAACATGCATAAAGCCCACCAAATTAAATAACAGACAGGAAGCTTGACTGTGCACAGAATCATCAGTGCACCTATCCGCAAACAGCTGAACATGTGTCTGCAGTGCTAAACTGTGTGAGCTCCATCCATCCGTCAGGAGTGTCAACATTTCACATTCAGAAATGATGAGGCAGCTGCGGGGCAGACTACTTGTTCACAACCTGTAGCTGCAAGCTGAAAATGAGATTGGCAGCAGAGGAAATTAAATTTTCATTAAATGTATCTGAGACCACTGCAGCACTAACTTTAAAAGCCTCATTTTTCAAGGGCAACTTGCTCAGTTGCATCGTGAAACTGATGCAACAAACTCTGTTCATCTTGTTGAACTACAGAAACAAAGTCCTCTTTCATTCCTGATTGCTTTATTTAAAACAGGGACAGTATATAATAAATATATTACAATTGATTCATCAAAATAAATAGTAATATTGACCCATAATACATATAGCAACAGCATCCAAGTTGTATAATATTATTGAATCGGGAGATAAGCATATCGTTCTAGCCTTTTTCATGCACAACAATACATTTCTGGACTGACCAGTGAGTGGACATTCAGATATCCGCTGATGTGACTGACTGTCTTTCAGCTATTCACATTAGTTTAAAGGTGATCAAATTAGTACACAATTATTTGTAGCGATAGCATTCCAGAGTTTTGTCTCTGTAATTGACAAAACAGTTTGGACAAAACTTTTGCAAGCTGTGTTTTGTATCTTTATCTTTGTATCACTCTAATCTAATCTTATTTTACCAAAATTATTATTTTGTGTCATATGCCCCTTAGGCGAGAGCATAGAGGTGTGAGCTTGTGCGGTGTGTGAGCGCGGCTCCGGGCTGAGGATATCAGAGGACATTTAAACTAAAAACATTGTGTAAACGCAATTAACGCATGACGCTGTTTTGAGTCGAATGTTAACGTCAAGGCTGACCGACACTTGGATGACACCACGGGAGCAGCATGGGGGAATTTTATGTTTTTTTCTGTTGATTTTTTTACGTTTGAAGATGTGGTCGCCCAGTTACTTCAATTGTATTGGATTTGGCTGCAACTCTGTTTACCCCTTAAACTTCAAAAGTGTTTTCGGGACTCCTCCATTGGCATAGTGGTGAGTAGATAATGAGTGAATTCTCATTATTGGGTGAATGATCCCTTTAAGTTCTATAGCTGAGTACAGACACCAGCTTGCAGAGAGTGTATTTTGGATGCTCAGATTTCTCATGTAGGATAAAAAAAATACTAGATAAGAGGGGTGAAAGTTCTCCAAAGGTAGCCTGGAGCCTTGACTTTACCAACTACGCAATGTGCAGACACTCTCACAACACTGTAAAGGAGATTGGCACCTTTGATGTTAGACACAACAAACAAGTTTTACCGTTAGAATTCCTATAAAAACCCAATAGTACAAACAGCTGGTAGCCTGGAGTGCAAGAATCAAAACTCACAGTGTTCTGAAAATGTTCCTGTGGACACAGGATTTTTATTCAAGAGAGAATAAGAGAGTGGTGCAAGGAAAATAAATAATCACTGAGGGGAAGTGTGAAGAAGGGGAAAAAATGACAGCAATTAAAATGAAAAGATGATGAAGGAGGAAAGGCTGCAGGACATGTGTTGCAGAGCTGAAAGTTGGTGGAGGAAAGCAAAAGCTGTGGAGGTCTAATTCCTCTGTGTCTGTCTTTGTGGGTGTATACCTTTGGGAGTATGTGGGAACCCATGATTGGGTTCCCACATACCCCCCCATTTTTTCAAATTCAACACTTTATTTATGATCTCAAATCCATGCTTGCACTAAAAGATGTAAGTCTTTGCTCAATGTTCTATGCTGATTGTACAGTAGGTGGCATTATGGATGCTAACTAGGCCAAATTGCTCTACTGATTTTTCTTTAGAACAACAACATCTAGGTCGATTAAGTCAATGGCTCAACTTCTACACTGTCACAAGCACAGTTAATATGCAATTATGTGTGTGCTGCGAGTCTGGGACATATCGGCAACATTTTGCATATTTTACTTTATTTTTTTTTATTCAATTCTCCCTACTTAGAGCTTTGAGAGAGAGAAAAATACATTTTATATAAATAAACATTGCCTGAAACATTGATATCACGCGATTTGTTGTTTCATTTTTGGATGACGGACGGATGGATTGGACGACCCAAAGACATAACGCCTTCTGTGCAGCGGTATAACAATGATGAGAAATTTTCCCTTTTCTATTTTTCCAAAACTGTGTAGGAAGCGATGAAAGTCTCTAAATTACTATGTGTCCATTCTTACAACAATTATACCTCAATATGTGGTTTAAGATGATCGAAAGTATTGCCTAAGTTATCCTGACAGCATAAATACCAACCAGTGACAGTGGGCCTCATTAACATAGCGGCAGCAGCAGCAGCAGCAAATGAGGCATTAAATTACACATTGTGACTGCGTGGCAGAGGACTGAGTCGGCAGAAAACACAGACTCAAGAGTGCTGCTGTGAGCAGGAAAAAACAATTTGTGTGATCCTTCTTCCCAGTTATCAATCTTCACATATGATATGCACATATGCTGTTTATGTTATCATTTTTATGAATAATATAGATGTGTTTTTTTCTTACATCCAGAAAGAAAGAAATGTCTGTCTGAAAAGTTTTACAATTCAATGCATTCTAGAAAATCTCAGTAGCGTGGGTCAGAAAGAAAGACAGGGACACTTTTAGGTGGCAGGTAGATGAAGAGGAACGGAGTCTCTGTGAGAGCTATGGCTAAAAGCTCTTCAGGTTAAACCATCCACTCTATCTTTTCGCCCACAGGTCAGTCATGATTTCCCACTTTAGGAATCCATCAGTGCCCTGCAGAGGGGAATCAGGAGTGCTCAGAGGTGTGATGGACTATCAGGGCTGGACAGGCACTTCAGACTGAGAGATGAGCTACTTGGGAGAGCCAGCTTTGAACTTTATCCATCTGGATCTTCTGGGACAGAGGCTGGCCGCTCCAGCTTTGATGGCAGGGCCAGCTCTCCCTTAGGCTGGGAGTCTTTCAGCTCTTCAGGTCAGGGACATGATATCCCTGTGTCTCGTCCAAATCTCAGGGGGCAGTGTTTGATTGTCAAATTATCCGTCAGTATACCTAGTAAAGGCAGAGTCATACCAGTGAGGGCAGTCCAAACAAGCACATCTTTGCAAAAAAGGGAGCAAGCAGGAATCCAAAGTCCAGAAAATACATTTCAATAATACAAACACGACTGACGGGGGAGAAACACTCAAAGGACAGATTGGAAAACACAACACTCACAAACACAGGGTATAGGAGGTAGAACTCACAATAAACAAAGGGGAACAGATATTTCAAAGTAAAACTGGAAGTCCAATGAAAGAGATTCACAAGGGAAACAGATCATGGCAGACGTGGGGCAGTGTAATAATCCTCCAAGGGTCAAATTTGAAGAGAAGGTCTAGAAACCAGGCATAGTAAACACCATCAATAACACATGGAATGGCAGCAAAAGGTGCAGGTGCATCAACAGGTCTGCTACGACCTATTTTGCGTTTGACACAGATTGTCATTAGGACAAGCTACAGACAACTGGAATATATAAGCAAATTCAGAGCATTTCCTCTCTCTCTCTCTCTCTCTCTCTCTCTCTCTCTCTCTCTCTCTCTCTCTCTCTCTCTCTCTCTCTCTCTCTCTCTCTCTCTCTCTCTCTCTCTCTCTCTCTCTCTCTCTCTCTCTCTCTCTCTCTCTCTCTCTCTCTCTCTCTCTCTCTCTCTCTCTCTCTCTCTCTCTCTCTCTCTCTCTCTCAAGCTGGGTGTTCAAAACATATGTAGACTTCCATCATTCTGTCTGTCAAAATATAATGTTAACTTGTTTAATGAGTGTTATCCCACTATTGGTCAGACACCTTGTTGGTCAATTTTAACTACTGCTTGCAGACTAGCCATATGGAGGGTTGTTTGTGTTAGATCATTGTGTGAACAACAGCCTCTGTTATATTCTACTGTTTGCTGTGATAACTCCTTTGTTATTGAGAATCGTGGAATTCCAATGACACTGGTTCCACCTTTCAAGTCTCTGGTATTGTTACATTTCAAGTATTTGACAGACATTACAGAGCCTGCAACACTTCTCTCATCTTCTGTTAGAAGGACTTGAAGGCCACTGGGTATAGAGAGGAGAAACTATCACCAGAAAAATACATTATATGAAAAGATTTTGCAAACCCGTGATTGAATGGGCTATTTCTTATTGACTAGTTGACTTAAAAAAACTCAGATAACTTGTTAGGACTATATTTAACCACCACTGGTTTACAATACTGTATCTGAAACACTGTCGTATTTGCATAGTTTCATCTCATGAATTTAGGTATGCCTCTACCACAATCCTGTTAATTTAATATTGACTTATATATCACCTATCATCCACACTTTGTCACAGCAGGTGCTAAGTTAGTTACTTTCTGCTCTGCAGTATTAAATTGCTAAGTTAGTTACATGTAACCAACATGGCACTTCCTTAATGTGTTTTCACAATAATTAAATACAGAGGTAGGTCTTTACTGTCCAACCGCCACAGGAACTTAAAAAACTAATAGTGTTGATGATGCAGTAACTTAACACATCTTGATTCCTCATGCTGTACAAGTTTAATTTAAGATTCAGACATTTTTCAGCATCTGGATCATTACTATTATTACATCCCTGATAAAGATGATCAAATAAGGAGTAGACCAGAATACAGAAATTTGAGCTTACATCTGATGAACAACTTTCAAGTGTTAAAACAAGACAAAAAGGTGTATTCACAAGTAAAGAGGATGAACTAAAGTCCTACCTTTTCAGTTAACTTTCGGGCAAACATCAAACTACCAACATAAATGAGCGGCACCTCCTTCCGCACATACCTGTCCTGTGGAAAACAGGTCAGCTTGCCTGTAGCGGGGCTCTGATCACAGGGGTTCACAGAGTCTGATGTGAGGTGCATACAGCTTCTATCCACAGTAGTAATTCTACATGAGGCTGCATATATATTCAACACATCAGACTTGATGGCTGCTCCCTATGGTTAGTCAACTATTCAACCTTGAGTACTCCACCACATTCGACTAGAATATGAACTTTTAAACAAAAAGAGAACAGAACCTCCTGCATTGACAGGTCATATAGATAATACATTGCAGACTGTCCGGTATGATGGTACTGTAATTCCTAGGGATGCTGAAAAAGAAGAGGAGAGGGCAGGGCATTCAACATCGTCTCTGCCAATATCTGGATGAGTTTTGACAGTCTCTTCATTTCCCATGCCCATTTTTGGTTAGTCCTTCCGGTAACAGTAAGCAGAGATGACAAGGAAAAGCCCTGTCCCACACTACAGCCTCTGGCCTCTGTTGAGTTTGCAGAGGTCCAGTCAGTCGCTAAAGGCAATAGGGCGATAATCCTTGTATGCCACATCATCTTATATAACTCACATTTTGAGTGTTTGCCACCGGGAATGATTCATAGTTGGTCCAGAGGGGAGAGAGAGGATACAATTGCGTAATACAAGCCAACTCTAAAGATGAAAAAAACCATAGAGCCCAGGGGAGGGGGGGTAAGAGACTCTTCCAAAGTCTGAGCTTTTTTTTTTTATTGCTTTTCAGCAGCTGCTGCTTTCACCACGTTCAGCTAAAAGGTAATGCCAGGGCTACAAAGAGGAACTAATCCTAGTCTTTGAGTCAGCGCCTGAATTTTGTGAAAGGAGTATGATAAGGTACAGTAAGGAGGGGTGGAATGAAGGAAATTTAAACACACCAGGCTAGACAGCGCACCAACTAGAACAAAATGAAATATACACCAAACAGCACTGTGAATGTGACCGTCGGGCTCCTGCACAAAAAAATTAAAAGGCCAGCCAAGAGTCAACAACGAAAACAGCTGCCAAACTACAGGCGTACGTCAGGGTTACAGCACCAGGGAACGTTGATTTCCAAAATATAAATTTTCCTAGACCAGGCTGTTAGCAATTCACAATAAACATTGTGGGTGCTACTAGGTTCAAACAACAACTGCCTTCTTACGTGGCTCTGCGAATTGACGATAAACATCTTGTGATGAAATAAAAACATCTAATATTTCATATTGTATTTCATACCATATAGGCTAAAGTATGCTTCTCCGAGTCCGTTACGAGCGGACGGATCGGACGGACTCTTTTTCATTTATGGTTCTACGAGCTGTTTGTGCTGAAAACAATTCACCGCAAGAACAGTAGGTGGCGCAACAGAAGACGAGCTTAGAGAAGCCTATCTCATGAGGTATGTAGAAGAACTCCACGCTTGTTTATTTACTTCAGGCTTTCCTCACACACAGTGACCGATGGTAACTAACAGACAAAGGCTGTTGATGACGCGTAGAAAGGACAGTTTTTGCTGAAATAAAGTGAAACCCAGCGGGTCAAAATGCTTATGTGATCGTTTCGTAGCGCGGCGGTTCCCCGGTCTTGTTTCCAAACTGCCTTGCTAATTCAACAGCTTAAAGCTACACGGAGGCAGCTAGATTCCCCTCCAGCTTTCACACACAGTCAGCAGGGACTCCCGATAATAACTACTACCAAGCGTTTGCTTTTAACCTGACGGTATTTGAGAAACAGTGTCATGACAGCCGTGGAATTAAAGTCGTGACAGCGGGTTTTTGCTCTGTTACCACCGCAGTTAGCATGGTGGCTAGCCAGCTAGCGCCGTAATGACAGGGCGTTATAACCGTATGTGACCGTACACACATGCCGTAAGTACTCTAACCAGCCACCGTCAGCCGGACAACTCCGCTGGCTTAACACACTTTAATCCTAGAGTCGTAGTTGTGTTTTGGGTTTATTGTGCTATAGGGAATGAAACAGGAAGTTTGAGGTCCGGAAATGATGTCGTTCCGAAATACTGGCGTTGCGGACCAATCACAGCCAAGGGCTCTCCACCATGCCGAAGTGTAGTTAAAAAAATCAGAGGTGCACGAAAAGCTCTCCGCGGAGCCCGGAGAGGGCATTCCACGGCGAAGAAGGCGGTCCTATCTGTCCGTATCCGTTAAAACGGAGAAGCATACATAGGCCTTTAAGGCTCCACAGAGGGTGTTGCAGTCTACTCAACACATCAGCAGGACGGCGCTACCATCCATGGAGGATCTCTACACCCAGCGGTGTAGGAAGAGGAGCAACCAGATCATCAAAGACCCCTTTCACCCCAGCCATAAACATTTTTGCCTGCTGCCATCTGGCCGACGGTGTCGCAGCAACAGTTTCATCCCCTAGGCCATAAGACTTTTACACTCCTCCAATCCGTCATAATTCCACTGACTCTGCACCTTAGCAAATTTGCACCATTGCATTTTGCAATATTGAACACACTTGCACTATTTTAGGTGTATATATATATATATATATATTTTATTTTTATATTCTATTTTATCTTATATTTTTGTTTTATTTTTCTGTCTGCTTTTACTATCCTGAGCATTACCATAAGAGAGCCTGTGACCCAAGCATTTTATTGCAAGCGACTGCTTAATGTTATCGTTGTATGACAATAAACCCTTGAATCTTGTGCTCTATTGTTGCTGCTATCACCGTCATTTTGGTACTTCCACGTGGATGAAGGTAGGACATTTGCATGAAGGGAACACAAACTTATCGGACGACTGTGGAGCACTGCCCACCAGCAGCAGCTGACTCACATGCAGCTGCATCTCTGCAGCAGTGGCTGATTTGGCTCTTTTCATTTGTTCCATTCTCAGATACAATCATGACTAGATTAGGATTGTAATCTGTGATGATTTGTAACTTCTTTGATTGTAATTCTCATGTGAGGTTATCATGTGCTCCCCTGGGAAGCATGGGTTTTCTCTTGGTACTCTGGTTCAATCACACACTGCAAAGAAATGCAGGTTAAATTGTTCGTAGGTGTGAATGTGAGCATCACTGGTTGTTTGTCTCTATATGTACAGTGCCTTGCATAAGTATTCACCCCCTTTGGACTTTTCTACATTTTGTCATGGTATAACCACAGATTACAATTTATTTCATCGTGAGTTTATGTAATGGACCAACACAAAATAGTGCATCATTTGGAAGTGGGGGGAAATATTACATGGATTTCACAATTATTTACAAATAAAAATCTGAAAAGTGTTGAGTGCATATGTATTCACCCCCTTTACTGTGAAACCCCTAACAAAGATCTGGTGCGACCAATTGCATTCACAAGTCACATTTGCAAGTCACATAATTTGTAAATAGGGTCCACCTGTCTGCAATTTAATCTCAGTATAAATACACATGTTCTGTGACGGACTCAGAGTTTGTTGGAGATCATTACTGAACAAACAGCATCATGAAGACCAAGGAGCTCACCAAACAGGTCAGGGATAAAGTTGTGGAGAAATATGAAGCAGGGTTAGGTTATAAAAAAATATCCAGAGCTTTGAACATCTCTCTGAGCACCGTAAAATCCATCATAAGAAAATGGAAAGAATATGGCACAACCGCAAACCTACCAAGAGGAGGCCGTCCACCCAAACTGAAGAGTCGGACAAGGAGAAAATTAATCAGAGAAGCAACCAGGAGGCCCATGGTTACTCTGGAGGAGTTGCAGAGATCCACAGCTGAGGTGGGAGAATCTGTCCACAGGACAACTATTCCACAAATCTGGCCTTTATGGAAGAGTGGCAAGAAGAAAGCCATTGTTGAAAGGGATCCATAAAAAATCCCGTTTGGAGTTTGCCAGAAGCCATGTGGGAGACACAGCAAACATGTGGAAGAAGGTGCTCTGGTCAGATGAGACCAAAATTTAACTTTTTGGCCTCAATGCAAAACGCTATGTGTGGCGAAAACCCAACACTTCCCATCACCCTGAGCACACCATCCCAACAGTGAAACATGGTGGTGGTAGCATCATGCTGTGGGGATGCTTCTCTTCAGCAGGTACAGGGAAACTGGTCAGAATAGAGGGAAAGATGGATGGAGCCAAATACAGGGAAATCCTTGAAGAAAATCTGATGCAGTCTGCAAAAGACTTGAGACTGGGGCGGAGGTTCATCTTCCAGCAGGACAATGACCCTAAACATACAGCCAGAGCTACAAAGGAATGGTTTGGATTAAAGAATGTTAATGTCTTAAAATGGCCCAGTCAAAGCCCAGACCTCAATCCAATAGAGAATCTATGGCAAGACTTGAAGATTGCGGTTCACAGATGGTCTCCATCCAATCTGACTGAGCTTCATCTTTTTTGCCAAGAAGAATGGACAAAC
Source organism: Pleuronectes platessa (assembly GCF_947347685.1). Lineage (NCBI taxonomy): Eukaryota > Metazoa > Chordata > Actinopteri > Pleuronectiformes > Pleuronectidae > Pleuronectes > Pleuronectes platessa. The sequence continues at coordinate 5,183,008 of NC_070642.1, forward strand.
CTTTCCATCTCTAGATGTGCAAAGCTGGTAGAGACATACCCCAAAAGACTTGCAGCTCTAATTGCAGCGAAAGGGGGTTCTACCAAGTATTGACACAGGGGGGTGAATACTTATGCACCCAACAGATGTCAACTTTTTTGTTCTTATTATTGTTTGTGTCACAATAAAATTTATTTTGCACCTCCAAAGTACTATGCATGTTTTGTTGATCAAACGGGAAAAAGTTTATTTAAGTCTATTTGAATTCCAGTTAGTAACAGTACATAATGGGAAAAAGTCCAAGGGGGGTGAATACTTATGCAAGGCACTGTAAGCCCTGCAATAGACTGGAAAACTGTCCAGTGTTTACCCCACCTCTCTCAGCCAGTGTCACATGGGCTTGGCTCCGCCACGACACGAAAAAAAGAGAACTGCCATTTATAATAAATGGACGATACACACCGCAGGGCTGAATCACTTAAAACAACAAACTAATTTTATTATCAAGTCACTAATAAATTGACAGATCAACTGAAACTTTGGAATGAAATTAATGATTTAACTACAAAAACACTGTTGGGGAGACTTGGCAATGTGAAATGGAAGTGGCACAATATTTTCTTTTCACACTATCACTACAACAAACCACTGAATGCCATTTCCTACCTTTCTTCACACTTTTCACTATGAGTTGTACAAAAAAGGTCACAGGTCATCACTAAGGCATCAGCAGACATGTGTGGGCTTTGTGATTCATGTTTTGTAGTCACTGAAGATTTGGTAACAGCAACAGCAAGTTAGCTGTAGAATACAGCAATTCTGAAACTGAAACCTGGACAAAACCAGTTCCAACCCAGTGGCTTTAAACAAATAATGTGTGCCTGTAAGCACCTGCTTGTGCATGTACTGGTATGTGTGTCTTTGGAGCAAGAGCTGTACACTAGTAAAGCAAACAGTCAGCTTACATGATACGCCAACTTGTGATACGTGGCTTGAACTCAGTGCTTTATTTATTTTACTAGATTTTTTTGTCTTTTGACCTTATAACACATGCTATTGAGTAATCTCCTGTTGGAAAATGCTGATGTAAATGTATCATACTACTAATGTAGGACTTTTCCACAATAAAATGTTTACAAATTACTTAACTTTTTGATAGTATGTTGAGTTCTTTATTAACATTAATTACTAAATAATAAAACTAAATATCCCATTAATCAAAATAACCTGTCCGAATGTCAATAAACCTAAAAGTCAGATTTGCAGATGGATTCACATTGTCTGAACCTAGATTCATGTCCTTGTTACACTTCATATATCTCATCCGGTTAGTTGTGTTTTCACTTTTAAATGCAGGTAGTGGACTAAAGAATTTTGTGTGACACATGTATGTCTTCACACGACCTATATGCTTGACACTGACTGGTTTGTAGACATGTGTCTGACATCGGCTACAAAGTGTTTATTCTAATCAATGCTGCAAATACCTAGCCTGGATGCCAAACGAACTTAGCCCCGCCCACAACATTTGAGGTTGGGAAGTTCGGTCTGGCATTGCTCCGTTGGGGAGAAACTATGCCCGAACAGAAACTGTTCGGACCAATCAGATTGTCAGGGCGGGCTTTATACGATGATGGACAGATGATCAACAGTAACGTAATCAACCACGTCACCAAAGAGCGCTTGGGTTGAATTCGTTTTCAACAAACATGCCTGCCGCTGGAGAGCTGAGATGTGTAGATGCTGCCATTGAGTCTGTTTAAGAAGACATCGACAGCGAAATCATTTTGAAAGAGGAACAGAGAAACGCGATCAAGGCATTTGTAGATCGAAAATATGTTTTTGCAGTCCTTCCTACGGTATTCGGAAAAAGTTTAATTTATCAGCTGGCCCCGATGGTCGCGAAGAAGATGGGATACAATGAAAACCCAGTGGTCATTGTGGTTTCTCCTTTGGTTGCACTCACGGAGGACCAAGTGAAAGAGGCGAACGAAATGGGCATCACAGCGATGCAACTCGGCGTGCACGACGAGGTGTACATTACCAGCAGTCGTTGCCAGCTCCTTTTCGGAAGCCCGGAATCCTGGCTGCTGAACAAGAAGTGGAGGGACATGCTAGGCTCCGATGTTTTTCAAGCCAACGTAATAGGTATCATCGTGGATGAAGTTCATCTAACTTACAAATGGTAAGAGAAAGTCTTGACTGTCTGACTAAGTAAATAACTCACAATGTTGTGATATAGTTGACAACAACCATGCGTCGCTTAACATACGTCACATACTACGTTGCTCTGATTGGAGGTCTATCCAATTGAGCAAAGAGGCATTTTTTTTCCTGGTTCAGTTGAAACACGCCCCATAATCACAGCCCAATGGAGCAGTATCAGACTCATATTCTGACTAGAATTATGAGTATGACAATGCCAGGCTAGCAAATACCCTTATCTTTCTGATGTTCTCCATTACACGTGATATCTATTGCACTTCTGTCCGTCCTGGGAGATGGATCCCTCACATGTGGCTCTGTGAGGTTTCTACGTTCTTTATACCCTGTTAAAAGTGTTTCTGTTTTTGTGATTTGGGAATATCGGCTATACAAATAAAATTTGATTGATTTGATTTCACTGCCACTGTTACATTGTTAAGGTATTTCTGCCAGCAAACAGACCATTCCTCTTCATTCAAACATCTTATCGTGTCAACATCAACTAAACTGATAGGTCTGAGAGTCAGACCAAACAAATTAGAAATAAAAGTGCCCTATAGATAAGGTTGCATTCACATAAGGAGTTTGAATCTTGTTTAACTATAATAAAGCACCATCTATAGGTCAATCTTTTCTTACACTATTTGGTTGCAAAAATCACAATCGAAAGGGTTAGGGTTTTAAAGAAAATCCAGCCTTATTTTTTTCTCAAACTAATCCCTAGGAAACAGATTGAGACCTTGGAACAAAATGATTCACTAAGAAAAGAAAACATCCACGTTACATCATCCACTGCCAGTCAATGTGATGACAAATCAGTTGTGATTCCTGCTGGCTGGTCCTACTCAAATCCAGGAAACCATTGTCTCTGAAGGTCTGAACCCACAGTACACAGGCAGACGTGTCCTAAACAAAGTGAAGTAGATCACACCTCAACACCACATACCTCCAGGAAGATGTAGTTCCTATGAAGGCTGAATGTGCAGCATTATCTTGGATCTAAATACTACATAGTGTTAAGAGTATTCCCATGTAATTCACAAGTGGGAGACGCTAGCAAACATGTATACGCAGTGAGAAATAAGAAACTCAGCATTTGGCTTGTGTCAGGGTAGTGATTGTATTCTTAGGGACGCTGTCCACAATGACTGCACATAAATAAAACACAGTAAATAGCTGTGTTTCAGATGTGTGAGGTGTTAGGAAGCTCACTGGCAGCTGCAGCAGTGGGGAAACATTTGAAAATTAGCTTACCTGGACTCTTGAGGTTATATCTATTCTCCATACTGGCAGACGTTGAGCTCAGGTAAGTGTTGACGTGCTGCTGAGACGCTAGCTACCAGCTACCTGCTAGCCCCGGCTAGCTCTCTTCGCTCCTACACTAGGGGCAGGACGGGTCCTTCCGTCTCTCCGGCGCCTCGGTACAGTAGTGAAGAGGGAGGCTAACTGAGACGAGCCGCCACCGAAGTAGTGAAGAATTTGTTTCTCAAGTTATCTGTAGTTTATTTTCCTGCGCTCATCCGTGGAAACGTAAACAGGAAGTGGGTGACTGGCTTGTCAGGGGCTTTTTTCCACGTCATTTAAAGAGACCTACCCCTGCCTTGCCTCTGATTGGTTTACCTTGATGTTCTTCCGTTATTCTAACCAATAATCAGTCTTCATGTCTAACCTAAGCCAATCAGAGACATTACAGGGGCGGGGCGGCTGGGGGAGGATGGTGGGATAGAGCAATGGTTAAATGTGTTTTCTTCCTCTGCTGCTCAGATCTTCTTATAGACACTGTTGTATTTTCTTTGTGATTGTGATTTATTCATACTTTATTGTAAACAATGACCATGAGTACAAACCTTATATTTCAACATTTCGAAACTAATGCAACTTATGCAAACAGCTACTGCAACTTTGCACACATGTCTCTTGTCAAGAGTTTGTTATCACTTTAGTCTCTTGTTTATAGGTTTATCGTTTGTCTATTATATTTAGTACTTGATGTCTATTCTACTACTTTATTGTGTGTCATTAACATAGGGTTAGGGCAATGATGGGCAGTATTTCTATTACTTGTATTTGAAATACGTATATTCACATCTGCGCCGCAGGAGATTTGCGCGGCAGGATGTGCTCACATCTGCGACGCAGGAGATGTGCGCACATCTGCGCAGTGCTGCAGGAGATGTGCGCCGCAGGATGTGCGCTGCAGGAGATGTGCGCCGCAGGATGTGCGCTGCAGGAGATGTGCACACATCTGTGCAGCAGTAGATGCACGCCGCAGGATGTGCACGCCGCAGGATGTGAGCACATCTGCGCTGCAGGAGATGTGCGCTGCAGGATGTGCGATGCAGGATATGTGCACACGTCTGCGCAGCAGGAGATGTGCACCGCAGGATGTGAGCACATCTGCGCTGCAGGAGATGTGCGCCGCAGGATGTGCGCCGCAGAATGTGCGCCGCAGAATGTGCGCACTTCCTGCGGCGCACACATGCAAGTAAGCCATGCACTGTATGAATGTGTGTTTAAATAGGTGATTGTAAAACTGTACTGTAAAGCGCTTTGAGTGGTCATCAAGACTAGAAAAGCGCTATATAAATACAAAGCCATTTACCATTTAATATAGAACTATACTGACTTGTTAAGTTACCTGTTCACTTTTGATTTGATTTACTATTTACCTTTTATTATTATTTATTTTTCAGTGCAGAACTTGATGTACAGTAATTTATTTAGGCTCTTTACCTGTGTAAAAACTGGTTTTAATTCTATATTTTGCTTTTATAGTATACATAGGCCTAATGTGTGATGCTATTGTTGTGTGATAAATATTTTCTTGTTGATACAAAGCCAAAGTTTATGGGCTGTTAAGTCCCATTAAAAAAAAAAATGTATATACATAATCAATCAAGTTATTGTCTTTGAATAGCTTTGCATAGTTACACTGACATTCTGTGACTGTTCTTCCTTTTTGTGGGGTTCACCAGAGCTTTGTGTACATTATATAGCCCAAACCTGACTGCTCTGTTATACCAAATTGTTAGAAAACGGAAAATCCAGAAAAAGAATTTCCTATTTCTGAAAATACAAAATACATGTATTGTATTTTGTTATATTTTCTGGCACCAGTATCTGGTATTTTATTTTAATACATTTATTTGAGGGGTAATTTGTATTTAGTATCAAAATACATTTTGATGTATTTTTGTCCATCCCTGGGTTAGGGTTAGGGTTAACTTATTTTGAGCTATTTAAATTCTACGTGTCCGTTTTATTGCTACTTCGCTTTATGTGCAATGCTATTGACCTGCTGCTGTAACACAATAATTTCCCAATATGGGATCGATATAGTTCATCTATCTATCTATCTATCTATCCATCTATCTATCTATCTATCTATCTATTTTTATTCTGGTGTTGATGCTATATTATGGGCAAACTAACACAAAAAACTACAGCAAAAATTAAATAAATAAATATACAGTAAATCATTATTTGCAACATACAATATACAAAAAGGTCGCACTGAAGATATTTTGCAAATATATTTAGTTTACCATCCATCCTTTGATATGGGGCTTGACATTTAAATATTTACGTCTATGAATAAAAATTTTTACATTACATTTAGAGGAGCCAACCCTGAAATGAAGACGAGAGTTCTTGTAAAACCTTTTTCCATAATCTCAATGTCCCCCACATGGAAATTATGAATTATCATTATAGTCTTGTTTGAAAGAAACTATTGATTGGATAAATGTCATTACAAATATTAAAATGCAGCTGCTTAGGCTTTAGATATATATATCTATGGTTTTCCTTACGGTTTTCATTGCTTCTTTCTCACCATCAGCTCAAAGATAATATTTTTTAGTTGGTCAGGGTAGTATTTAGTTGATAAAACATAAAACACATACAGCAAGGTGAGTTCCTTACTGCTCAAGTCGACTCCTTCAATAGAGAGTGTCCTTGTTTCTGAAGCAGTATTAGAGTTCATAAAAAACTGTTGTGCTATTAAGATTTGAACCTTGACTGAAGCCATCAGTGGCATTTCTATTTCATCACTAAATGTTCAGGAATCATTCAATGTCAAATAGGCCTATTCAAACACTGACATCATTTACTAACCATCTTTCTGAATTTAATTGGTCTGAGTTTCTTTTTCTTATTTCTCAGCAGACAGTTTAAGGACGAGAATATTTTGAGCTCACAAGCCCGAAAATTCAGGTACCCAATGTGATAACAATGTTTTGAAAATATATTTATAGAAAGTATGTCCCATTTATTGCATCACTGGTACTGGGTACCTCGTAGCCGTGAACATTTTAACTGCATGAAATCCTAATTTATTCCAAAGGAATTTAAACTGGGGTGAAAGCTGCCTCGGGCTGAAGTCAGTGCATACATGTAAGGACTTCGTATTTAGGTTAAGATCGTCATGGTTACAAAGTCCTTACATGTCATAAACTTCCGCCCAAGCCTTCTTGCACACCAGTTTATATTCTTTGCAATAAATTGGGATTTCAATCTGTTCAGACTTATTAGCTGTTTAACAAATAATTGATGTTGTGCTCACATTTTGATTATGCAGATACTCACGCACAATCTGTGTGAGAATTAAAGGTTCTTCTAGCTGAGCGGTGAGGGAAGCAGGTACCTAATGTTTGTGTTTTTGGTGGGGCTGTCAGGTGAAGAGGCAAGAGAATAATTCCATGTCCCATCTTTCCTTTAATGTTGCCTTACTTGTTACTGCGACTGGCGCAATGTGGATGGCAGGCTTGACATCTCCCAGGTAGATTTTTAAACCACTTCAGCATGACACACAGCTGACACCTCTCAAATCCCAACGGATAAACACTCCGACTTGATTTATCTCTGTTAATACAGTGCATCTTTACGTTTAGAGCAGTTTAAACCTAACTGCCTCCAGCCTGTTTGCGTCCTCCTGCCCCACCCAAGAACCTGTCAGTATCAGGGATGAAGCAATAAACAGAAATCTGAGTTGCAGCCCAGCTGCAGATATTTCACAATTAACAGATGGTTTAGAAGCTCAGTGGAAGTAAATGTGTTTACTCTGACCTAGACCTGTGCACATGCTCTTTGAGTGTTTTTAAAGTTTAAAGCAATTAATAAAAATCCAAACAATTTAACTTTGTATCATAGAAATTCAATACTGCCTTGACATTACCTACAAAACTAACCTTAGGATTTATTTATTTTTACCCGTTTCCTCTATTTCTCCATTAATTTGTTCTTATTATGGTATATTTGTACATTGTATTTGGCAAACATCACAAGGTCAGATCAAATCTCTACAGCTCTTTAAAAGCAACACTTCTCCTTTGTGACATGTTCCATCATCCTGCTGGAAGGAACCATTGGAAGACCGCAAATTGGAGGGATGAACATGTATAGCAGCAGTGTACTCTGATAGGCTGTTCATGATTAAGGGCCCAAAATGTCCCAAGGCAGTTGACACAAGTCGTTGGATCCATGGATGTATCCATTCTGACTCTACCATCTGCAGCCTCAGCAGAAATCCGCATTCATCAGACCAGGCAACTGTCCATTGTTGGTGTCTGCGTCACTGCAGTCACAGATTCTGTTCTTGGTCTCATGGTCTTCTGCTGTTGTATGATAGTTATTTTTAATTTTCTTGTTATGATGATGATGATAGTTTGTTTTAAAGATTTAATTTTTTTTCACCCCATGACCACGCCCATGTGAGTACATTTTATTTGTAATCAGAGTTGTATTTTACAGCATTCACTCTTTAGACTTTAGGTGAGTCCTTGATTGCAATCTATTTACGTCATCATTTCAAACCAACCACTGGGGAAAAAAACACCATCAGATCTCCAGATCACATTGCACAGCAACAAGGGGGCTGCTTGACCACTGACTCATGTCACACCACATCAAGTGTAGTTAATTTATTCTGCATGTGTGCCCACGCACTTCAAGCACCGCAGTCGATTGCTCTGGTCACATACTGATGCCAGTGGCGTTCAAAACAAACCACTGCAATGTCAAAGCCCTGCGGAGTCAGGGGCATGACATATACTCCACACTGGTAACCTTTGGTACATAGTGCAATATTCAGAGATGAGGAGTCTTCCCACAGCTGAAGGGAAGTATATGGGCTGCTTAAAGATCCAGAAAGCTTCACTGAGAACTTGGAAGTAATAAATCTGTAGAGATATTTGAGGTCTTTTTTTAGATAGGACGGATGGATTTTGTTCTATATTGTTGTTTTTATATTGTTGTTTTATGTTCAGTGCACCAACAAACAACACCAAGGCAATTTCCTGTATGTACAATCTTACTCTGCAAATAAAAATAATTCAGATTCTGATTCTGATTGATATATAGATAGATATATCTTTAGACCCGAGAGACCATCTTTTGAAGGTGAGGGGGGTCACTCACCCCAACTCCCCACCCAGATTCAACCACCTGTTATCATGTGACTTAAATTAAGGACGCTTGTTTGAGCCCCTCTGGCTAAAGACATAAGTCGCTTCGAAAAGTTAATAAGCAGGTTTGGGTCAGGTACATTTTGTAACACATTTTGATTTCTCCTGGGAATTTTTTATTGGTTCTAAAGTCCTTATTTGACGGATGATTTGTATTTCAGTACAGCAACTTAAGGAAATCAATATACCACATCGACAATCGGTGTATACAAATTAAAGAATTCTTGCTCAAGGACACTTCGACAAGGCAGAGGATTACTAACCTCAAATACAGGCTAACCTCTGCTTCTATGGAGACCTCAGGAATCATGTCAGCATCACAAATAAACAAACAGCAGGCGTATTGAGTGTTGTTGAAGGGCTCACTCACCCTCTCATGGGTTAGGGTTAGCCCTAAGCAAGTAAAATTGCCAGATCCCCAGAGCATTTGCAGCCACTATCAACTGTTTCCTTAAGCTCTCAATCACTCCTGCTTTTCTAGACAGTGGGTACTGAAAAGAAATGTAAGAGGAAAGCTAACAATAGACATTCAAAGTTACCCACACATTAACATGCAGGACCCGATGTTTCTGTTTTTAAATGTGTGTCATGTGCAGACAAGCACACCCATAAACACACAAACACACACAGACACACACACACACACACACACACACACTCACTCGCATACATACACATAACCCAAAGGACTAATGCGTCTCATCAGTGTTCTGAATAAAACAGTAAGATGTGGTTGCAAAGGAGAGAAGAGAAATTGATCGGGGATGATTTCGCTTGCAGGGGATGTTTCAACAGTTTCCACACCAATCTGTTGATACTTTAAACTCAGGGATGGTTCACAGGATGAGGTGCAAACAATTAATCCATACTATTGAAATAAGTAGAAATCTGGTGCCATCTCTATGTCATGTCAATGCGGTGGTGATGTCAAGGGTGAAGGTGAGAGATAAAGAATATTCCCATGTTTGCAATGTTAGGATGAATGTGGTAGCTAATATTTGACTACACCCCTCCTATTTGCCTTTAATTATACAGACACTAAGCAGCCTTACAGTATGCTGTTTAATGATGACTTTCTCCAAATGCCATGCTTGTTTACTTTCTTGTCCGCCAAAGTCAATCGCGAGTGCTCGAGCGCTTCCTTTCCAGTGATGTCACAGAATTCCTGATTGGAGTGCAATATGGTCTCTTTAATGGCCTAATCTGACACAGTAATCAGACAAAAGGATCCTGTAGTCTGACCCTGGTAATAGGATAACCTTTCTAATTCCTAATTTAGTACATTTAAAGATGAAAGCTTACTTCTACTCTGCTAAGGTAGACTAGCTACCTTCTTGGCAGGACCATAGACCATGCATAAGAAGATGGATGAGATGACAGCTCCCCAAAAGTGGAGCCAAAGCATCTTTATCGCCACCTGTGGCTGTCTGTAATACATGTAGAAAATCCCATCTCCTCTATGTTAGTGGACAGGATATGAGCCAATTTAAAGGTCTAAGGCTTTCTTTCTTTTAAGGTACTAAAATCCCACTGATGTTCGTCAAATGTGAATTTTTCTGATAAGTTGGTAATTTGATGCTATAAAAAGAGAGACTGACTTACAATTGGTTGTAATTGGTGGGACCTCGCTACTCCGGCTCCATCCCCTGATCCCAACTGGGAGCTGTGCTCCAAATGGACAAGATGGTAGCTCTCATATCCCGCGTGTTCTGTCTTCATTTGTGTATAGTGGGAGGAAATAAAGACATTTTACAATTTATGGGTGGGTCGAGTTTATGATATTCTTGATCTTATTATAGCCGTGTGCCTGTCTGTTTTGTAAATGTTTAGTAAGTGAAAATGTGTTTTGGCTTTGACGGGTAGTGGGTTTATCAGAGCGAGCTTTTTCAATGCAAACAGCTGCCTCCTTCGAAAGAGAGAGGTGAGAAGAATTCTGACTGGGGGAGATTAGATTTATTGTTAGCGTTAAGGGTTTAACAGCTACACATTTTATTTAAACACTTGGTGCATCTAACTGTTTCCCTTATCAAAAGGTACAGGGAATCATTGTGCCTTAAACAGCTTGCAAACAAACATGAGAGAAAACATAAATTAAACCATTATTTACAAGATGCTTATTGAGTTCCTTACTGAGTGGATATCAATCACGCCGAGAGGCATCAAAGAGACGTTGCAGTGAGTTTGCCAGGTTCTTTGTGTGTGTGCTGTGCCCTGTGACAAGCTTCGCTTTTGATTTACTGCCTGTGGGCTCTACCTCAGCACACTGAGACAGATCTTTGAACTCACTGCCCAGTCAGGGGGTAGAGAAATACTCATTGCAAATCCTCTTGTTGCAAGGGCCAAGATGGCAGAGAATTCTTCTGCAAACCAGCTATAGTCGCACAGGTCAGATTGCAGCAGTCGCTTTCTACAGACATGTCTGAGATTTCAAAATCAGGACCAAAGGAGATGGGATGCCGCCTTAAGATTCCTTTGTTGGACTTGTCGACAGGGGCACGAATGACAGCGTATACTGTCACTGCACTGAAGCACAGTTTGTCAGCGGTGATACAGATTTTGATTGGATCCCCCTGTGTGGGGTTGCTTGAAGAGACATCTCTGGGCACTTCCAGGATGCTGCACTAACAAGCTGCTAGTGCATTTCATGGTTTGGTCAGAAGTACCCGTAGGGTAGAGCTGAGGGTGTAGTCTGATGCTTGTTCACCTCTGGCCTCTCTCCCCCTCGCTTAATGAATGTCCAGAACCGTGGGTGCACAGGGATGTGGGGACTTCTCTCATGTCATGATGGATGGAGAAGAGGGTGAAAGTTTGGGCATGATGCTGTGGGTGAGTTATTTTCTCTGACAGTATTGCATGCTAAAAAGATTGTCCACACACTGGGTAGACATTTGCTGAGGGTATGAATCATAACCAATGTGATACTACTCTATTCTACACTTCCCACAAGGTTATGGAAGTGATGAAAGGAGAATAATGTCTCTGCCCATTTCCTTTATCAGCCTCTGCCTCTTTGTTGAGCCTTCGGTGCACATAAGAACAGACAACTGCACCCCCACATGATAAATCAGTGATGATTGTGTTCAAGTCGAAGATCACAGAGGGTTTCATCACTGGGGCGTGGTCACAATTCTCATGTACTGGATGCCAGTGGCTTCAACAGGTTAGGTTAGTGATCCAGTTGATTAGTGCTATTCTATCATTAAGCATAGACATTCTGATAGAATCCTGATTACAGGCATACTGCAACAGGGCCCATGTGTGGGAGGGTAAGGAGAGCCAGTTCCACTCTACCTCACCTATCTCTGTTACGCATAACTGACACATTTGTTGTTAGGGTACAATTTGGGGTAGACTGTCTTGTCCAAGGACACTTCGACACATGGAACGACCTGAGAATTGAACCACCAATCTTCTGGTTTGTCTATCTCCTGAGCCACAGCCCCCTATCTCCCTGCACACCACACTGGTTTCAATATTCCAAACTTGCCTTCCTCTTCAGCTCCATTGGGAAGGAGGCACTAGAAGGAGAACGGAGAAAGGGAATCCTCCCTGCACTATTTTATTTGTATGGATGTGCAGCTCCTTTGATTTTCTGGTTCATGGAATGCCAGTTTTCCCTCAGGGAGCTTTTCAGCACTGCCACCTCCCTGTTTTTCACCATGTTTTCCACATGTGGGAACTGTGCCCTAATCATCTCACTCTACATTCTGCATTGGAAGATTACGGACACTTGCCACTCTACTCTTTTTAAGCCAAAGCCACATGTGTCTGATGATTCTACAACACATGCCAGGACCTGACTGCCACCACAGGGAAATATGCTCTCCAGCCAAGTTAGTGAATTCCGTCTTGCTTTCTGTCTGTCTTGATGCACTGTGCAAATTTTTGTCACAAATAATGTGGGGTAGCTGCATCTGCTACAGACATGTTGGGATCACAGTAAAGATAGTCGTCTTTCTTTGTGATGTGCTAAGGCGTGGTCACACAGTAACCTGTGTTGGCATCTTGATGTGCGCCAGGGATTTCACCAAAAACGTCACGAAATATCTCTTAAATAGTCCTAAATGATGAAAGCCACAGGTTAGAGTGCAGGGTGGGTGGTGTATTATGATGGAGGGGATGTTTACCAGTATGCTGGCTGGATGGAGATGCGGCCTATCATCACATCACTTCAAATTTTCACATCAGTTTTGTGCAGCATTTCAACCTCGGTTCCAAACAAAGCTGTCATGCTTTGACAACATCACTGTGGTGGCTGACTCTGGGGAGAGGACACATGCTGACATATTTGAGGTGTGAATTTATATGATCATTATTGGACAGATTTTTCTCTCAGTTATTTAGTTGGCGGTTCTGGATTGCTGGGACAACATCACATCCCTGCAGCCTTTGCTGCAGTGGTAACAAATAGAGAAGCCTGTTAAAGGTGAATCGTGTACAAAATAGAAATAGTGGTAACATGGATGTCATTCCAGTTGTATGAGTACATGAGAAACCTCTACAACAGGCCCAGCTGGTCCCTGGTCTGCTGTTCTTTTCCTGCACTATGATTTCAAAGGGAATCAAGCGGCTGTTGCACTGGAGTGTTATGGAATGTAGTTGCTACCTCCGTGCTTGATGGTGTAGATGTGGAGCAAGGAATAAAGAAATAGCAAATACATGACCAAGAAGGTGCTCATAGAAATTTGAGTAGCATTTTTCTCTGTCTGTATAGAGGCCAACACTAATAGGTAAGGTCAATTTGGCAACCATACTGTCAGAGATGCTGCACCAATGCAATAATATTATTAATGTTCATTAATATTAAATGTTTGCTTGTTTATTTGTCTTTTACTGAGCAGGCCTATGCAAGACCGCTTTTGTATATTTTGCTCGATTACTCAGAGGATAATAATGATTTTTTATTTTATTTAAAAAAAGAAGGCATCAGGGAATGATATTAATGAGTGTGGTGCAGATCCAAATAAAAATCATGATCTAGTGATATTAAATGTGATAAGAGGACTGTTGGGCCTTGGAGGAGGTACGAGCTCAATTTAATGTCAATCTAGTTATTAATTAGATTTAGAGGAGCTGGTAGGTGTAGTTTAGTGCTGTGGACAGAGCCCTGCTGTTCCCCCCAGGCTTTATGTAAAGTTTCCGACTCCAGCTCTCTCCTGATGTGAAATTGATGTCAGTCATTTATATCTCACTAGATTTCATATTTCCAAAAGACTTTTATTCTGAATGACTTTGTCTGGGTTTTTAGTCAAGATAGATGGAGAATTTAAATGGGTCATAATGGTCCGGAAGTTGTTTTAATGGCTTGTACTTTCTGCCGAGAACACAATTATAGTTTAATGGCTAAATTTGCTTACACTTATTACTATAAGTATGAGTTTAAACATCAATCTTGTACTTGGTCTCATGAAGTAACAAATATAATGTTTTAGACAGAACGTTTTCTGTTAAAACAACAGTGAGACAAGCAAAACTCTCCTAAATATCTCCGTTAAACTGACTTGTTTTATCGGCTTATTCCTCAGTTTCATGCACCTCGTTCCCAGTGCAGTCTTTTCACACTGTGACTCTTCCAGCACGTTTTTCTCTGTCAACGAATAAAAATGATGAACACCAACACAAACAGCTTCTCATGGTCTGTGATAATGAGTTAACGCTTCTGCAACGCTGCTTCAAAAATGATGGTATTTGATTTTGACACATCTGGACCATCAGCTGACAGTTGGTGTGTGTACAGATGAATCTCTAATGAAGAGAGACGGATAAAAAGCTTTATGTAATGTCATGAGGTTGGCTCTCCATCAAGTGCCGCAATCTTCCACCCACCAAATCCAGATTAATTCTGTGTGTGTGTGTGTCTGTGTGTGTGTGTGTGCCTGTGTGTCTGTGTGTGACGGACAAATCTGTCAGTTTCTCTTAGCACGAATAATTATCATAAACTCTTTGTTAGTTGCTGTGTGGTTTAAAGTAGTGAGGCCTTGAAAGCATCACGTTGCTGACACACATATACATACATTAGAGATTAACACATATAGATCACATTAGAAATGGCCTCTTATGTGGTTCACATGATTTGGTCATTAAAAATGAGTTTTTTTTCCAAGATGGCAGACTGTCACTCTCAATAGCACGACTCCACTACGGCCAAGTCAGGGTTTATCCTTTGCTGCCCTCTATTGGTTTTATGGACGAATTGCAAAGAGGCAGATTCACCCCAGACGTCAGTCATCCGGCGTTGTAACATATTTCTTTTGAAAAAATAAACTCCAGAGCGGTCCATTACAGATATTAACAAAGGTCTGTATATGCTGAATTTACTGCTTGAATTATAAAAGTAAATCATAATAATGATACAATATAGGACTTAACTGCATATATAAATAAAATGTACATTTACAAATTAAATCCATTATGCAAGTTAGTTTCGATAGCTTTTGCACAGTGTTTCAAATTCTATATTTTATCATAGCAATTGGTGCTGTGTTGAAATTTATGTCCAATGGTAAATGTTTTTATTCTTTTATGTCAGTATTTATTTGTATGTAATTGAATGTGTTTGTACTTGTGATTAATTATTATTAATATTTATTATTATTACTAATATTATCAAAATATCTCCGGTCAAGTTCCCTTTAGCTTTAAACCATATTGCACTGAATTCATTCAGTTTGATATAGGTTGAATTAAAATCTCGAACATCTGATGGAATAATATTAAAGACAAAAATATTTTTCTTAAGTGTAAATGGTGTTGCATTTATATAGACCTTTTCTAGTGTTGATGACCACTCAAAGCGCTTTAAAGTACAGTTTTATTCATCCATTCACACACACATTTATACAGTGCATCTAATCACAGCACTTTGTTATTCTATGGGGGACCATTCAGGGTTCAGCATCTTGGCCAAGGACACTTCGGCATGCAGATGGGTCAGACTGGGGATCGAACCGCCGACCTTCTGGTTGGTGGACGACCACACTACCCCTGAGCCCCACGCCCCCAGTGTGCAATGCAATTTTTCTATTTACAATACTCCATATCGATTAAGATTCTCCAACAATTTGTCTGTATGGTTGTGATGATCCATCACATGCGTGTTGTTGGGTCTATTCAACCTGTAATGATGCTTCAAGATACGGTTCTCATAAATCAGCAGTAGGTGGAGCTATGCTGTAAAAACACAATCAAACCCTGTGACTTGTTTTGGTGCAACAAGCTCTATTTCAGGTTACATGCTGTTTATCTTTCCATTGTTCAAAGGCACTGTTAAAAACAGGCCTAATCCCCACTGTGGATTAACAACGTGGGCCATGTTTCAGCTTGTTTTGATATGAGGACTTAAATATTTAATGGAGCTGTAGCCTCCTCATTGGATTCTTCTCACTCAGGACACTGGAGGAGTATCCAGTGTGTGATCTGTACACCAGGAGAAGGTTTATCCAACAGAGGGGACGGACAGTTTGACCTCAGGATGAGGTCGGTGCTTCAGTTCTTCTGTCATACAATGAAGCACTTCAACAAAGCTTGAATGTTCTATGAGAATTTGCTACAGTTGGACGCCAACAAATATCAATAAACTAAAAGTAGCTATCATCCAGAAAACGTCGGTTTCTGTTCTGTTCCATTTCCACCTCAGTTCTTCTACCACAAGCCCTGAGGTTCTGTTCCTGTACTATGACTTCATTTACACCTTGTTTTTAGCCTTAACGTCAAACAGAAGTGTCGAAACTAGCAGATGTAAGGATGTCCCACAGTGAACACACCTCATAGGAAGATATACGGGGACCTTTAGGCTAAAAACTTGGTGTAAATCACCTTGTTTTGAGTCAAATATTAATATCGGGGCTTGCAGACACTTGGATGACACCAGACGAGCAGTATGGAGGAAAGTTACGTTTTTTCTGTTGTTTTATTATGTCTGAAGAAGGACTCACCAATACTTCAATTGTATTGGAGTCTGCTCTAACAAAGTTTACCCCCTGAAACTCCAGATGTGTTTTGTGGACTCAAACACTTCACCAACTCCTCTATAAGCATAGTGGTGAGTATCTAGATAATGAGTGAATTTACATTTTTCAGTATTCATCTATCCCTTTTAAAAGGAGTATCAACATTTTTTAATTAATTCTAAAAGTCCCTTTTCTATAGTTAAAACTCCAGCAGCTGCATTCTGGAGTTGCTGCAGCTTATCCAGATGCTTTTTACAGGTTCCCATGAGCAGTGCATTGCAGTAGTCTAGCGCGGAAATAAAAGCATGGACAAGTTTTTCAGAGACTTCCTGGGAATCTAACATAGACCTAAGGTCTGCCACAAGACCATTGGAGTCCAGCAAAAATTATCATGAATGGGTAAGACCATTGTAAGGAATTGCCCTTCTGGGATTAATAGAGTTGAATCTGAATCTGAATGTCCATGAGCTCTATTTCTGCTCCCACACTTTCCAATAGATGGAAGTCAAAATGACCGTAAACATGTGTCGGCATATTGAAGTCCACTATGAGACCTGCCAGTGAGACCAGAACAGGTCGACATGCAGTTTTGGTGATTTTGCCTCCTCAGCATGGTTCTCCATTAGCATCAGAGCAGCCATCATGACTATTTAGCATTGCTGCAGCTTTTCATTCAGCCACTCATTCATTTAGCAAACAGATTGCAATCTGTAAACCTTTGTGGCTGTGATATCTCAATCCTCATTATGAAAGTTAAGAGAGATGAGCAGTCCCTTTTATCACTTTGGTTTTATTGAACAATCTACAACTCTCTGAATAATACACTTTCAACCTATTTTCTTACTCTCTTTTCTCTACTCCCGCTTATTCCTCAAAGATAAGCACAAAGACACAAAACTCTAAACTCCTTTTTTTTTGTGTCGTAAACTTTTCCTTCTGAGGATTGATAAGGCCCCAAAATTTTCCTACGGCCTTTTTAGTGTCATTATACTTTCCTCTGTCGGAGTCGTTCTTTGTCCTCTTATTGTCAAGGTCAAGCCATTGGGACTGACAGAGCTGACAGTGGTATCCCAAAAGATGTTGTATTGGAATCACTGAGTGGATGGAAACTTCATCAGAGCTGACACCAGCTCACATTTCACTTTAATGTGGATTTGCGGTCATTAAAACTGATCAGCGCCTTAAATACTCAAAAAGCTCAAAACATTGAATTAGCTTGGTGGTTTTTACTCTTTACTTCATGACCACATCTTTGTATCTCATGATACTTACTAAGTTTGAATAAACTCTTACTCTATTATGTCAGTTTTTTTATTTACCATGACAATTCTGTGATTTTGTCATTCCTTTATGTTGTGTCTATATTTTTTCTTTCTCCCCTGGCTGAAATGTTTTTCACAGACATCACTGACCCACTCTTTCAGCAGGGACTGTTCTTGTTATATTTTTTCAGCGGACACATACGCAATACACACATCATTATGTGGTATGCTCATAGTAGTATTATGTAGTATATCTTCTGTTAATGTAGCAAACATGAGGAGAAGCATGATAGCTCACACTGTAGTTGATCATGTAATTAATATGTCTCTGCATTTGGACATTTACAGAAGTCTGGAGTGCAGTCCCAGAGGAAAATAAGTAATGACAAAAAAAAGAAGATGAAACTGAAAAAAAAGCAATAGTCAAAAGAATTTGCTGTCACAAATGATTCCTCTAATGTTATCGACTATTGATTAAGTCATTAGAGCTCTATCATCATGGTGGTTTTAAATACTCAATCTCAAACACACATGTTTCCAAAAATACAACAGGTAAACGTTCTTTATTCTCGCCTGCAATTGCTGTGGTAAACATTTTATAGAAACCAACATAATAATATTTATGGTATCCTTCTCTCTTTTTCCAGGATTTTTGTCAGTGAAAACTCTCTTGACATAATGCACCAGCTTCAACACTTTCTGAGTATCTAAAATTGACCTTATTTCCCTGTGGAATTGTTCCAGACGCATTAAACACACAACAACACAACATATCATTGTGACAGTGTGTATGGCCGAGGTGACATGCCTGCATTCAGCTTGTGGCTCCATCACCCAAAGTTCAAAGTCTACATGCACACTCACATTGGATTAACAGGCTCTTGCATAACTCCCTATCCATAGTGTGATACAGATTATACATCATCATTGCAAATGCATCAAATCAATCAAATCAGTATTATTCAGCCAAATGTGCCAAATCATCATTTATCATCAGCAGCACTTTCTCCAGGTTCAGGACCAGCCATCGCCCGGATACATATTTGGAGGATTGTAATTAATATAAATAAAGCCATATGTTGCGTCAGGACATGTTTCCCCCCTCATCCTCTCTTATCATGGATGTAGAACTGTGTGTGTAGATTAGATGCTGCACAGCGGTCAGTATTTAACCTGTGTAACTGGAGGTGAAGGACTCCACTCATGCCAGGCGGGGGGGGGGGGGGGGGGGGGGGGGGGGAACCGTGCGCTCCTATCCTCAGAGCGCAGAGAGCGCAAATCCGAGCCATCTGACACGGAGGATTTGCAGGTTTAGGCGAAACCGCGTACCCTCCTCCTCTGTTAGATTAAATACCGTGGCTTCTATGTATAGTTTCTCACTATGTTTACGGCGCCGAACATGTGCGGAACGCGCGTCCTGTGCGCAGCAGCAGCAAGCACCTGGAGCCGCCGGCAGCTGTGACACTATTTGGAGAGGCTCGGGACGGAGGGCACCATGCACACGGATGTCGTGCTAATCAACCTGCTGCTGCTGCTGTGGATGCTCGGTGTGTCCGGGCTGACGCGTCCGAGGGGACCGACACCGCAGCCACACAGACACTGCAAGTGAGTTCACAACCGCAGGGGTGAAGGAAAGGCTTGGCTGACTTTTGATGCTATGCGTGACAATGATAATGGTAATTTTTAATCAATTAAAGCGCGCGTAAAATCTAAATATTTACACTTTTACCAAGAGGAGTGAAGAGGTCTCAGGCAATTCGTGCTATTTCTTACACTATACCTACAAAGGGTATTCTTTGATATCAAATGTGTGTTTGGGTCATGTTGAGGGGCGGATTCTTCTTCATTATATAACCCATCAAGACATGAGCAAGAAAGAAAGAAAGAAATTCAGCCATAAAGACAGATTATTCTTGAGCAATGGAAACTGTATTTGATTTTGAGGCATTGCCAACTGTTGATGCCATGCAAGCAAAGCTGAAAATTGTCATTTGAATTATTTAAAGCCTGTGTAAAATCTTTAAATACACACTAAAAGAGGTGCCATGGAATTGTAATGTCTCTTTACTATACAGATATGCCCAACAACAAGTATGAGTGTTAGGGGTATGATAAATGAATTATTCCAGTTAGTTTTTACAATTATCAGCATTCCAAAAATGCATCTTTATTTAAGGTTAGCCTACAAGCTGATCTGTGTTTGATATGGGTGAGACAGAAAGACATAAGCAGTTGAACTCTGGAGACAAATGGAAACAGCAGTTGAACTCTATTCCTAGTTGCCTTGGGAGTCCTCAACCATTATGGTCTGTCCTGAGACAAGCCCCTGACTCCTCTAACACCATCTCATCCCTCATTGTGAGAAAAATGTCTAAAATCCCAACATGTTTCTCCATTTGAATGTGAAAGCTGTGAGAATGAAGACCAATGCGGTTGAAAGCTGGTGAGCGAACCTTCAGTTGGGATTATTGGTATCAGTCCAACTCTTGGCCCTCGTGACTGCTTTGGCAGGATATTTGTCACTGGAAAACAGAATTTTCAGATTTATCCATTCGTAACTTCCCGGATTTCGGTTATGAAATTAGCACATGACACTGTGACATTTGGTTATATGTCAGCAGGAGGACAGCCTCTCTTCTGTCGTCAGTATCCTGTTTTGATGATGTAATGTCATTTATTCAGATTTTGGGATTGCATCGCTTTGACATTGGCTCCGTAAAGCTTCTGTCTGCAAGTAATATCTGGAGAAATATTTGCTAATAAAGCTGTGATATGTATCTGGGTACAGATATAGACTGGATGACCAGTCAGAGGTTCACTTCCTCTCAGTAATACAACATGGTTATAACATGAGTAAATACAAATTTAGCATTATATTGCTTAACCAATATTAATGTTCAGATCATGTTGCCATGGCATTTGTGTATTCCCTACATTTGTATGACATGCTGGTGTCAGACCACTGGATTCCTTTTGGATGAGAAGCTTATTAAGCATCAAGATACCTGAGAAAAATCATCTATTGTGCTTTTTACACTTTTCTCAAATCTGTGTACAATTTTAGATGAGAAATATCTTCTAAAATAGATTTTACTGTAGCCTTTCAGCTTTCTGTGTGAAAGCCACAGCTCAAAAACCTGTTTAAAGCTACTCAACTCTGCAACGACTGACTATTTTATAATTTACTTTAATTTGGCTTGACTTTACATTATATTTCTTATTAAATTATTCTCACTTTTCATTTGTCTAACAAACTCCTGATGCTGACAAGGCATTTGTGTGATGTATTAATGTGTGTCATGCATTTTGTGCTTTGTGCTGTGTTGTCAGTGTGCAGAAGCTGTATTTGTGACCTGTCTGTGGATTGCAGATGGACATTAGCCAGATGCTAATATTGGTATGGTTCATCAAATGGTAACATACACAAACGGTGTAGTGCTGTTTGTGGAAGTACTAGATCACACCTACAATACATGCATTTGAGGATGTGCACAGATACTTTTGTCTCCTTTTTTGTGTCAAGTTTACAAATAAACTGTAACCGAGCATATGATAAAATGTAAGACTGACTTTAATGGTTAGACTGGTACCTATTAGTGTGGCATTAGGTAACAGGACGCTTGTCTATTTCAAACTTACATGACTAATATGAGAGGTAAAACAAGTAGTTTCCTGATTTAATCTAACCTTATAAAAGTGTCATGTTTGTTGCCTCTTGGTGACAACAGGGATCAGACTCTTCAACTATATAATACATTATTCTGATATGTTTTCCAACATGAACTAGAATAAGCAAAGATTGATTATTTCTGGAGGACTGCTGTTGTTTGGATCACACTATAGTTTCGATCAAACCATAGTGTACAGCATCAGTTATGCACCAACACCTTCCAGTTCAAGGACAACGGCCCAAGAACTTCATTGACACCACGTCATAGACTGGATCTGTTCCCTCAGTCAGTGTCTTTTCTTCACTGATGTGATGTAGCATCAGGGCAGAGGTCGCCTTCATGCTAGCCAATCAAAGCTCCCTTTTTAGCTGACTGCAACAGAAGGTGACGTGTGCCTGGTGAGAAAAATCACTTACTCTGATTATGTAACACGTCCTCTGAGTGAGTTAATGTGCTTTCTGAGTTATTGCTATTGTTGTGGCTCCGGCAAAGGTTAGCCGGGCGGAAGGAAGGCCAGCAATTTAACAGCATTGTTAGTGAGCCACAAATGTAAAACGTGTGTCAAACCTTTCCGACTGCTGAAAGATAGCATGTTAGATCCGAATGGCTTAGTTGACCTGACTTGTTAAAACTTGGGGTTTATTCGTTTCTAAGGTTTGATGGATGGTTTGTACAGGTATTTCTGTTCTTAGAAAATCAAATACAAATTTCTATAATCTGGGGAAATAAATTTCTCAAACTCCAATTGCATAATATGTCAAATAATTCATATAATATTAGATAATTGAAATTGTCCCATCAGATTTATCTGGTGACCCTTTGGTATCCAATAGAATTCGTAAATCAGTCACAGGGCTCTCAGTCATTTATTAAGGACATTTTTCAATAATACTTTAACTTTTAATTTTTGTTGCGTTGGTGTTATGGGTGAACAGTTGTTATTTGCAGTCATGAGAGGCCTATGGGAAAACTGAGGTAGCTGTTTGAGCAATGACCAATGATGTTGTTTTTCTTGTAAGGACTCTCTCGAAAAGGTGTTTCAGGGAAGTGCAGTCCTGAAACAACAGTCATGAACAATCCTATGAGGCCTACGCAATGTGCCTGCTCCCTTTTCCAGACCTAAAAATGTTTCAGGGAGGCTAATGTCATGTTTTGTTTTTAAATTGTATTTGTTAGATTAATTACACAATTATACAACTCTAAGGGGGATTCCTACTTGTTACACTTCTGGGAAGCAAGCTGCACTTCTTGGTGTCTTTGAATGTTCTGGGCTGCCCATTTCAGTCTTGCATAAAAACACTCGGTGTCCTCAAGTCAACTTGTTGATCAAAGGCCATTAAGGAAACCAGACGGTGCCCTGACAGCTGATCAGCTTTTTGACCTCTCCGTGTGCTGCACTGAATCAAATGCTTAATCATTCCCAGTTTCACTGCATCCAAGCTGATGAGTTAAGGCAAACAACCCTGCAATTGCAGCTTAGAAGAGACTGGTCTAACCTGCCACTTCCAAAGAGGGAACCTTCTCCAATATGCCTTCGTAATTCTGACATTGGGTGTCAACACTCTCTGAAAAGGTGATGGATAGATGTAACATCAGTCTGCCAAGATTACCATTTAATACAACAGATAACGTATGCCGTTTTCAGACATGAGTTAAGGAGAATGTCAGCACGATTGGGTCCAGACAATCCCATTGGAACAATGCAGTAGGAGATCCTCCAGCACAACAATCCAGCAATCTGTGTGTTCAGGTGAGGGCTAGTGCTACAGGCAGGATGTTCCAGATAAGTTCCACTGCGGAAATCAAGCGTTTTTCGTTTACAGCACATTGACATCAGTGTCTGACCTTATCAACAATAATATTTGAATCTCATTGTCTTTCCAAGTGTGCATTTTCGTCCATATCTCCTATGGCTCATATTTCATTGTGACATATTTGTATTATTTTTGTTGTTTTGAGTTTCGCGTCTGTTTTGTGTTCGAAATGCTATTAACGGGCCCACTTGCTGGCGGTGAATCCTCTGGATAATCTCCTGCTGGGTTCTCGCATGGGCTCAGTCTGGCATTATCTGTAGTTTTTACAAGGGGGGGCTGGCAGGAAAAACTCTGGAGCGATGCTGCCATTTTTGTTCTCACGTACAGCTCCTCCGAAAGAATGTCAGGAGATTATCAGGACTTCAGTGCAGGTCTGAACGAAAATATACTCTGGTGCATTTTAATGGTCTAAGAGCATGGTGTAAAGATCATGATGAAGGTTCACTTATGATGTGTCCAAATCCACTTTGGCTGGTTTAACAGCAGGAAAACAGGTTGATGTGGCAGGTGCATTGTTCAAGAGGATTGTACTGAGGATGGAATGTGCTTATTGGTCCACCGCACATGTAGGCCCATATATCTACCTTGATAATGCAGTAAATGCACCCTTAAGAATCACAGGGAAATACTGCTCCATTAACAGACCAGGTTCAAGATAATGTGCCTGACTATATATTTACAGACCAAAATGTCCAATGATGTTGAGATTGGCCCAAGTGCATTTGCTATTTAATCAACACTGATGGGTTTATAACTATAATTATAAAAAACATTACCCCAATCCTAGGTGTCATTCCTGTAATACACTGGTGACCTCTCCAGAATGTACCTACAAACTGTCAGCTGCGATTGACTGGAGAGTTTAAATTGATAAGTGGTTTACCTAATGGATAATAGATGGACGAAAAACAGTGAGCGCAAAGGCAATACATTGAATTACAGTAAACAAGAGTGATGTAATAATAATTATAATTTCCAATGTGTCGCTTGCCAACAGTTTTTCTGATTACTCTTTCCGGCTTTATTTCTCACACAAAGCTATTGCATATAGATCGCCATTGGTCAGAAGCATTTTCAGTGATAGCCAATGGTCAGGAAGTGTTGTCATCCTCTTTTATCAACTACTTGCCATCTATATCATTGAACACAATTGCTAAAGGATGTGTGGCTGAGATATTTTCCATCTGAAGCATAATTTCCCGTCACAATGCACAAGGAGGACCTCTAAATGCATTGTGTATTTTAGGTATTTTGACTATTGAACATTGCACACCTTTAATAAGCTGAGCTAAATTAACAGCCTTTTCCTCGTCACTGCTGCGTGGTGTTTGGAGATTATTGTTCCTATTTTAATAAGGCTTTTAAATCCTACCATCATCACTCACCTTCAACAAAATGACATCTGTTATGACGGACCACTCACGAACCACAGTTCTTGGAAGTGAAAGGAAACATCCTGTCGTTGCATCACCCTCATGCTTTACAAAAATGTGACAGAGATTTGTATTAATGCTTTGTAATTAGCACTCACCTAATGAAGGATCATGTAGTGAGAGTATGTGGCAGCCCTTGTGTTTCTGATCCATGTTGTTTCTCGATATGTTGACTATGTAAAAGCTTCGTAGTAAAAAATACAGACACATCTTTTGCCACAATTACTGACTGTTACACATGCTAATATGCTGGCAAAACATTGTGTAGCTATTTGAGAGTTTTTTCAACTCTAGTCGACATGAAAGGTTTTTTTAAGAGCTGAGACTACATCCATACTAGAATGCATAAACTCTGTTACAGATACGCTCCTTACTACTCCAGAGTTTGAAAACACTGCCGGCCCCATTTTAATTTGAATGCTCCGGGGCAGCATTTTAGACATGACAGGCAGACACAGAGATGTTCGGAAACCAAGACATTGACACTCACAAAGTATTGCTGATTGGGTCTTTGAGTTAACATTTGCTGATTCAACAAGCTTCTATCACATGGAAAATCAATAACAAGTGATTCTGACCCTGTTGTCTGTGTTGTGCAGTTAAAAAACTGTATTTTACAATGAAACAACTGCTTACGTGTGAAGGATATGAGCTATTATCCAAGCAACTCCTGTGACCTCATGCTCAGGGTCCTTTGAGATCATTTTTTTCAATTGAATTAGTTTTTGTTTGATTTTGTTTGATTTTCAGTTATTTTCACACAGTTAACACATGTTTTTTTCAGCCTTTCAGAATGAACAGGTGTGTTTTAGATGCTTAGCGTTGCATCATCAGCGAAAGGCATATTTCTCATTACTTTGAGCAAAGTTATTTTCCCTCTCATGTCGCCTGGAGCTCAGTGCAGCTGTGTGGTGACTCAATACTGAGAGTCTCCATCTGATTGGTTATACAAACCTAAACAATGATGCTAATAATGTTATCTAATATCCTACAGACATCTGGGCAGAGAGTGGAGATTATCTTGTTTCCTAAGGCTTAACGTGTTTAAAGCACACACTCAAATCCAATCCTCATCCACGCATCACTCAACCTTCAGGTGTTGAAAGAGACTCACCTTGAGGGAATTTCGATTTGATGGGATTTCTCCTCTTTTATTAACAATTGTATCTTAGCAGTTTATGCAAAAAATGAAAACACTTCTAAAGTCTGTTTTTCGTTGTGCCCACTTTTTAAAGATTACACTCAAAGATTTACTCAACTTAGCTTGAGTGCTGTTTAAACATTGCATAATATTTTTGTGAAATTACATAATGTGTTTCCCCCCCCTTTCAGATCGAA
Source organism: Pleuronectes platessa (assembly GCF_947347685.1). Taxonomy (NCBI): domain Eukaryota; kingdom Metazoa; phylum Chordata; class Actinopteri; order Pleuronectiformes; family Pleuronectidae; genus Pleuronectes; species Pleuronectes platessa. Next base: position 5,209,123 of record NC_070642.1, read on the forward strand.
AAGAGAAGTGTCCCTAATGCAAGGATGGGGTCGCAAGATTGGCAGGTATGACGTGTGTGTTTTTTTTCTTTAGTCCAATTAGAATGAAAACAGAGACGACACAAAAGAGTATAGTGAAGATTAAAGCAGCTTGACTGGACTTAAAAGCACATGATCGCATTTTAATCACACTATTGTGTGCAGTATCTCGAGAGGAGGAGGATTGGCCCCCTCGGGGTATCCTACTAAGCCCAATATAATCCATTCTTATCCTCCTTCAGACTTATGAAGTTCATGTGTAGGGTTAGGTTGCTGTATAAATTATGTAGTGATGTAGGAAAATTGGGGGAAAAATGAAATTGTATGATTTATATCAAATTTATATACATAAGTTTTATGTTTTGCATACCAAGGCACTGCCTCACATTGCTGTGGTGGCAGTGACGGCAAGAGATGTTTGGGTTGTCCACCGTCTGCAATAGCTACTTCCGCCAGATGTAGGTATTCTGCGTGAATGTGAGGTAATCTGCCTCAAAGAACTAAGACCGAATTCTGAATTTAATTATGACCCAGACTTTGAAAAACAGTCTACAGATGCTGGTACAGATGTAACATGAGCTAGAGGCCAACATTAGCATGCTAACATGCAAACACTGACAAAACCACCATGCTGATGTTAGGGGGTTGTAAATGTGACCATCTCAGGCTTCATCCATATAACCACATTTTCGTTTGAATTCGCCAGATACACCTGATACAAACAAAAAAGAGGCTATAGTGCAAACACAGCAAAACTAAACAGTTGAACTTCGCCCAGTTTGAAAAACTTAAATGTCAATTTTACATTCAAATTGAATCCATGTCAAAAAGACGACTTGAAGGAGTTTCGAGGCCCAAGGGGTGGACGATATGGCCAAAACTTTCATCAAGATAAAAAAATTTCAGTCCATATCAATAATTATCATGATAAATGTAAATTTCTTATTTTTAAGTGTAAAGACAGATTTTTGCTCCAGAGTGAAGATTGTGCTTTTAAACTGCTTACACAATATAAAGGCAATATATCGATATATATTGAACCTTTGTTATATTGCTATTGGTGAAAATGATATTGAGTAATTGCCCAGCGTTAGTAGCTGACATATAAAAGGATGAGCACTTGTGCTTTGTAAAGATGGGATCAACCTGAGTAAAATAGCATAAAGCGTTAAAAATGGTAAATAAACCATCTTAACGGAACTGTATGTAGTGGTTCCGAGATGTACTCTCAAATTATTGTTTCCCACCAGCTCCATATTCAAGAGGAGTCCAGATATGACTAAAGCCGTGGAAAAAAAGTCTGAGCAGCTGCTGAGGATAGACGACCACGACTTTACGATGCGACCAGGATTTGGAGGTAAGGAGCTTCATCTTTCAGTTTCAATCCATTGTCGTGCAGGCAGCCATTAGACTTCATCCTCAATCCAAATATGCTTTCTTTTAATTCGGCGTCCAAACAAGTTATTAGCGATAATCTATTATTCGTTTAGACTTTACGCTAAACCCCAACCTTTATGATTTGATCTACAGACTTGTCTAAAGATCGTGTATTCATTGCATACACATTGTCCAGCACTGGTTTGTAGAGATGACGTAACCAGAGTAGGATTATCTCTGAGTCACGCTGCCGTGAACCATTGATTAATTACCAAGCAGCAGCCGTCTGTAGCTTTGGGTTTCGATAACTCCAATCTTAATCTGCCACATTAGCGAGGCTAAAAGCCCAAGTCTATGTCGTTTTTAAACTCTCAAACATGAATTTCCTCTGTAAATTAGAAATCTCAGATTGGAGTTCTTGTAATGCCTTCACCCATCAGACTTTAATATGTCTTAACTGCTGTTAAACAGGGAATTTAATCCTGATGGAGTCTGATTAGTTACTGAAGGTTTCCGTGTGAAATGCTAACTGTCTTTTATCTTAAAGTGCATAGTGTGGATAGAGAGAACTGAGTTTCTTTAAAATCAAGTCAACAACAGGATCTCTGGAGCTCTTGTTCACCTCTGTTATTGAGGTGAACACAATCTGCTCTCTGAGCTCTTTCGACCGCCCCTATCTATTTTCAGGAGTGGCTAGTGCTGCCTTCAATAGACCAAAGACATGCAGAGGGGTTAGGTTAACTGGAGACTCTAAATCAATGATAGGTGTAAACAATGAGAGTAACTGGTTATTAGATAATGGATTTGTGAGAGCTTATATAGACAGATGGTGTGTGTATTATCAAATCATGTTGAAACAGTTGAATTTCAACTAGTTAGTCAAGGTCTATAAACATTTCAAAGATGAGAAATGGGAGTACAGTGTTAATTTTAGGTGAAAACTTCATCAGAAAAGTTTACTAAATACTAAACAAAATGTACTTAATCAGGGATAGTATTTTACATTCAACAGTGTTTTATAGCTGTCCAACACTAAACCTAACTTTTTACTGAAATATGACTAACAGGTCATGGGAGCAGGGTTTAATTCATAAAAACCAAAGAAGGTTTTCTACCATCACTAAAACAGAAAGCTGAATGAGACTCACTACTATAGTCCAAGTTGTATGCTAACAAAAGAGTGTTGGCAACAGTACAAATATAGAAAAAAATTAAATCTTCTACTATAATGCACTCTATGGTCAATTAGGATTAGAGTATACTCTCTGTGCCATTTTTTTTTTGAGAAATCTGCACCCAACTGCTTTTATGGGGATTTGGATGAAAGACAGCAGAAGTTATTGTTGGATGCAAAGGGTTTAGCTTAAAAAAGAACCATGACCTCTAAATAAACAGATTATCCAGACAATTCTGAATTAGGCAGTTGGGTTACATCTGCACCTTCCATCCATTGATGTATTTTAGAATAATACCCACGTGAGCTACTGTTTAAATGCATGTTGATGCATCTTTCTCTAGGCCCTGCAGTCCCAGTTGGAGTGGACGTGCAGGTTGAAAGCCTGGATGCAATTTCGGAGGTTGATATGGTATGTCTGGACCGAGCTGTGAGTAAGACGTTTACTGCTCTTTGGTCCGTCAGCAACAAACTGAAGCACACATGCATTTTTGTTTCAGGACTTCACAATGACCCTGTACCTCAGACACTACTGGAAAGATGAACGCCTGTCCTTCAGGAGCAATAAAAACCAGAGCATGACTTTTGATGGGCGACTAGTGAAGAAGATCTGGGTGCCCGACATGTTTTTTGTCCACTCAAAGAAGTCCTTCACACATGACACCACCACTGAAAATGTGATGCTGCGAGTTTACCCCGATGGCAAAGTCCTGTACAGCCTCAGGTAATTCCTATTGACAGCAGGACTCAGCACTCAGCATGTACCACAGAGATCAGTTGTTAAGTCAGCACAAATTTAATAGGAATAGTCGAACTTTGCGGAAACACATTTGCTTTCTTTCCAAGTACGAGATGGATCTGCTGCTAGTGGGATTATGTTTTGTGACCATTTCTTGACAGCAGTGACTGTTAGTAGTTTCCCAGAATCCCCTCAACAGGGGTTGACAGGTTTGGTACATTTATCTCTGCACAATAACCCCAAGAAATAAATTAATAGATAAACATGCTCCTCATCGATGTCTCCTATCTCGAGCGTACCAAGAAAGATGGCGGGAAAGATGTCACATGAAAAGAGATATGTAAAAAACAGATGTTTCATCCATATTCACATTCATCATCACAACAAGAATGTGTAAACATAGAAGCTGGATCTATATTTAACTACACAGATTGAACTCCTAATACTGTCACTTAATTATTTTTCATGAAGTGTACAGGGAGCCGTGAGGAGAAATCAGATGCTACCGACCACTTCTCGGATGAACTTCTGACAGGCTCTCACACAGATGAAAGGGATAGTTCACTGAAAAATTAGTATCTACTCACCATTATGCCGCTGGAGGGGTGGGTGAAGTGTTTGAGCCCACAAGACACTTCAGGCGTCTCAGAAGTAAACTCTGTAGCAGCCCAATCCAATCCGATTTAAGTAACTGGTGACCTACACCTCAGACGTACTACTTGTGTGGTGTCATCCAAGTGTCCTCAAGCCCCGGCGTTCATATTTGACTCTAAACGAGGTCATTTTCACCAAGTTTTAAGTCACAAACGTTCACTGATATCTTCCCAAGAGGGGAATTCATGGACCATCAGAGACACCATCATGTAGCTAAATCCGCTAGCTTAGCCACTTCCAGTGGACACGTGCAAGACGCAGCAGTCACCCATTGCCCACACACCCAATGAAGCTTGGGCATAACAAAGAAAACTAATTTAATTTATACAAACACCACTCGAACAATTCTCTTTTCTTCAGTAGTGCACAAATACAGTATATAGTTCTTACAGTGTTCCGGTAATAATGTTAGTGGGCACTCAGGGATGTTATTGCCATTAGCACTCCCTCCAAGACAAAGTGGCAGCAGCTGCGACAGTTCAAGATGTGAATTTAAGGGGATAACAGTTCTGCCAATTATGGCCGCTAATACTGCAGAGCATGACCTAGTCATTCTGGTGAGCAGTGCAAGGCTCAGGGCCAAGATGGTTGATTTTGTAATCCACATTACAGAGCTCTGCAGAGAGTAACAGCTGGCCGGCCATCTGCATCCTGTTGCAAAACATGCCCGTATTGTGCTGCTTTTCGGTCAGACTGGCGCAAACACAATTTTAAACGATGACATCAACATTAGGGACATCTTACACAATTGATTAATACTGGTGGCAATGGTGTGTAGAAAAACACAGTAGGGATTTTGTGGCTATCAAAGATCCTGATCTTGATTTAGATTGTGGTACATTCCTAGCTGACCAATACAAACTGAATGTATGAGAGAACACTGATAGAGTATATTCATCACATGGTTGGGTTTTAATCTGTGTGGTGCCGGTTGGAGATTTTTCCAGAGTAAGGCAGATTGGCGAGGGAGGATGACAGTTGCAGACCTTGCTTTGCAGACCACGTAGCCCTCACTCGTCCTGTGAGCTGGATTATGTATTATCATTTATCATTACTGCACTGCAAGGCCAAATCTCTGCTGAAACCCCTGGCCCACATTGTTATTTGCCTATCCTGAGGGTTAGACATTCATTATAGGCTCCTAATGAAAAGTCATTGGGCCCTATTTACAGTATTATCTTGGTTGGTAATATTAGAGTGTAACTTTATCACAACCCTATTATCTGCTTAATGTTCCAAACTATCATCACTTTCCCAAAAAAAATTCAAAAGTACAAATACAAATACACACACACACACACACACACACACACACACACTGATGTCTGATGTCAAACACAGTGACATCAGACACATCTAAAATTCAGTAAAAACAACATAACTTGGTCTTCGTGAACACAAGTGACTTATGTGTGAACGGCCAAATTTAATAGTGTCCCCTTGATGATTGGATGCCTCAGGTCAGATATTATTAAAAGGTCTGAACAGAGCCTAAGTGAAGTTATTATTATTGTTTTGTCATTACAGAGTGACGGTCACATCCATGTGCAGCATGGACCTGAGCCGCTTTCCTCTTGACACACAAACATGCTCTTTGGAGATAGAGAGCTGTAAGTAACGGATGTGATCATGGGTGATGTGGCTTTTCCTCTCAGTTAAACACAAGCTGTGGTTTATTTCTCCTTCTGGACTGATTCAACTATGAACATGCTGGATTAAGGAAAATACATTTACACTTGAACATCCAGCTGTTTTATTAAAGACTTGAAATGATGTATTATGCAGTCTTTGCTTGAATGTTACAAATGTAAAATTTGTGCCATAGATGATTGAAGCTCTGTGTGTTATCAGATGCGTATACAGATGATGACTTGATGCTGTACTGGAAAGAAGGGAACCGCTCATTGAACACAGACGAGAGAATTTCTCTCTCGCAGTTCCTCATCCAGGAGTTCCACACCACCTCCAGGCTGGCCTTCTACAGCAGCACAGGTACTCACAGCACCTGCAGAGCTGCTTTGGAATATAAGTCTCTCGTCTCCAAGGGCCTGAGCAGCTTCTAACTTCCTCTCCTCCCCAGGCTGGTACAACCGTCTCTACATCAACTTCACCCTGCGGCGGCACATCTTCTTTTTCCTGCTGCAGACCTACTTCCCCGCCACTCTGATGGTCATGCTGTCCTGGGTGTCCTTCTGGATCGACCGCAGGGCCGTCCCTGCCAGAGTGCCACTGGGTGAGTGGGGCTTGGCCACCTTGTTGATAATCTGCGTGGCGGTCAGTTAGGTTGTAGCTGTTGAGCTGATGTGGACACAATGTTTCTGACTACTTAAATGGAAACCAATAGCTGACTAAAACTAAATAAATAAAAAAAAATCTTAAATTCTGTAAATTAATCAATACCACATGTTATTTCACAATCTCTAGGTATAACCACAGTGCTCACCATGTCCACCATCATCACTGGAGTCAACGCCTCCATGCCAAGGGTCTCCTACATCAAAGCTGTGGACATTTACCTCTGGGTCAGCTTTGTCTTTGTCTTCCTGTCTGTGATAGAGTACGCTGCAGTTAACTACCTGTCCACTCTGGAAGAGCGTAAGGAGAGGAAACTCCGAGAGAGGGTTGGTACCAATCACTCACCCCCATACTCACACATATCAAGTAGATGCAGACGTATGAGGTCGCAATTTAAAAGAACCAGAGTTTTAAGATTTAAATGTTGCTTACATTTTAAAGTAAAAGATTATTATATTACATAATAACATACTATGTTATCATTAGATAATTTATACTGAAATAGCTGTTTTGGCAGCAGGTTGAGTTATAGAAAAATACTTTATAAACAGTTGTATAAATAAGGACACCAGATATACTCTGATGGCTTGTTGTTTTAATCTTTTAATTGTACTGAAATACTGCATAATCTGAACATCCACTGAAAATAAAGCATTTGAGAACAGAGGCAAAGGTTTTTAACATCTGAACTAAATTAACCCGTTTTTTTTAAAGATATTAAGCCAAAAGGGTTTAATTAAAGCTGCCAAATAAATATAAAGGAGTAGAAACTATAATAATTCCCTCTGAAATGTTTCAGAGTGAAAGTATGAAGTGGCTTTAAAAAAGTTGTAAGGACAAGTACTTAAACATTGTGAAATAAAAATGAAATATTTGAGTTTTTCAGTATTTTTACATTTAAACTAGCAAAGACAAGAGTCATGCTTGACTTGTGACTGAACAGTTGTGCCACTTTGAGAGTTGTAAAAAATGAATGGAAATTTAGTGTATTTACGGAATCGAAGATTACTGGAGGTAATTAGCTTTCTTCAGCCGCTGGTGGAAGAAACTGTATCAAAACGTTAACCTGAACATTACTAGATAACTTAATAATATCAGTTTGGTGACAGTTTGCATTACTGATTTATGTCAGGCATGTAGTGTTTTCGACTGAAAGTCATGAATGTATACGTTGTCTTCTTGCAGCTGCTGTGTACGTGTGGGATGAACCACCCTGGCATGATGTCTGTGGGCTACAGTGAGATGGACGTCAACAACACAGGGAACTATGGCATGCCGGAACAGAACGGGATGAAACGGGAGAGGATGCTGGTGGAGCTGGCGATGGGGACCGACCAGGTCACTGGCCATGTGGCCTCCGCCGGCTACAGCGACGCGTGGATCGACACACACGTCATCGACAAGTACTCCCGGGTCCTTTTTCCTGGATCCTACATCCTCTTCAACATTATCTACTGGTCCATCTACTCCTAGCACAGAGGGAACTCAAACAGACCTACCTCTCCTGGAGTAAAGACACGTGCACTGTATGCGCACATCCAGGCATTTGACAGAAAGACCAGACGTAGCCCCAAGGTGGACGTGAAGCAGTCTAACATGGACCAAGTAGAGCTGAACCTTTAGTCAGCTGATCAAGACAACAACAATAATCCAATGTGGCTTCATCACGGTTCAGGGTGTGTCCCGTGAAGACCAGGGACCAGCCATGCTTGGGGAACTTGAATTGAGCCGTTTTCCAAACAGGTTCAGGGCTTGTTAGACTCTTCCTAAAGGGCTTGAAACAACAGCAGTGCATCTGTAATATGTGGAAACAACTCTTTTGTCTGGCCTCATCCATTTGGCAGTTTCACTCTAGTTGCTCTTTATCTTTGTAGATACCATTCATGCTCATTTTATACCTACTTCCACTCATAATGTGTTTGCTACTGTTGTTTGTGGTATAAATGCAAAGCTATTAAAGCACAGGATTGTGTGATCGTGTTTTTTGTTAATTATTCGGTTTTATCAGGTGACTGTTGGGCCTTTGCGGAGGTGTACGTTCCACGGAATGTCTTTTCTAATTTATCATGATTTAATGTTACATCCCATCAATGTATTCTTGGGGTTAACACTGTCCCCTCACAGCAAGAAGGTACCCGGTTTGAAGCACAGTTAAGCGATGGTCTTACCTTAACCTTCAAAAAGGATAAGCAGTATAGATAAAAGATGAATGGGTGGATGTCACAAATCACTGATTATTGAGAAAGAGAGTTAGTCAGGAGTAAATTCCCTAGATCATGTGAAATAGTGCAGTGTGCAGACTCACATAGCTGCTTGATGTTGTGCAAAGTGGAGGCAGAAAGAAGAGATTTAATTTAAACGATGACAACCAAATTAAATATTTTATATGAAATCTTGTCCTTAAGAGCTTCCTGGTTTCACATTCATGAATGTGAATGTGAGCTGTTCTATGATAGTAAACTGAATACAGGTCGACACAAAGTTGTATGTAAAATAAAACTCTCCTATATTTATAAAATGTCTTATTTGTCAAAAGCTACTAGCAAAAAATCTAGCGACTTTTTCTGGTGATATTGGAGACTTTCTGGTGTTTTGGAGACTGACGTGAAAGCACGTATCGTTCTACAGTGACTGTCCTCAACGAGCAGCGGGGGCTGCCGTGAGCCCCTCCGCCGTCCCAGCGCACTCACAGGCGGTCAGTCTCCCCGTAGTACGGTGGCCCTGAAAGCTCAACGAACGGCAACTTAAGAAAACACATGCAAGTTGACAAAACACCAGCAAAGTAAAAAAACATCTTCATCAATTTCACAACACAACACAACACATTACAGCAACGCGCTGCAAAAAGAGAAAAGCGCTGCAAATACCGGAACGAGCTGCAAATAGAGAAACGCGCAGCAAATACCGTAACGCGTTGCAAAAAGCCAAACGCGCAGCAAGAAGCCAAACGCGCAGCAAGAAGAGGCCACAACACAACGGAAGTGTTTCCAGGGGACAGCTAAAAGTGATGGACACTGCTGCCACAAAAACGTCCAATACACCATAGAAATTCGGTTCCACACAGGGTTCGGCCACCCACGGCTCTTCGGCCCCTCTGCAGTGGCTGTACAGTACAATGTTGTGCATATGTTTAGCGAACGCTGAACTTAACGAATCAGTTTTCATATTATTAACGTGAACGGAACGATGAACGTGAGTGAACGTCACGTACATTTTTGAAATCATCACCGTATCAGGCCATCATGAAATACCAGGAGCGGGCGAGTGTGTGTGTGTGTGTGTGTGTGTGTGTGTGTGTGTGTGTGTGTGTGTGTGTGTGTGTGTGTGTGTGTGAGTGAGGTGTGTGTGTGTGTGTGTACGTGTGTCCCCCGGCGCTCCAACCCCGCCCACTCACTCGGAGAGACCCATCTGATCACGGAGATGGTCTGATCTAGAGACATGTCGTCTTCTCCTGTTAAACTGAATAAACAGCGCTAACAAGCAAGCCCCTGTTTGTGAGGCAATGTGTTGTCCATAGTGTGCAGGGGTACAAAACCTTTACTATCAAAAGAGCGAGTGGGCGGGGTCGGAGCCCGGGGACCTATATACAGTCTATGCCCGGGACCGGAGCACTCGCCGCCACACACACACACACACACACACACACACACACACACACACACACACACACACACACACACACACACACACACACACACACACGCCCGTTCCTGGTATTTCATGATGGCCTGATACGGTGATGTACGTGACGTTCACTCACGTTCACGTCACATCGTTACGTCCACGTTAATAATATGAAAACTGATTCGTTAAGTTCAGCGTTCGCGAAACATATGCACAACATTGTACTTTACAGCCACTGCAGAGGGGCCGAAGAGCCGCGGGTGGCCGAACCCTGTGTGGAACCGAATTTCTATGGTGTATTGGACGTTTTTGTGGCAGCAGTGTCCATCACTTTTAGCTGTCCCCTGGAAACACTTCCGTTGTGTTGTGGCCTCTTCTTGCTGCGCGTTTGGCTTCTTGCTGCGCGTTTGGCTTCTTGCTGCGCGTTTGGCTTTTTGCAACGCGTTCCGGTATTTGCAGCGCTTTTCTCTTTTTGCAACGCGTTGCTGTAATGTGTTGTGTTGTGTTGTGAAATTGATGAAGATGTTTTTTTACTTTGCTGGTGTTTTTTCAACTTGCATGTGTTTTCTTAAGTTGCCGTTCGTTGAGCTTTCAGGGCCACCGTACAGTAGCCTTGCGCAGATAAAGGAGGGGGTTGGACGTAGAGCTAGCAATGCCGCCCCACTTAACAGCCGTTTGATTAAATTTGATATTCTAACATTTAACAATACAGGAGAAAATGGATTTATGAGAAGTGATGGTCTATTTCAATGGCAAGATAAAAAATAAAAAAACTTTAATCAACAGAAGAATACGGATATAACACAATAATATTTATCGGTTAGGCGTTTAACAAATAGTTTATAACGCTTTAACGCTTTATACGTATGATTGTTAGTCATAAACACAACATGTATAACTTCTATGAAGAAATTTTATGTTATTACACCTGTGTTTCATTGTGTTGTCATTTATTATCCTGTAAACCTCCACTGATTGGTGTTAATGTATAAACCCACAACCTCATAATGTGATTAAATCATTAATTTAATGTTTCCCCAAGGCTAAGAAATGTTACATAGGGAAACTGAAGCTTTAATATCGGGTTTAATTTCCTGTCCGTAACAACAGGGACGTCCGAGTGCAAATTAACAAGCTTGACAAAGCTAATAAATGTAAAATATTTCAAAAGCCATTTTCACAGAATCTGTTTAGTTTGATCTGAACATAAGACTGGAAATCCCCTTCACACAGAGTGAAGACAAACGCAACCCTCTGCCCATAGCGGCAGCACAACCCGGCAATGATCCACGTGGATTTAAATAAACTGAGCCTGTGGATAAGACATTAAACGAACCTCCTCCTGTCTCCTTCCTCCAATGCGTTCCTAAATAACAATCTCTCTGTTCTGTAGAGTTTCTTATTAAAATCAAAGTGACATAAACAGAACTGTTTTGATTTGCAACATGTCCCGTTGTTGTATTTCCAGGTGTGAGACGCGTGATTATCTCCGCCATGACCGGATGACTCAAAATCTACTGAGCCGATTTCCGTGAGATTCTGTGGTGTGGGGACTGACTCAACGGAGAATCCATTACAATTTTGAGCACAATGTTGATTTGACTGCTCTACGATAAGGATAAGAAAGGTAATAGTTTGCCCAGGTTATGTAATTAGGAACAGGTGGTCCTGGGGAAGTCGTCTGATCTGTCCCGCTCACGATCTGTCAACTCCCTCAAGGTTAAATATGCAAAAACTGTCGAGTAAAAACTGAATCTACCTAAGTCCAAGCAGTGAGAATGAGGAAAGAGAAGCAAATGCCCCAAAAAATAAAAAATAAGAGTGAATGCAATACGCGTCCATATTCTTCTGTTGATTATTTTTTTTTGTTATCTTGCCATTGAAATAACTTCATGTCTTTAATGCTGTATCTAGAGCCACATACATAAATCGATTTTTTTCCTGTATTGTTAAATGTTAGAATAACAAATTTAATCAAAAGGCTGTTATGTGGGGTGGAACTTCTAGCACTAGTTCCAACTCTCCTCCTTTGATGTGCGCCGCAGGATGAAGTGCGCCGCAGGATGATGTGCGCTTCATGACGATGTGCGCCGATGTGTGCTGCAGGATGATGTGAGCTGCAGGATCATGTGTGCAGCAGGATGATGAGCGCCGCAGGATGATGTGTGCCGCCTCGTGATGTGCGGTGATGATGTGCGCTGCAGGATCATGTGCGCCACAGGATGATGTGCTGAAAGGGTTCAGTTGCACCAAGTTCCACACTAGAGGTCTGGAGATGTCTCGATTCTTGGATGCATCATGATGTGGACTCTGCATCGATGAAGAGACTGAACTCAATGACTCATGAGGTGCTGTCATTTGCAAAAACCTCGGCACACAAAACACACTGAGGACGTTGCTCAATTGTGCCAGTGACGGTGAAACCAAATTGCAAATAGCTCTCGTCATATTTGCAAAGCTGACATTTTTTATTTTATAATTGATAAAAAAAGAACCTAAATTTAAAAAAAAAATGATTTAAATTAAATCAAATTAATAAAAAAAAAAGCGCACGCACATCCTGCGGTGCACATCCTGCGGCGCACAGCCTGCGGCGCACAGCCTGCGGCGCACATAAATAAAAAGATATATTTTCAAATAAAAAAAATGTAATATTAAATTAAATCAAATTAATAAAAAAACTTCGCAGGCACATCCTGTGACGCACATCCTGCGGCTTACATCCTGCGGCTTACATCCTAAATTTAAAAAATAAATAAATAAAAAAACTGCTCGCACACATCCTGCTGCGCACATCCTGCGGCGCACATCATGCGGTTGGCGCACATCCTAAATAAAAAAAAACAGCACGCACATCCGGCGGCCACAGGGATGAGCCAGCCCCACTAAGCTGCCCATCCTCCAGCCCATTGTGCAGGAATTGCGCTCGCAGTTTATTTGTTTAAAAATATATATATATTCATTTAATTTAATTTATTTTCAATTTTTTCTGTTTTTGTATTAATTAATTTCAATTTACATAGTGTAATATTTTTTGCAATTAATAGGTGATTGAATTCCTGCCAATTTAAGAGTTCAGTATATTGCAGGCATGATGTTAGAGAATAACTGTTGCTTGTTTCCATGTGATGTCCTGAGGCTGCCCCCTGCTGGCTGCTCGGTTCCTCTGCTGCTCTTGTTTGGTTTGTGCAGCTTGTGATTAACTAAAGTTGTCCATAAAAGAAAATCCTTATTATCCTTCAGAGATCAGAGATGAACCTATACGGCTCTGTTGATCTCTACTGAGTGCCAGTCTAGTAAATTAATCTGGAATCTTCTCTCAAAAAACCTTTCCCCCCCAAGGGGTTTGAAGTGTGAAGCTCATGAGGTGTTTTATAAAGATCGAAAACGTCAGACCAAGTGAATCCACTTTATTTCAGCATGAACAGAAAAAAAAAGAAGACAGTCTCATTTCATTGTTAGCAGCAGGACAAACTACTGGATTTTTCCTCTCATATGATGAAGGTTACTCTATCTCTTCAGTTACTAATAAAGCTCTGTTCAGTTAGACACACAAAGGGATATAAGAACTGGGGTTAATGAAAATGCAAGAGAATTCAAAACCAACACAAATAGTCCTCCTTAAGTTTTACTCAACCTGCGTCCCTGAAATTCAAGTACGTGTCCCTTCTGTATTTCCCAAAACACTTTTAGCATTTTGACACAAAACACTGGCATGAAAATGAATTAACGGGGGGGACAGCAAGGCAAGATTTTGAAGTGATCAGAAAAACGGAACAAAAATAATCAATCTAGTGTAAAAGCCACGGATTGCTTCAAGCATCAGGTCTGGAAAGTCGTCATGTCTACAGGCAGCATGTTGTATGAAATCTTGAATCTGATACTCAGGCTTCGTGATATTGGATTGGCTGTCTCCTTCCTCCTGGTTCCTACTGGTGAAGTAAGTTTAAAAAATAATTTAATCTACAGATAATAGACATGCAAATAAAGGTAGGTAGGAATAGTGGGACTGAATTTTTTTTTAACCAGATTGAGAACTTTTTTATTCACCATCATTGCATTTTATTCTGTTTATTCTATTCATTCTAAATTTCTATCCAATCTATATGTATTATTTCCCTCCTTTATTTTGCTTGGAAACTGTTTTAAACTGTGCTTTCTGGTTTCAGAGGTGTTTATTTTTGTTTCTGCACTGTTTTCAATGTCCCTGTACAGCAACTTGATTCTAGGAAATGTGACTTGTAAATAAGCAGGTGTCGGTGGAATACCAGGCAGGAAAATAAGGTCTGAGAATAGGACACACAGGTGTAACCCCCCACACTCCATAGAACAGCAACTGGACTCTGCACACACTGTATTAACCCAGTAACTGTCAAACATGGACTGGTGGGTTGTAAGAGAAATAATTACTATCAGCATTTACAAATGTAAACACAGTAATGATTATGAATCTGATCGATTACTCAGAACCACAGCAACAACAAAGAGGATTCAAATGTTTTTTGTTTGCTTTTACCCTGCAAATCTACTGCACCACACTGCAGTCCACTAGGTGGCGGTATTGCGTCCATACACATGTTTGCCATGCGCCATTGAAACTCAGGTCGTTACGTCATATCCCAGCGACGGTCGCGTCTTCATCCTGCACCATGGCTGAATCCGAGTATGTATTTGTTTCTAACTTCATCTAAGTCCATCCGCACCATTCTTTACGTCCAACCGCATCGTTTCTCTCTCGTATAAAAAACAAGTTTAACTTCACATGTCAGGACTGTTATTGTGAGGGTTGGAGGCAAAACAAGCCGATTCTGTGGAGTCTCGTTTCACATGGGGCTCAGTGTATCTTCACCGCTACATAGCTAGCGATATGTTTATTGTTTAGTAAACTAATTTGGAAGCTAGATGGCAGTTATGTAGCTGCTGCCTTTTGTGTAACTTTATTAATCTAATGATTTTAGCAATATATTCATTAGCATGTCTTGCTAAAGCTAAATGTTGCTAACTTGTGTCTGGATAGAGCTGACAGCCACTTTAAAACCTGTATTGTGAGAAAGAAAATAAAGCATAACCCTAATCTTCCATTAGTGAGATCCCCTCGATGAACAGTCGCCACGTTCACGTGTTAAATTGAAGCTTGTGTCAGTGACCGTATGTTTGTGTTCTCAGGTCTAAGAAGGTGATCAAGTTGGTTCCTGAGTATCTCCTGAAGAAGAGGAAAGCATACCAGGCCATCAAAGCCACACAAGCCAAGCTCGCCCTGCTCGAGAAGAGAAAGGTCAGTGAGGAGGACGGTTCCCTGGCATCATGTTGAACTCATAAGCAGATGAACCCACTTAGTCTCGATTCACATTGTAGTGTCCAGTTGTCATGCAAAGCTACATCTCAGTTGGACAACTTAGCAGGAGTTGCCAGTTCCAAAATATCAGACTAATCTGTTATGGCTTTCAGATTAAAGAGCAGGGAGCTTCTATACAGGCTTCAAAATCCATTAGTCATACACTGCTTTCAGACATGCACTGATCCTGCTTTATGTGAGAATGCAAATGTTTGAGTGAGAGGCTCCAGACTTAATTGTCTCCTGCCATCCCCCTAGTAAACATCTGGATAATGTCTGAATGAGCCCGAGTGGATGATGTTTCTTTCATGCAACAAACTCCAAACTGAGAACAACAAGAAAACAAACATTTCAGGATGAAAATGAGGTACCACACTGACAGAAATGTCAAGGGAGCTTGTTGTGATAAGGCTCAACGCCGTTGTTGATCTGCTGTACACAAAAACTTGTGACCCCTGCAGCAGAATGTAAACGTTACATCCTGCCTGTGCCTGCTGCTCCGACCCTCACATGAACCCTCTGAAGGTTTCTGTGTTGTAATAAATGCGTCTGAGCAGAGAATCTCCTGCTGCATTGTTCATGTGAAAGTCTGGACCCAATTCTGCAGAAATCTTCCAGTGTCAATGTCTGAAAATAGCTATGCAATTTGGAATCCAGTGTTGTAGAGGCAGAAACTCCTTTATGTAACGTTCATTCACCATTATAATGTTTTGTTCACTTTGTTCCTCAGTTAATGTATAACTCAAAATCCATGTGTTAAAATGATGAGTATTTATTTCACGCCAAAAACTGCCCAAACGTATTTGTCATCTGAATGGACTGGACTGCACTTGGCTCTGCACGTATGTACACATAGCTGTATATTCACAACTGTACTTTTACATTATTCCAGGTTTCAAAAGGCAAAGGATTGAAGTTCAAACGTTTGGAAGACTTCCTGAAAGACAGCCACAAGAGGAATCGGGATGAATCTCGCATCCGCAGATTGAAAGTCAGGCCGCCTGCCCCTCTGCCTCCTGCGAAGAACCAGCTAGCCTTCGCTGTCCGCATCAGAGAGTGAGTACTTAGACAGAGGCGCGTGGTCATGTGCAGGGAAGTCCATCAAAAAGCAGAAACTGGTTGTAGATTTTTGCATTGATTTGTGGAGCTCAGTGGAACAGGTGACAGCAAAGGTAAAAAGAGTGGATTATCTGCAGCATACAAACATCTACACTGTATGTATTAGCTACTGAGCCTGTAAAGGTGGGAATGAGAGCACATGAATCACCCCAGCAGCCTTTATAAGACACCTGAAGGACTGAGAATGTTGTATATGTGCCATTTTAAACTAGAAAACACTAACTGGAGGTCGCTGTAGTTCTTTTATTCTGGGTTTGTTGATAGTAGCTGATGGAAGTTTAAAAACTCAAACCTCAGCTCTGTGATGTCGTTGCCTTTGTTACATGAAAATGTATTTGACAGATGAAGTTACCAAAGGGAGAATTCATTTAGGTTTGCTTCAGAATCCTCTCACACTAGGCAGCATGTTTGTGTGTCCATCCCAAACTCTGAACTGAAGGCTACATCCATAAAATAGTTATGAAAGTTAAAAAAGAATCTCTATACTGACGAGCGTTTAAGATCTGTATCAGAAACCGTCTGTTTCTGAAATCTCCCACTCTCTTTTCTACATAGAGGACTATATAGTGACCTCAATCCGGAAAGAAAAAAAAACCTTGGACTGACTACAAGGAGAAAAGTCAATTGTTGCAAGGCCTTACATTCATTGCTGATAGTCGAATCATGACTTATAAGAACCAATTAGGAAGTGAATGTTGGTGAAATCATTGTTTTCTAAATGTCTGTTTCTGTCCTTCCGGACTTTAACTCAGTACCTGAGTTTTAAAATACTAGGGCAGTGCCATTTTCTAACTTAGCCTATGGTGCTTGAAATCCCTGGAGTATTCTGGATGTAGGCTTAAACGTAGCAACAGTGATGTACTTTAAAACTAAAACACAGTTGTGTGGATGTAGTCATTGAGTCTTAGTCTTAAATGGGGTGTTGTGGTTTTATGAGTGCTGAGGGAAACTTGAGCAAAGATGGCTGATGTGTCTGCAGAAAGAAATGTTGTGAAGGTGAAAACACTTCCTAAGTTAACTTTAGGCTCAGTGCACCATGTCCGGTTTTCTGGAAAACGGCATGTTCTGTCTGATCAATTTGTTCATAGACGGTAATTAATGTTATCTGAAACATTTAGATTTCTTGTACCTACACTTGTAAAAGAACACTAAACATTGTTTAACTGTTGTTTGTGTCTGCAGATACCATTCCAGCAAATTGTGTTCATTTAATATCTTTTTAAAATTTGTTAAATAGTCTATGAAAGTGTTCCAGCGGGAGAAACACTAAAGATACAATGACATGCTCAAAACACACAAACATTGATGATCCTTTCCTTTTAGGATCAAAGGTGTCAGTCCCAAAGTGATGAAGGTGGTCCACATGTTCAGGCTGAGGAAGATCTTCAGCGGGGCCTTCGTCAAAATCAACAAGACCTCCATGGCCATGATGAGGCTGGTGGAGCCCTACGTTGCCTGGGGGTGAGTCAATCCGACAGTTAAACTTCAGCAAATTAAACGTGTTAAATTTGTGTTGTTGTAGTAATAAACACGTAATGATCTTGCTGACAGATTTCCCAACTTGAAATCTGTTCGTGAGCTCATCCTGAAGAGAGGACAGACCAGGATAGGCAGGAAGAGAGTTCCCCTCACAGACAACACCTTCATTGAGGAGCACATGGGTAAGTCTCAATAGTGTGATAGAGCCGCCTCACAAGTAAAGCAGGGCACAAACCAAAATGTAAGGCTTAAGGGGATAGTTCACCCAGAAATGCAATTGAAGTAACTAGTGACCACTTCTTCAGACGTAATAAAGCAACAGAAAAAATATATACTCTCTCTATACTGTTTTAAGCCTAGACGTTCACATCCCAGAATCAAGTGAATTGATTGGACTTTAGAGAATGAACACATTGATTTAAGCTGTATAGAATTGGATGGTTTGGCACAGAATGGTTAAGTTGGTCTATTTGCATCTACTTAATTACACTCTGCCACCATCCTCTTTATCACTACTCACACCTCTGCTCTCTTGTTCCTCAGGGAAACATGGCATCATCTGTTTGGAGGACCTGATCCATGATATTTACTCTGTTGGTAAGAGCTTCCGGGCCAGCAACAACTTCCTGTTGCCTTTCAAGCTGTCAGTGGCTCGTCACGCTGCCAGGGACAAGGCCAGGCTCCTGAAGGACCTAGGAAACCCTGGATTTCGTGCTACAGACATTAACAGTATCATCAGGCAGCTGAACTGAGGAGAAACACCCCTAAGATGCAAACCCAGCAGCAAGGATGCTGGACTTCTAGAGGAGCAAAGTCGATTGATGACAAAATATATATTTTTTCTCTTTGGCTGAACCCCTCTGGTTACATTCTCTGGACATGGGGTGATGTGAGGAAAGTGGATTATTTTATCATATCCATGTTGATTTTGTTCAACATGTTCACATAGTGCCCCTGACAGTGGTCTCAAGGTTCCTTGGTGAAAGTGTAACAATATTGTATATTAAAATATTAGTACACCATAT
Organism: Pleuronectes platessa; assembly: GCF_947347685.1. Classification (NCBI taxonomy): domain Eukaryota; kingdom Metazoa; phylum Chordata; class Actinopteri; order Pleuronectiformes; family Pleuronectidae; genus Pleuronectes; species Pleuronectes platessa. The sequence goes on from NC_070642.1 coordinate 5,227,962, forward strand.
TCTTCAGGTCAGAGGGATGGATTTGTACTTGCGACAAGTACAGGAACTGAACCGTATGAGTTGTCCTACTTACTGGAGCCACCAGCTGAACTACAAGCGGTCCATTTACTGAGTGAAATTGATTTCAGTGTGAAACGGTGTAAATGTCTGCTAAACATCGATCATTGATCCAAAAATCTGGTGATTTACTGTTGATTCACTTGTTTTTACAATAAAAAAATCCGAACTGATTCAATACTTTTGCAATGACATCTGCAGTAATTATCAAGGGGATGGGGTGCTGCAGACCATTGTCTACCAACAGTAAAGCTGTTTTCAGATATGAACATGAAAGAATTGGGTTCGGTCTAACGCCGAAGTTAGCATTTTATGCATGAGCAACGCAGCAGAAGACTTTACACTGAGACGCGTTCATAACAACACCGAAATCTCAGGAGCGTCCTGGTGAGGGTGGTGTAGAGGCAGGATATAAAATCGTTTTCACTGGAGGTCAAGTGTTTATTTTTACAGCACAAACAACAGCGTTGGCCCTTATGATAAGATCCTGTCTTCATGTATTTCATCTGTTTTTCAACCTTAGATGTTTGTTTTTATATTTACGTGTTAGAAACGTCATCAGCACACCGACATTTTCACTCGCTCGCAGTGAATAGAACAATATCCAGCCGTGTTCTCACACGGGCTCAATTGGATGTTATCAAGTGTTTATTCTTGGCCACTGGCAGGAGAAACTCAGAAGAAAGTCTGTAGGCTCTTACTTGGACATTTGCGTTCTCCCTGACAGGAACTCAGATTATCCAGAGCTCAGTGCATGTCTAAAAATTGGCTATGTCTGCACATATATGTATCACACAGTTGGGGGCGCTATAGATCTTTATTCACAAGGTGAAGTGATGATGCAATGAGTAGTTTCTATTTATCAATACTTTAAATCAATATTTGGTGACCATCCTTTAAATAAGAATCAATCCTCCCACCACACACATACACACAGACACACACAGACACTCACAGTCGAGCATCACACTGGTGTCACTATCGATTCACATGACAGGCGGAAAAAGTAGGAGAGAGATGTGACCTACACGGCTGCGCCTCCATGAATGCGCACAGGAAGGGATGAATGTCGGAGAAGCTTCATCTGAGTCACCATCGTGTTTTTTTCTAAACTCGAGTGTGTCAGATGGAGCAGCGGAGAATATTCCAGTGAAGATAAACACACGGAGCAGGTGAGACAGACGAACTGTTTATGTGTGGTGATGTGATGGATGCTGTCACTATCTATAGAATCAATCAGCATCCACTACCATGGTGATTAATCACCATGACGACTATTTACCGGGCTGGTGTCGTGATGACGTAGAGTGGGTCCTCCTCTGCTGATGTGTTTCAGAGCAAACCGAGAAAAACACTGGGGTCACAGAGACATTGTCACATCCGTCCCTTTACAGCTTTTGATCCAATTAATATAAATCTACTGGTATTCACATATCAATGATTACATTCAGACCAATAGAGCAAGTGTCGTGAGGCCTTCAGTGATGTCGGAAAGGTCGTAATTATTCCGACGACCTGGAAATGTGACGTTAAGCAGTATCAACAGATGATGCAATAACCTTCCAATATATTTGTGTGTGTGTGTGTGTGTGTCAGTTTATGGCCAGTGGCAAATTGTCTGTTATGCAGGCTGTTTCCTCTTCAGCTCATTCAGTATCTAGTATCTCTTCTCACATAATGATAGAGTTCAAACAAAACCACGGTATATACATCAGCTCGGTTCATGTACGTGTAAAACCATTCAAATGGGGACACCTCTATTTTCAACTGGACGCACATTGGCGAGCGTGAGTGTCTTGTTTACGTGGAGCACGCGAAGGCAGCAGCGTATCTCCTGTCAAGGAGAAGGGGCGGGGCGTCAGCGCCAGAGCCAGCAGCTAATGAACACGACGCGGTCGCTGCTCCACGTTCAGCAGCGAGGAGCGAGCAGAGGTGAGTGTGTGCGTGGGAGTGTTCGGACTCAGTTGACCTCTAATGCCGAGCAAGGTTCCCGTGAGGAGCGGGGAAACTGCCGGGTCGTGACTGCAGTCGCCCCGGCGCGCTCAGAACGCTGTCGCCGGCTCTCTGACATCACACACACGGTGGTGCACGCGGTGGCAGAGAAAGTTACTGAGTGGCAGGGCAACAGGGCCGCGTGCGCGTGTGTGTGTGTTTGTTTGTGTCTGTGTGTGTTTAACATTTGACTCTTGCCGTTGCTGTATCATGCTGCGTAATAACTGTGAAATGTCATGTAACGTTCAGGGCACAGGCGGCTAGCTAACACGCTCCGACGTTAGCCAGCTCAAATGAATGACTTGACGCAGCGCGTGGGGACTAATTGGCCAATCAGGCAGCAGGTCTGGAGACGTTCATATTTCCTGTTGGGAGAGTTTCTATGCTCTTAAAGGATGCTCTACTTCTCCATCACCTCCTCTCGACTTTCCACAGACATGGACCATCATCCTACATCCTCAACTCTGCCCTGTGTCAAATCAACAGGTCACTATCAACCTGTTGTAACCTCAGATCTGTCTGACAAGTTTAGATCATGGGCTAGTAGCTGAAGAACTGCCACTGTTAGCTGTACTCTAGAGGCTTTACATCAATGATATTATTGTAACTACCCTTGTTGCTGGTGTTGTGGCTCTAAATCGATGGTCGAGAGTTGTTTATGACAATAACATGTTTGCATCAATCAAGTTAAATTGCTGCTTGACACCGCATGAAGGGAACATGATTAGAAAAAGTCAGATATTCGTAGTTTAGTGTCATTGAACTCGGGCATGATTGGCTGCTTTTTCAGGTTCATGAATCAAGTCCTTGGTCCAACAAGAGAATTCAGATTCAGGGCGCTTTGCCCCATTAGCAACTGATGTGTTTAAGGTAGATGTGATGGTGCAAATCCATTGGGCAAATTCACTGAGACTCACTCCATCTACCCAGAGTAACCTTGAACAGTTGTATAAATTGTATCGCACCGCCAGGTGAGGGACGACTTATCCTGTGACTGGTTCAGGAGGTCGAGAGGGGCGTTCACAGATTGTTCAACCCCTATCTCCTCCAGTCCACATGCCGAAATGTCCTTGGGCAAGACATTGGACCTCAAATTGCCCCTGACAGCTGAGTGTCTGTGGTACCTGCAGCATAGATGTTTTATGTGGCTTTAAGTGTAAAGCATTGTGGTATGATTAGATGAACACTATATGAATACTAATCATTTACCATTTACCCTCCCAGTTATCTGTTGTGAGGAACCGTCACATCTCTTGCAGGCTAATGATTACACACTTGCTTCAACCATCAATCTTCTTTGCAATTATGCAGTGCTGCGTGAACATGTGTTGAAAAAGATTGACACAATGTGTCCCCCTTCAGTGGAACCTCATGAATTTCTCGACAAAGTATTTATATTTCATTTAGCTGTGGCTTTTTTATCTTTTGGAGCTTCTGAAAACCGACTGTTTCCACAACCACAGTCTGCGAAGAAGGTGTGGGTTACACAAAGCAGGTCATGGTTCAGCTGGGAGTTTAATGATTACTAAGATTTTTGGTCTTTTATTTCACTGACCTCAGGCCAGTGTGTGCACAGATTCAGAGACAGTAAACCATTAGTGCCTGTGGTAAAAATGTGCTCGTTGCACACATGTGTTTGTTAATTATTGGATGTGTGTGTGTGTGTGTGTGTATATAATATTCTCTTGCTAATCTTGGCAAAAGGATATTATTGATTGGATAATTGTTTCACTAGCTGGTTGATTTCAAATTTGGTGAAAATATACCTTTTTATTGCTAAGGATAGCAATATAGTACACATTATTGTATTTGCAGTACAATCTAAGAGGTATTCAAAAAAATCCTAAATGGTAATGGACTAAATGGAATTTGGACCGGATGAGCTGGGGATTGATCCACCAACCCTCTGGTTAGTGGATGACCCCCTCTCTACCTCCTGGGCACAGCCAAAGAGAACAAAAGAAAACGATTAGCCTAAAAAAGATTCGAGAAAAAGAAAACGATGGAATACAATATTATTTTATCAAATCTGAATCCATTTACCCGCTTATTGACACTGAATTCTTATGGATCTCTAAATTAACACGTTTGTTTTGGGGGAATGAAGGTATCTTTTTAAAAATGAATTTTTTTTTGATTATTTTTATATAAATAATTATACTATTATCAAATTATAACGGTTTTGCTTAACCAAAAATATAACTTAAAACTCAAATAGTAATTTTAATAGATTATCAGACAAGTATCAGACAAGCTTGATACTAACTCTAATATGGTAATGAAACATTTTTAGTCTCGGCTTTGTGACAATTATTAACCATATATAACAATAAATTGTTCCTTGCTTTTGCTTTAAAGGGATAGTTCTCCCAAAAATTACAAATGTACTCATTATCTACTCACCACTATGACGATTGAGGGGTGGGTGAAGTGTTTGTATCCACAAAACACTTTTGAAATTTCAGGGGTGAACAGTGTTGCAGTAGTCTGACATTGTCATACTCATAATTCTAGTCAGAATATAAGTCTGATACTGCTCCATTGGGCTATGATTATGGGGCGTGTTTCAACTGAACTAGGAAAAAAAATGCCTCTTTGCTCAATTGGATAGACCTACAACCAATCAGAGCAACGTATTATGTGACGCATAGTTGTTATAGTTGACATAGTTGTCAACTATATCACGACATTGTGAGTTATTTACTAAGTCAGACAGTCAAGACTTTCTCTTACCATTTGTAAATGGACTTCATCCACGATGATACCTATTACGTTGGCTTGGAAAACATCGGCGCCTAGCATGTCCCTCCACTTCTTGTTCAGCAGCCAGGATTCCGGGCTTCCGAAAAGGAGCTGGCAACGACCGCTGGTAATGTCCACCTCGTCGTGCACGCCGAGTTGCATCGGCGTGATGCCCATTTCGGTCGCCTCTTTCACTTGGTCCTCCGTGAGTGCAACCAAAGGAGAAACCACAATGACCACTGGGTTTTCATTGTGTCCCATCTTCCTCGCGACCATCGGGGCCAGCTGATAAATTAAACTTTTTCGAATCGCGTAGGAAGGACGGCAAAAACCTATTTTCGATCTACAAATGCCTCGATAGCGTTTCTCTGTTCCTCTTTCAATATGATTGCGCTGTCGATGTCTTCTTAAACAGACTCAATGGCAGCATCTACACATCTCAGCTCTCCAGCGGCACACATATTTTTTGAAAACGAATTCAACCCAAGCGGTCTTTGGTGACGTGGTTGATTACGTTACTGTTGATCATCTGTCTATCATCGTATAAAGCCCGCCCTGACAATTTGATTGGTCCGAACAGCTTCTGTTCGGGCATAGTTCCTCCCCAACGGAGCAATGCCAGACGAACTTCCCGACCTCAAATGTTGTGGCCGGAGCCAAGTTCGTCTGGCATCCAGGCTAGTGTTGCAGCCAAATCCAGTGCAAATGGAAGTAACTGGTGACTCCTTCAACATAAAAAACTTCAACCTGCCTCCATACTGCTATTTAGGTGTCATCCAAGTGTCCGTCAGCCCAGGAATTCAAATTTGACTCTAAACATGGTCATTTACACCAAGTTTTTAGCCTTAATGTCCGCTATTATCTCAGGAGCTGCAATCGCCTGTGGATCATGCTCTCTACTTGGTATAACTCAACCTCTCAGATGAGTGCACACACCATCATAAAGCATGTTAGGGTTTTGCTTGTTACCCATGACAATTTTATTAAAATCAAGAATGAATAGAGTAATGTAGCTGGGAAGTTTGAAATTAGCTGTTGAGCTGGTGGGTTGGCAGTGAGCGTTTACAAACTTAAGGTCGAGACCCTTATTATGTTACGATTTTGCTCTTAAATTAGACGGGGCAGAATATGTTTTATTACACTGGATTTCTTCAGTTTGCCATGGACTTTTGTGTGAAGCGCTTTGTACCCTTGTTTAGACAAGTGCTATACAAATAAAGTTATTATTATCTTAATCTCTGCTACAAGGAGGAAGACTAACTGGTTTGGCAAAATTATGTCTGTTCACAGCCCCACCCCCAATAAATAACCTCACGCAATCACCTCCCTGAGCTGTCTATAAAACCATCCAGGACTAACGCCGGGTTCACACCGGACACGGAACCGATGCCGAAGCGTGGCGTAAGCGCAGCGCCAAGCCTCTGGCTCCCATCCACTCCCATGTTAAACCTTTGTGCCGGTCACACCGGACGCTGAAGCGCTGCGCCACGGCGTCGAGTCTATTTTTTTCGCTTGACGCGAGCGTATCGCGACAGGAAACACACTGAAAAATGATTTTAAACGATATAGATGACATATTTTATATGATATGATCTAATATGCATCCCATACTTTGTATTCACGTTCTGTTGTCTTGGAGTTTTAATTTTACCACTTTTACCAACCACATTATTTAATGTCCCCCTCTGCCCATCCACTACAGCCACACAAGCAATCATACAGATAAAAAGAGAGAGGGGGGGCTACGTAATCTCCACATAGGCTAGAGTGGAGAATACGTAATTTACCCTCGACACCCGACATTTAACGGAGCAAACAGCGGAGAAGTTCTTCAACATGGATGACATTAAATTAATAATTGAAGTGGAGAAGTAACTTGAGAAGTTGATTCTCAGCATATGTTGTATAAAGACAACACCAAAAAAGACAAATGTTGGGACGCTGTTGCAGTTAATGTTGGAGCAACAAGTAAGTATATGCTTGAAAAAAATGATTAAATTCCGTTTTTACTGCAGGCTGATAGCAGCAGAAGTATGAGATATTATTAGTAATGCGCGGCGCTTCGGCGTCGCTACCACGTCCGGTGTGACCAGCCAAGCGCCGGCACGCCAGGGATTAGCGCTTACGCCACGCTTCGGCGTCGCTTCCGCGTCCGGTGTGAACCCGGCGTAACTCAGCCACTGTTTACCTAGGCTAGTGTTGCTTATAAGGTTAATAGTGCTGGTTAGTCAAACTCTTAGGACTGGTATAGACTTAAATATTCCAACATTTAGTGGATGGATTCTAGGCACTGTTCACACCTGGTATACTGTGCTGTAAACTTGTGAACAGATGTTATTACCAGGTCTGAACCAAATAGCATGCCTTCATGCCAAAAAGCATGCTCACATGCCAAACTTCTTTTTTATAACTTGCTAATTTAAGACTGACATTTTAAACATAATTCCTGCTAAATGCATATAGCTCTACATAAGTTAAGCCAATAACAGCCCCACAGATCTGCTATTTTCATTTATTTACAATGGTTGGTAAAGAAATACTTGAAAGATATTAGATATTTGGAAAGGACAAGATGCTCAAATCGGTCAATATCATTAACTAACCAGTATATTTGTCGTGCTCTGTTTTGCATTCAAGGACAGAGGAAGATATCTGGTTGTATTTCTCTGGTTTGAGTGCTCACTCTGAGTACATCAAGTGCAGCCTCTGTTCTGGTCATCTGAGTACAAAGAAATGTGATTTACTCTGATCTATCTTTTAGTTTTTTTGATCTCCAGCCTCATTCATCAGTCATATGCAGCTGCAGACCTTCCCATGATCCACCTGGTCTCTCACCATCAAACAGCAGCTTTTCTATTTACTACCATTCACACGCGAAACAGGAGTGCAGGGATAAAAACAATCACTGTTCCTGTGTTGCCAGGCAACCATGGCCACTATGACCTCCTTGTTTGATGTTTGGTGATTCTGACACGGCCACCACCTAACATTCATACAGAGCCACGTCTAACAATGAACTGCTGTGCATGTACAGATGTATTCAGTTTTCTGACTGGAGTGCTCAGGGTTAAAAAGGTAGAATGATGCTGCACCCCTTGTCAAGTAGCTTGTTGAGTTGTCGCCCATTCGCACACTGGCAGTACACCGATCAAGTGAAATAGGCCTTGGCCAACTGGTGCAGAAGCAGATTGGCTTTCTGTGCGCCACGTTCCTTTTTGCTGAACCATCGTAAGTGTTGTAATTGGAGCAAGCCATTAACTGTAAGCTATATTCAGGATGGAGTAGCTGCAGGGTTGTGGTTAAAGGTTCAGTGCGTATAATTTTGTGACATCTAGTGGTGAAGTTTGCATGTTGCAGATGAATACTCCTCACCTCACCCGCCCCTTTCAAACATGAAAGAGAACCTGTGGTCGCCTTCAGTTGTCATAAAAACTCAAAGGATGTTTAGTTTGTCCAGTCTCGGCTACTCTTAAAAACATGGCAGCCTCCGTAGAGAAGACCCGCTTGATATGTAAATTTACATATCAAGCGGGTCTTCTCTACGGATATAGAATATTTAAGTATTCTATATTTATATAGAATACTTAAATATAAACAGCCCATTCTAGGGTACAGAAAACAATTTAGATGAAACACGCTGTTATTAAACATCAGTAGGATTATATTACTTTCAATTTCTGCCAAGAGTTTCACCTAAATACTACACACTGAACCCTTAAGTATCCAGATAGAGAAAATATAAATTGAGTGGTTGAGAGACAATGCAGCATGATACCAGATGAAGTGAGGCTGGCAACTTTGTTTTCATTTAAATCTGCAGTTACGAGTGCTTACACACACGAGCGCTTGCACCACCTCATGTACTATTGTACTTTTCCTAATATGATACACATTTCTTAAACACACGTTCAGGATCTGGGATTTCTGGTAGTATGATTGATTAGGAAAAGATAAAAAACTTTGAAGGAAGAATCTCTACAAAATACTTCTAACCAGTCTGACTGTATCTAAAGCCGTTTGTAGCGATGACCTCTGGAAGAAGTCCGGAGAATCGTGTCTGAGCTTTCTCCAGAGGTTTCCTTTCACACATGAACAATGCAGGAGAATCTCTGGTTAAATGCGTTCACAACAGCAACAAATGCTGTGGAGAATTCAGGTGAGGAGCAGGCGAGAAAGCTACTATGTAACATATAAATTCTGCTGCAGAGATCACGTCTGTTTGTTCAAATCACATTGATACCGGCGTCTGTCCTTTATAACCAACAGCTCTCTTGACATCATTGTTGGGGTCTTTATATTTCTTTCATCTTTGCATTTGTTGCATGTTAGAGACATCAGCACACCCACTTGCTCGGGGTTAATCCTGTGGAGGATCTAGTGCTGTGTTCTCACATCGGTTGTTCAGGAATTCAGGGGCAGGCAGGAAAAGTCAGCAAAAACTCTATCTCTCACTCAGACATCTGCGGTCACACATACAACCCCTGCTACAGGCCTTAAAGAGACCGGTGTGTTTCAGAGGTGCATAAGAGGAGCTGCATCAATGGACAGTTTGAGAAATGTGATGAGTTTTTTAAACATTAGAGTATGTAAGACTTTTCAACTCATTAAATTTAACAACATAAGTTATGACCCGGAATATGAGCAGAATATTTCTCTGAATTGCACAAGCTCACGTAAGTGTGGAACTTTAAGAAGCTTTACTTGAGTAAAGTACTTTCCACAGGCCCCACTCTGTGAAGCCATTGGCTTCTTGTTTTAAGCACGAGAAGGATTTTAATCCCAGAGCCCTTTGTAACCTGTCAGGTTTTTCACACTGATGCTACCCATTGTAGAATGGCATTTTAACACAGTAGGAGTTTCATTATCCCTGCACAACAGTGTAACAAATGGTTGCTAACAAAGTCCAGCTCTCAACAGGAGCAAAGGTTTCTGTGAAACAACAGACCAAGTTGCTACTCGCGGGTACAAGCTCCTGCAAGCCTTAATAAAAAAGCACCTGCATAGCAAGAATTAACAGCATATTTCTGGTTCATTTATCTACCAACTCATACCACAAACTTCTCTCTGTCTGTCTGCATGTGGAATATATATCTTGTGATACATTCATAATCAGACTTATAAACCACACAGAGCAAATTCGGTTCCATTTTATAAAAATCATTGACTATAAAATCTTCATTGCAGATAAACCTGATGGGATGAAAGTTTTCTTACTTCACTCTGCAGCATAGACTGTTGAAAAAAAGCTCTGTTCACAGCGTGCTGCACACAAACAATAAAAAGTGACAGTATATTGTAGAACTGTTTAAGTAGGAGTCACCAATGACAAGGGATTTTTTAAGTAGCTCCAGAGCTTCAACACAGGAATGAGTTTCTGCTCTTCGCAAGTCTTATGTTGGAGGAATGGCTTTTTTTTATTTATATTGAATGAATGTGACCCTGAAAAGTGACTGATACAAGTTGAAGAGCTTCGTGTTTAAAATCCCTGTAAGTGGCTGCATTGGAATGGAACCAGTTCCACTTGTAGTTGTTTCTGTTCCCAACTGTCACATTCAGGTGGATTAGAGATTAGACGCAATGATAAGAATGGGATTTACTGGGGACCTGTCTGTTGGCCACTGCTTGATCACACCAGTACAAAGTATCACACAAGACAAGCAGTCAGTGAAGATCATTTCTGTTGATGATCACACATCCCACACTCTAATCCATGAAGTGTTGTGTTTTTAGTGCAGAGACGAAGGTTAACGGCCACAGACGAGCTCTCTAACTGGACTTAGACTGAGACTGCGATCTTTGGCCCCTTGACATTTGAAACAGTTGCCCTTCCCTGCCATTTACAGCTGCCAATATGAACATGACTGCTTAAGGTTCTCTCTGAAGAACTGCTCGACAGTTGTCCGTGTGAATTTAGTTCTTGCGTGTGAGCACAGGAGTCTCGTCTCGTCGCCCCGACCTTCCAGCAAATGTAAAATATGAATCCAAAGCAGCTTTTATGTTTATTGCTTCTGTTTAATGCAATTAGTTTTGTTTCATTTCCTGCACTTAGACAAACACACACACACATATGAAAATACCTGCGATTGAAGAGTGTATTTGCTGGTTTGGGATAATACTCACTTTTGGAGACCGTGTGAGAGATCTTACTCCTATAATCAAGCTGTGATGATGGTTTTAGGTTTTGTGGAATTTCAGATTAGCACAGCATGGAGTGAAACTTCCCTGTTGATAACCAAAATATATCCCCCAAGTGAAATCTGTGAAGCAATAGAGTTGTGTGTCTCTTTTAAAAACATAACAATGGATTGGGTTTTGTATTGAGATTGTATCTGTCCCAGAGACAATAAAAGTGATGTTTAGGTTAAGATTGTCAAGATAATGATTTGTAAAAAATATTGTGGTAGGTCGCCCCTCTTGTGTTTTTCTTTTGCTGTGGTGCGTTGTTTTGCTGAATTTCTCCTCTGACTCCATAGTGATCATGATGGGAATGGACTAAGACATCCCCCTCCCGTGCACTCACCTCTCAGTGGCCAGTGTGTCCCAGCAGCAGCAGCAGGTTGATCCCAGTAGGTACATTAAGTCCACTGCTATTTTGTTTGTGACTTCTTTGTTATATTCAAGCTAAGGCTAAATTTATGGCTTTAGTTATTGGAATTGTTTTTATCTGTGTTTTTGAAATACTTCAAGAAATGTCAGTTAGCAGTTTTTGGGGGGGGGAATGAATGGAAGAGACAGTAGACAGTAGTAGTAATTTTTGAATTTTTGTAATTGATTTTACATTTAAAATTAATATAAATGAGTCTTAAACTTTTTGTTTGCTCGTGTTTGAAAATAATCCTATTTTTTTTAAATATATCAGATAGGGATGCACCGATATGGAAATTCTTGGCCGATATCGATATTTAAAATAACAATCTGGCCGATACCGATATTTGTTTATTTTCTTTTTGTTGTAATTCATTCACCCTTTTGTGCCAGAAAAATTATTAAATCATTATTTAAAAAGCACTATTTAAAAAATGTTCAGCCCTTCATCACTCTTATCTTTTAATGAGCACAAATTGAATCAGATTTATGAAACAATCTTTGATTTAACTAAACTTTACTTAACAGAGACATATTATACCCATTTTACTGCAAGTTGAAATGGTTCCTTGGGATCTTAATGAAATGACTAACATATTTTGGTCAAAATACCACAAGGGTAATTTAAAACAGCACCTTTTTACCCTGTCTAAAACAGCCCTGTTAAAGTATCATTATAGAGAACGCTCTTCTCATTGATTTACGGTAGCAGTATTGCCCGTTTATTAGATGTGTTACGGCTTCTGTGTGTATGACGTATGTTGTCAATTCCCTTGTTACCTGTGCATGAGACGGATGAATAGAGCCGGTGCACATGAGAATAAAATACTTAAACAGACGCTACGCTCATACTTTTTACGCCAAGTTACACTGCGTGAGTCAAGATAACTTAACAAGCCCTCCTCAGTTTGACCTGTTTTTAGTGTCGGGCAGAAATCACATCGCGTCAACACCCACCGTGGCCCTTCGCGATGCTTGTTTTAATTAAACAGTCGGATTCCCCTGGTCCGCACCAGTTCTCAGTAAGCTGCTAGGCGCCAGCCGAGGCGCACCGCAGGGTGCCCCCCCCGCGCAAACAGAGGGTTCCCCCAGCGGTCGCCGTAGCTGAGGTGATCCGCGAGAAGGGCCCGACACGCGTCCAGCGTGTCCGCCGCTGACCGCGTACCCAGTCCCCTCCAACCTGTTGCCTTCCGCGCCGGCGATGGACACCGCCCCGCGGTCCAAGAGAAAGAAAGCCCCCGCACCAACGACGCCGTGAGGCACCATCGGATGAGGACCTCCCGGTGCCGCACACTGAGCCTCCGGCGGCGCGGAGAGGAGGGCGACGGAGCGACTGCTCCCCCAGCCGCGGCACGTGCCCAGCGGTTTTACCACAAATATGAACATCGGCCAATGATATCGGTGAAAGTCAAGTTTATTACCGATAAGCCGATATCAGTAAACGAGGCGAATATCGGCCGCTACCGATGTTCGGCCGATAAATCGGTGCATCACTAATATCAGAAGATAAATATTCCCAGCTAGTTTTATTTAAGCCTCAACATCAGAGCTGTTTTGGATTAGATATACTTTTTTGTACAAGACAGGAAAAAAAAGCTACTCTTTCACACAGTAATTCTGTAACACACACTAGCTCCCCTTTGAACACAACCTATTTCTCTTGGTTAAAGTTGGTACATTCTTTTCTGTCTTTTCTGGGCTTTTTCGTAGGTTTTGTCCGACTAAACAATGATTCACTTTAAAGAGGAAAATGTGCAAGATTGTTATCAGATGCACCCACCAGTGTCCTCTGCTTGTAGGAAGCAGTAGACATGGCTGTGATAATCTTATACAGTTACTATGATGCAGACTGTGCCAAAAGGTAAATTTATATGTCAAGTCTCTGATTTTATATATATATATATATAAAATAAATGATCAAATTTAATCGTTGGAAAGATATTTGAAAAATTAAATAGAAGGTGAATGATTAATTGAGGTTTAAGAACTGTTGTGTGAACAACTAAAAGGATGGTCAGAGTGGGCATACCTCCCTATATTTCCATGTTAAAGAAAGAGAAACAGTTATTATATGATATGGATTTTCTTTAGAATTTCATGGGTCCTTCCTTGGGTCATGCATCAACCCTCCACAAAATGTCGTCTTTGCATAACGAACAAACAGACCAAATGGTGAGGAAAACATAACTATGAGGTTATTAGGTAACAAAAGCGGTTGCATGAAAAAATGATGGTCGATATCCCAAAAGGAAACGATATATAACTCTTGTTGTGCTGTTTTATATCCAGTGACTGTTATCAAGTTAATTCTTGTGATTAAATGAAAATCGGCAGCTGCTGCTTGGGTGTATTTCTGAACTGCTCTCACTACACTCTCACAGCTGCCATTTCCCACAGGTGTTAGTGAAAAAGTTAACTTGCCTTTCTCTCCTTGTTTTTCTTACTCTGTCTCTCAGTTGGGCTTCCTGTTGGAGAAGTGCTTTCATTGACATCTTAACCAGCATCAGGGGCTCTGCTCCCATCGGCTTTCCCTGTCCCGAACCTCTCCAAATACAGGGTCATCATGGGGGAGATAGTCCAGATGCAATTCAGTACGGTGGACTATGTCATCTTTGCCTTGCTGCTGGTGGCCTCAGCTGGCATCGGCCTCTTTTATGCCTTCTCCGGTGGACGCCAACGCACAACACAAGTAGACTTTGGCTTTAGATGCTCAATAATTTCCTTTCTCTCTTTAAGTGTACAGGGTTCGTTTTGGACACATTTCCATTATCAATATTTTTTTTACCACAGGAGTTCCTGATGGCCGACCGCTCCATGAGCTGCCTCCCTGTGTCGCTGTCCCTACTGGCCACTTTCCAGTCAGCGGTGGCCATCCTGGGGGCTCCGTCTGAGGTGTACACCTTTGGAACTCAGTACTGGTTCCTGGGCTGCTCCTACTTTTTGGGCCTGCTCATCCCAGCTCACATTTTTATACCAATCTTCTACAGGCTGCGACTGTCCAGTGCCTATGAGGTAAACACAAATAAAGACTTAATATAAAAAAATGGCTACGTCCATACTGCTGTTTTTTTGTCATAGCCTTCTGGGATTCTTCCGGCTCCTGTCACATGACAGCCTTCCGAAAGAGAACAACCAACATTAACTTCGGCTTCCAGTGTGGAACGTAACATGGATAATCGATAACAAGCTTTGCTGACCCTGTTGTCTTTGCAGAGATAAGCTGTTAATCGAGCAATTCCTTTTTACACCGGTACACACATGCCCAGTGTACGTGGGTGGTCACATGATCTGTTTTTAGTGTCGAAGGCTGTCACAACTGATAGTGGAGCCAAAACAGTTGCTTCCACAGACATCGGTTTAGTTAAAAATGTAGCAGTATAGATGTAGCCTTAGTTGGACATGACAGTTTCACTATGGTGGATGGTGTGAATGTGTTTTTACAACATTTCTTAATTATAATGTCCTTTCCCCTGTCTGCCTGTTTTTCTGTTTTACCCTCTGTCAGCACGTCTCTCTCAAGTATGATCTCAGAGCTCCGCTTTCTGTGCTCTAATCTGTCTTACCCTCAACAGAAACACAAGTTTTTTTTATTTAACTGCAGCCTGAACCTCAAGGACACTGATCAGGCCATTGCCAAAGTTCAGCACTGTCCTGTGAACAAAGAATGTTGTCACCTTTAAAATCTGGCTTTAATGACTTAAACTGACAGTTCTGATCCTGAGAGCACACATGACTCTGAGATGATATGTAATCAGCTTTTTGATTTTGGTTGTTCTTTTTTTGTTCTTTTTTGTTCTTTTACATTCTCTCCTCCCAACAGTATCTGGAGCTGCGCTTTAACAAGACGGTTCGCATATGTGGGACAGCGACGTTCATTTTCCAGATGGTATCTTGCTCCACTTTCTTTGTACATTAGTTTCTGTGCTTTTTTTAATCATCTTATTGTTGCTTATTGTGATAAAATGGCCACCACTTAAATCTCAGCTACTCTGATCTTTAAAAACGTCATCAGTCGTTTCACACAGAAAATGTCGAATTGAATTAATATTTAGTTGACATGGCAACCTTAGTCCCCAATGATATAGGAAGACAGAAAGTAGTAGTAGCTAATAACAGTTTTTTGTTTGCCAATAAAAGAAAAACTACATTTTCAGCTTTTTTTTACTTGTTTTTGGTTTGAGGCATCACCAGATACTTAAAACTTGTGGAGTGAAATTAGATGTGAAACAGTGGCTGTTTATTTTTGAGAAAGAACAGACTTTGGCCCTGGAAATGTCAGACTGACCTTTGCAACATTTTATTAGGGTTTTTGTTTCCTCTATGATGTTGGCAGTATCTATATTTTCTCCTGTAGATTGCATCAACAGTGTCTTCTGACTTTTATCTCAAAGAAAACCTCTAACTGTAAATTCCTCCATATTAATTAGGAAATGTGTGTCACAGGACGTTACGTTAGATGCGTACAACCAAATATCGACATGTTTTTTGTTACAAAGTAGCAGAATTTTCTTACACCTGAGGAGGATCATAATCTGAGCTCCCTGAAGTCCCCGCGCTGTTTTTGTGAGTCGAGGGTTTTGCAGTTGTTTATTTTCTCTCCTCCGCAGGTCATTTATATGGGAGTGGTCCTATATGCTCCAGCCTTGGCCCTTAATGTAGGTAAGAGCAGCATTTTTTTTACTTTACATAATCCATCTCAACATGTTTTCTACTAAGAGGGGTCCACAGATACTAATGATAATGAACACTTGTTGTAAATATTTTTCACCTGGACAATTGATGCTGTGTTTGGTAACGTAGTTTCCATTTTGACTTGCAGTGACAGGCTTTGACCTTTGGGGGGCAGTGCTTGCCATGGGATTGGTTTGCACTTTGTACACAGCTCTGGTGAGTGTCTGGATTTATCAAACTATGGTTACCATCATCACCAAGTGGGACAAAGTGTTTGACTATTGTTTTTCTACAACAAAAGCTTAACAATTAGTAAATTGTTGATACTTATTGTTTTCGATCGTCTGTCTTATTACTTGATTGGAAAACTCTTACTCGATTTGTCTTGGTTATGATTTCTTCATCAGTTTCCTTTATCATCTATGATTATACTACATCTTATATTCATACTCTTGTCAGTGCAGCACAGCTCTTACCCATGTACACCTTTTCAGATGGTGTGTTGTATTGATCTTCATGGACCTTTTAAATGACGTTTAAACCTGTGTGCTCCTGTCTCATAGGGGGGTCTGAAGGCGGTGATGTGGACTGATGTGTTCCAGACCGTGGTGATGTTTGTGGGACAGCTGGCAGTGATCATAGTAGGGGCCAGTCAGGCAGGGGGCATTGGTGAGGTCTGGAGGAAAGCAACCAATGGCAGCCGCATTTCTGGACTAGAGTCAGTATTACCATCTGCTTAAAGACACTTTACTGCAGGAATCTTACCTGTGTGTACTTCAGACATGATAACGCTGTCCTTACTCTGTCTGTGTAGCCTGAACCCAGACCCTCTAGAGCGTCACACCTTCTGGACTCTGGGTGTGGGGGGAGTCTTCCTGATGCTCGCTCTGTACGGGGTCAACCAGGCCCAGGTCCAGAGATACCTCAGCGCACGCTCAGAGAAAGAAGCAGTCATGTCAGTATCATCAACCTCTCACTTCAGGCCCCCTACACATTCACCAAATATTCTCCTTTTAAATGTTGATTTCATTCGTTCCCTTATAATGTGGTATGATCATGTTAATAACAACGTCTCTCACATCATGTCTTCTCAGGTCCTGCTATGTCGTCTTCCCATGCCAGCAGATCGTCTTGTGTTTAGGTTGTCTGATGGGTCTGGTCATGTTTGCTCGCTATGGAGAGGACAGCCCTCTGGACAAGGGCTACGTCAAAACGAATGATCAGGTGAATACTAGTTTGGCTAGTTTGGCTTTCCCAAATTTTCCATATTATCTATTAGCTATACTTATTCATTCTTGAAGGTCACAGGGAAGTTTGCATCCCCTGCTGACGTCAGGTGACAGGTCGCCAGGCAATCTGGAATTCTAATGTTGAGTTGTTTTTTTGTGTGTAGATGGTGCTTTACTTTGTGATGGATGTATTCAGGGATCTGCCCGGGCTCCCAGGTCTGTTCGTAGCCTGTCTCTTCAGTGGTGCTCTCAGGTAAATGAACCAGGCAAACATACCTGAAGCTGAAGGATTATCCACTGGTTTAAGACTAGTTTGCTGTCTTTTAATTGTCAGTCACCAGGTATTATTACAAATGCTGAAATTCTGCGTGGTTGTCACACTGGTTTTGCTCACAGTTAAGTTTAGTTGTATGAGCTTTTGCTTCAATCTTTAAAGAGTGAATATAGCCAGATCATCACAGACATCTTTCAAAGTTGGGTTTAGGTTCATGTACAGGCTGGAGATAAGCAAGTAGTGATAATTGTGGGGTATAACTTTACATATCCTCTTTATTGAAATGGTAAATCACACTACATGACCCCAACGGGAATTTCCCCCCACTAGCTGCAAATGAAATGTGCAGACAGTTCCTTTCCCAAATGCCTGTGCTATGTAGATTTCTATTTATAATGAGGTTAAAAAAAAAAGTTCACTCATTGTATCCTGTGTCTGTCCCACCAGCACTATCTCATCAGCCTTCAATTCCCTGGCTACAGTAACTATGGAGGACCTGATTAAACCCTATTTTCCAAACATGACTGAAGCTAAAGCCACACTGATGTCTAAAGGACTTGGTAAGACAACTGGCTTTAGTTTGAGTTATGTCCTGAATTCATACTTTAAATCTCCAAATAAGTTTGTGGCTTTTGTTGCATCAAGTCTAAACTCAGGGCATATAGTTGTGTCTGAGTGTGTGGTACACTATTATTTAACTTTAGGGGGGGAAGGAAATTAAAGTCTTCACACATTTAGATACTTAATTATGTCTTTTTTCTCAATTTTTTTGGTTTGGGGCTATTCAATTTATTTATTCATTTGCAATTTATATTTTTTCCACCACACTTTGGTTATAGTCAGAAAAGTACAGCATTATGAGAATTCAATTGAAGTAAATGGCATCGTATTCTCTATCACGTTAATTGATTCAATTCTCATTCATAAGTAATGATATAAACAATAATTTTTACAAACAGGAGACAATAATGTGTACCCACTTCCTGCAATTTCTGTGATCACTGGTAATTTGTTGTCATGTGCTCCACAGCCTTGGCCTATGGCCTGGTGTGTTTGGCTATGGCCTACATCGCCTCCTTAATGGGATCTGTGCTGCAGGTAACTCGTCCCACCGTCTGAGCAGCAACACAGAGCTGCATCTTTTTGTTTTGATGACAAATATTTTAGCTGGTCTTTGTAATTTAGTTGTTACTTTTTAAGAAACCTTTATCTACAAAGAATTTGTTTATCAGATAAGTTGTTTAAATCTTGAAGCAGTTTGTAAAAGAGAAAACTGTGAAGTAGAAAATTAGTTCATATGCAAAGATATTCATTCTTTTAGGATTTTTAACATTCAGCTGTGTAACACACAGTCATGCTCTAACACCTCAGGCAGCGTTCAGTATCTTCGGGATGGTGGGTGGTCCCCTGCTCGGCCTCTTCTGTCTAGGGATTTTCTTCCCCTGGGCAAACTCGATTGTGAGTTGATGCTGTAATTAAGAGAGTTTTTAAGTAATTAAGGAATACCTGATATGTCATTGATCACACTGTCTCCTCTCCGCCCCTCAGGGTGCCTTGGTTGGTTTGTTTACAGGCCTCGCCATGGCCTTCTGGATCGGCATTGGTAGTTTTGTGATGCGTATGTCAGCTTCCACCGCAGCACCCCTTCTCAACACCACTGCTCTGCCCCTGTTTGGAAACATGACCACCGCTGTCATGACCACACTGGTCAAGCCAAGGTAATGTCAAGAAGCAAACTTATAAATATGTGTTGGCTCCATTTTGTTTACAGGACTATGGAAAAGTAGATAAAACAATTCTTCACAAGTAATGTATATATATATTTTTTTAATACTGTTTTTTTGGGTCTTATTTTTGTTTCTTTCATCTACTCTTCAGGCCTACAGGTTTGGAGGCGCTCTACTCATTGTCATACATGTGGTACAGTGCTCACAACTCAACCACTGTGGTGGTGGTCGGACTAATAGTCAGCTTTTTAACAGGTACGCACACTTTTAGCTTTAAGTTCCAAACCAACTGTATCACTGACAGACAGAATATTATCACAATAATATTTTTAAATTGTCAGACCATTAAAGGAGTAATGAGTTAGTAACCAGTTCCTAGACAGTACTTGATGGCTGAGGTTTACAGTGGTAATATGCAAATAAATACATTAAATTAGGATAGATTGTTGCTAAATATTTATCCGATACAAATATTTGTATTATCTGCATCCTCTTATTAGACAGGAGTGGAACATGCATAGATAGTCAGATAGGTTTTATGTAATTTTACACTTGTGCTGCTCCTATTCCTCTGTAACTCTCCTCTGCATTTCTCCTACCAGCAGAAAACAGAAAAATCTTAAATCATTGTTATTTCTGTTAATATATGCAAGTGTTTCATTTAATCTCAGTGTGTGAGTCTTTACTGTGCTTCCATGTCATTTTCTGTAGTGTTTCTCTCCTTTCTATATTGCAGGAGAAGATAACAGACACACAAGAAGTAGAGCAGAGGAGAAACAGTTTCAAATATCAAAGATGAACAGATACTAACCCAAATTATATATATTTTTAAGCATGCATGTTTTGGAAATTGTGGTGAGGATGCTAACTAATGACAGGGATGCTTGTCCTGGCTCTGGACAAACATGTGAGAACATTCTGAATTTAAAGGAAGGGGAGGAATAATTATTAGAATTATTATCATTAGAAAAAAGTATAAAAGAAAAAGGGTCACAGCCACAACTTCCCCCACCCAGAAGCTATCAACCTAAATGGAAACCGGGCTAAACCAGTAAAAATGATCAAGGTTTAATTTCTCCCCTGTTCACATGACTCTCCACTTGTTAGGACCTATGAAGGAGAAGGAGCTGACCCCCGGCACAGTGTTTCCAGTCATGGGCACGCTGCTCTTCTTTCTGCCTGAGCGCTACAGAGAAAAGCTCTGCTGTGTCACTCCTCTGACTCCGAAGGTAACCTCACATTTACACTCCTGTATCTCTGTCTGCTTTGTTCAGCCGAACCTGAGGTTTCAACACTCGTTTGTCTATTTCTCATCCGTGTTGACCAGCCCAAGGAAATCAGCACGCAACCTTATCTCATGGCCAAGAAAGACCGCAACGGAGCGGCGCACTGCAAAGACGACTCGGTCGCAGAGGACAAAGAGACGGACAGCGACAGAACACAGACACAGGACGAAGACCTGGGAATTAAGATCGCTCTGTCCTCAAGCCCTCCGACGAGCCAGACGGTTCAGGAGACGTCCTTGTGATCATTTTCTTATTTCTTAATAACACACACACTCATACACACTTTGAATGACAGTGGTTGAGCCAGTTTCTTTGAGGGAGATGCAGCTAAAGACAGATCATAGATGTGGAGTCCATCATAAATCTAAAGGTGTTTGGCTGTTGGTGTTTTACACTGATAGAATCCGTAGAAACATATGATAGAAAGAACTTCTGGACTTCAGTATTTGTGTAGATGTGTTTTTTTTACCTACTCTTTCCCAAACACTAAAAACTGGAAGCTAACTTTTGCCAATCTGAGACAAAGCGTACACACAAAGGACAACGATCCATAAAGGAACTAGTCTACTGGTGTCTGTTTCCGAGTCCGATGCTTTAGGGTCTGTCCAGGTGTGTGCAGTTTGAAGTTAGGAAACTGGGCAGCTCCTTTGCACAATGAGCTGTTCTGCTGTGGCTGGTTCCTGTCATTATGTTTGACAAAAGAAAAAGAATAATTCAGGTAGATGTAAATGTGTTATTTTTGTAGAGCGAGAACAAGGAACCATAGATATCCCAGAATATGTATAAGAGAATATAATATAAAAAGAAAATAAGGTCTAGAGAGACTGAACTCCACTTGAAGGCATGACACGCCTGTACTACTGTGATAGGGTACTGTCTTTACATGGCCTTGGTTTAATACTAATAGTCGCCCTCTAGCTGCTATTATACGTCCCGTGACAAAGAGTTGGTGAAAACATAGCTGTGTGTTCAGACGTGGGCGGACGTGGTGGTCAGACGGGGCGGCCACATCAGATGGAGCAGAGTAAATCCTTGACTGAAACCTCCGTACAGTGCATGAGTAGAAATCAAGCCAGTGGGTGAACAGAGCTGCCTCCTCCACACATGTTCCAGTGGTTTCCACAGAGGACGGTAATATTTTCCACTTAGGTCTCTCGTTTTGCATATAATTAACTATCATTAGTTATAGATTTGAGTACAATTTATTATAATTAATCATCACTTGCTGAGGTGTTGGACCTATAAAATGCAGCATATTGCCTAAACCACTACTGTGAATGTAGTGTCCATGTTAAGTTGAACTCTTGAGCAAAATCGTAACAAAATTTCCGACCCCTTGACTTTTATCATACATGTTTATGTTGTAGCTTTATGCTGAAATAAAAAAAGTTCCTTGCCAATCATTACTTCCTTTTCCAGAATGATAAACAAAATACATTTTATAATTAGTTTTCTTAATTTCAGGAAAAACTGAAATATAATATATATAAGTACTCAGACAGATCTCAGGTTCCTCCCCTTTCTTTTTATCGTCTTTGAGATGTTTCTACACCTCGACTGAGTTCATTTAGTAGACGTGAGTAGTGTATGAAATGTCTCACAGCTGAGGATGTATATAAGTGTACAAACGGAGCTGTCAGGTGGAAGAAGCTGCCTGTAGAGCTCGGAGACAGGATTGGGTCTTAGGGAGGGCTGCAACCAAACTAGTGCTTCACTGAAGTTCTCAAAGAGCCACAGTGGCCTCCATAACTCTTAAAAGAAAGAAGTTTGGAACTACTCTGACCCTTCCTAGAATTGTCCGACCAAATAGAGCAGTCATGGGAAGGAGAGACTTGATAAGAGAAGTGATTTGATACTAAATGAACATTGATGTGAGAAAATATTTTTTTATTTTAGCATAAAGCTGCAACATAACAAAATGTGAAAAGTGAAGAGGTCTGAAACCTGAAGAATTCACTGTAACTTTTAAAACCGTATCCTTTGACTGGGACACGTGTTTAAAAGAAACGGTTTAAGGAGTAGAGTGAATCAGTTGATCAGGCGAGTTTTTTTTAATGGACACTTCACAGAACATTGAACTGCTTAAAATACAGAGTTCTGTAGTTTTCCATTGTTTCTAATCAGTATTGTGTTGCTCAAACACAACCCTCATGACATGAAGTTCCTCACTGTCCTGGTGTGAGCACTCCATACCTTTTTTATTAGGTATCTTTGGTTCCCCTTGGATTTAAAGCTGTACAGCGCTAGTGGCTCAGTGACATCTGTAAACATCACTGTAGGTCCCCACAGTTTCCGCGGGTTAACAGCCGCTCTCATCCGATGTGACCGCCCTGGATAAAGCACAGCTCTGCTCAGAATGCCACACAGAAGCCGTCTGGTCCGTCAGATGGACCTACTTTACTTACATCAGGCATCTCCTCCATGTATTTGCCTGTGAAGATGGTTCAGTCTTCTCTGATTGTTTTGTATTGTGAACATGATAAAGTGCATCTTTTTTTCTTAAATTTGAGGTCGTCAGTGCCATGTGCCATGTTGCTTAATAGTGTGTGGTTTGGACCGTTTTGAACACAGTCTAGCTCGTCATCGTAATCGTCATCATTTTTTGGAATCACAGAATTCTTGAACATCACCACTTCACCATTTTAAGTCATTAATTGTTGTATGTGTGTTGTCTGTGTGTGCACGTGAGTTCAATGTTTTCAGTCTGTTTGGTCTATGCTCTTTGACAGTGGACTCCATGTCAAGAGCCTGTGGTGATGTGATACAATGTGTCTGTTTTCTGCAGGTTATGGTGAGTACCTGTCTCGGTCGCCTTACACCTTCCTCCTTAAAGCAACACTATGTAACGGTTACCGAGCAGCAGCGTCCTCTGCTGCCACACCTGGTGATTATTCTGTTGGTCTCCGTGTCTGAGCGACTAAGTGCTTTTCATGTATAGAAATCGTGTGCCTCGATGGGTGTCATGCAAGAACTGAAAACATTTAAAATTAGGTAGTGAGAACCAGTGATTTAGGAGAACTTTTTTTTCCTGGTATGAACAGAATTGACTGGTTGTCCAGACTTACTTCATTAGTTCGAAGCAATAACATTCACATAATTTACAAATTAGCTCTGTTGACATTTACGGTTTAACTCTTAAATTCGATTTCTAAACAGCTCTGCTTCAGTCGGTCTCTGACGCTGCTAAAAACTCCAGACTTCTCTCTCTGAAATCAAGACTTTGTTTTTTTAAGGCTATTTGTAACTTGCTATCCTTGTGCCTGCTCGCTCAAATACACACATTTATCATGTTTCCACACGATTCTGTAAGAACAAGTGTTTCTTGACTCTGACGTGACATGTTCGTACAAACTGACCATACGATGAGATGTAAGAGAAAGAATGGAAGTATGATCTTGCATGAGGCCCAATGTGTCGACCGGGCTCTGCGTAATGCTATTGGCTGAACCTAAACCCAACTGAGCGGTGGATATTACCCACGATCCCTGGCTTCCTTAACCAGAAGAGCTGCTGCTGTAACAAATCAACCAAACTCAGTTTAGAACATTTATAAATATTTGTTGCTGAATATCACAGATAAACGCTTTAATGTTTGAATGACTTCTTAGTCTTCTGCACTGGTCTACATTTATCATTTCATTTTATTCATAAAAAATTGGTCAGTTCCACCCTTTTCACAGGAGATTGTATCCGCTCACCAAAGTTACATAGAGCAAGAGCAGATGTTCAGAGTGGAAATGAAAGGGGAAACATTTCCCCTTTTCAAAGTCCCTGAACCATCAAACTCCTTTTGATGTTTTAAGGTGAAAAAGTTGCATAGTGTTGCTTTAACGTCTCAGTTACAGTTTTATTCTAAGTACTCACCAGACAATCAAGGTCGCACAGTTCAGCAGCAGAATTTTGAATCTGCTTAGTTAATGTCATTTGTCTGAAAAAGATTTGTCTGATCCCTCTGCTTGAATGTTGAGCCCTTTTAAAACTGCCTATTACACGACCGACATGTTTGTACCATCACCCTGACATTTAGAAATACCTCAATTTATCCCAAAGCATATAGAATATGAATATTTTTTCATGTTTTATACTTTTTTGTTTTTTTACCAACAGATGTATTTCAGATCTCATTTGTATATTTCTCTAATTTCACGAAAAAGCCTGCGAACATTTCATGAAATGAAATGTGAAATTCTATATGCAAGAACCATGAAATGTTTTAATTTTGTCAGTGAATGTCAGACGGAATGGGGGAATGTGACAGTCCACACGAAGATCTCCACGAACTGGAGCATCGCACACGCTATTGGCGTTACTTCAGAGCACTAGCATCTTCTGCCCTAGACAGCATTTCATTGTTCCTCCCTAAATTCTAACTGTCCTATTCACGCAATTTTCAAAACATTTAATGGTTCCAAGAGATTTTTTTTACATACTTTTAAAATTCCATGTGCCTGCGTCTATTTTATTTATGATTGCATTTTTTGTAATCCTCCTTCATACCTGAAATTACTTGAAGTGTGAGTCTGAGATGTTAATGATACACAATTAAAGCTCTTCTTTACAAATTAGGGAACATAATTCAAGTGCTGTCTTTAATTATAATAATAATGATGTCTTTTCTAAACTCAGACTGCTAACACACCTAATAAGCACAATGAGGTCAGAGCTCGGTAGTCGTGCTACTGGAGAAGAACCTGACTGAAGCCTTCAGTTGGTGTAAAGCAATTCAGATACGTCTTCATGATGTGTAGCTTTAGGCTTAATGCAAGAACCTGAATATTTTATCATTTGTGGCCTTTTTTACTGGAACGCACAATAACATTGTTGAGAATATGGTTTGTGAAAGAGGAGCAGAGACACTTAGTAATTTCCAGCAACAATAAATATTGTTTTGAACAATATTTATTATATTTGTTGTCTCACCAACCAAGAATTCTTCCTGCAATGCATTCCAAAAAGAAAAACACAACCCCAGAAGCACTGGAGTCACCATATGGTTCCTCTGCTTTGGTCTGTGCCTTCATGATTATTATTTTTATAATTTTTTTTAAGTAGCCTGTGAAGATTTCATCCACAGCCCAGGTCTGAACCATGAGACGTCTGTCCCAGAGTGGAACAAACCTGGATGAATAATTCAATTGTACACATGTAATAATTTATCTCTGGAATAATGAAAAACACTGTTTACTCTAATCACGAAGGAGAATCCTGAGCTTCAATGGTGTAATGGTCCTGTGGGTAGGAAACGTAGGTGATAAAACAAATAACCAGCATTTAGTGAGTCTTTTATCCATCACTCAACATGTGTCCGCTACAAATGAGCTACTGGTATTTAGCAGCAGAAGAAGAAGCACATGAACATATTTATCTTCTAACATGATTAGAGCAATAACTGGAGTTCTTGCAAAATATAAAAAAAAAACATCTAACTAATCGTTCTTCAGGCATTTCTGTTGGATTTAAATTATATTGTTAAATGTACGTGCACTTCTGAGATGCCCCTTTAACTGTTTCCCTGTCGTTTGGATGTATGAAAATCTGATTTATAAGTCATACCTGAAATGAGATGTTATTAAAAAATTCTATCATTCATTCACGGATTGGTTTGTTGTGCCTCAACTCTTGAATAAGCAACCCGTTGAAACTGTCACCCTTATGTTAGCGCCCCCTGGCACCAAACATGGTAATGTGTGGCCCAGCCAGGGACGTGCACAGGCATTTTGGGGGGAAGGGGCTCAAGTGAGAGAAAAAAGGCACTTCTTGTATATATAAAAAAATGTTTAAACAAAAAAGTTCAATATAATAGCACATCTCTGAATTACTTAACAGTTTATTTACCCTCACACTCACACCATCATTCAGTTCACAGACACCATGGTCTTTAGTATACACTGGCTTTATCTCAAGAACAGGCAACAAAAAACTGTCACAATGTGCATGTTTTCTATACTATTAGTTTCTAGTATATATTCGGAATAACACACAATAACTGATGACATGGAATTAGTTTCAGTGTAACTACAATTCCCTTCTTTCACATTTGAAAGTTCTGTGGAGAAATGTTTCAGTAAAATTGTTTTATCCTATTCACCTGTAGTGCCAGTTGACAACTGTGTGCCTCACAATTCTATTTTGATTCAGCAATCAACGATTCGTATGCAAAACCATGCATATCGTTGAATTTCAATCACATCCAAAATGTTCTATATTACTGCACATGACTCAGACCCCGGGAAAGGGCACATTCGCTGGAAGAAGAAAGATGGGAGGGGTTCAAGCCCCCTTTGATCTCTGCTTGCTCGTTCCAGGGCAAAGTTGACATGTTAATCATGGTTAGAGTTTTGTGATTAGAATATTAATGTGAGATTCTAAACACTTGCTGAACTATGTGGTCCGTTTCTAGGATCGTATTAAGAAACACTGAAGAAAAGTATTTACCAGTAAACATGATCCATCATTATATATATATTTATATGTGTAAATATATATTTACATATATATCATAGTTTCTTGAATGAGGTTACTCAGCAAAAATACTATTTAAAAAAAAAATGAAAACGTTTCTCAGTAACATAGTAATTATAAAATGATTCCAGTTATTGAACTCAGATTTGAATCTTAATATCTACATGCATGTCCTGTTGCATTTCACATTTTCAGTGTCTTATCGCCAAAGGCAAAAATGCCTAAAAAGCTTTTTACAGAGTTTCCCAATAACCAAGTGACTTTGTGCCTGGTCCTAACTATATGAACCAGGACTGATAGTTTGTAAAGAGAAAAATGTGATTTACATTTTACACAGGTATTAGAAGCTCAAGATTGAACAACTACTACGAAAACTTTAGAGCTTTCAGCCACATCTTAGAAGAGTTTACACGGTTGTCATGGAGATGCCATGGTGTCGTCTCAAGGCCAAAATATGGTCACGTGATGAGGGAAGTCTGAGATTTCTGTTTGTGTCTCTGTTTTGTGAGAGAGGGTCTGAAGCCATAGTGTGATCATGAGCTTAGTGTTTTTGTGACTTCAGGTTTAAACCATCAGCAGTGTCCTTTTCCCCTGGTGTAATGAGTGAAATTTGTCCTGCTTCATAATTTTTATGTTAATATTAATCTTACAGCAGTCAACGATACATGCAATTTGATTTATTTAGAACATCCCCTCCTTTGTCCTCCTCTCTTCCTTTATTCCTGCTCTCACTCACTCCTCTCCTCCACCTCTTCCTCTTCACTCTCCTCTCCACTTGTCCTCCTCCTCCTCTTCGCTGTCATCCTCTCCTTTGACTTCTACCCAGTTCCAGCCGAGGCCCAGCCGAGGCGGAGGGGGAGGCGGCCTCACAGCTCCATAAATCCAGCTTGGAATCAGCGTGTTCCCGGCCGTAATGAGCAGGAGATAGTAAAAATATTTGTTGATCATCTCCCAACATGAGGGGGAGGGGACGAGGGTGCAGACACTAACGGATACACATTTTTCTTGAAGCCCCTCCGGTGGCATAAATAGCTGTCTTGACATGGAAAAACACACACAGACACGCACACACGCACACACGCACACACACACACACACACACACACACACACTCTGAAGGCAACAGAGTGTGCACCACAGGGCTCTGGTCCCAACAGCATGAATCCGTTTTACCTTTACCTGTGCACAAGCGTACATAGAACAACTGATGCTATTTCAGGGACAACACAAAAAGTTTATTGTTCTTTGAAAAAAGTTAACTGAAAAAATGTAAACTATTCATGGCCTATCTACTTAGGGACTAAGACCTTTGCAGAGATACGGAGGAAAACACTTCATTACTTGGGAATAATTTGGAATTGCAATATTTGATATAGTTAAAAGTGGATCTGCTGGATGAAGTCAATGTGCCCATTTGAATGTATCTGCTTAAAGAAGTATAAAGTCAAGAGAAGGCTTAAAGTCAAACTTAAATTTGTTGAGATAAAAAAAGTGACAAATTGAGCTGGAAGCATCATTTTCAGAAAATTCTGGCTCTTCACCAAGCAGTTGGGAGTCAGATATCAAGGTTCTGGTATCTGTTGCAGTTAGTTGGACTTTGAAACCTTGATGGGTAAGACTCAACAAAGGAAGAAAGCGTAATTATGTAATCTAAAAAGCAGAATGTAGCTCATGAGGTAGAGCGGGTCGTCCTCACTGGAACGTCACAGATTCAATCCCTGGATCCTCCATTTTGCGTTAGTCCTCAGGAAAGATGCTGAGCCCCAAATTGCCCCTGGCTGCATTGCAAGCAGTGTGTGAGGGATGTGAGTGATTGCTGGACTGCATGAATGTGTGTGGCAGCATGATCCTATTTCTATTCTAGTGTTTCCTGCAGTACATCGATATTTAAAAAGTTTTCTCTCCCGAGCTCAGTGATTTCTGTCCTTCTTCTCTGGTCTTGGTTCAGGCTCTCACTGCAGCTGCATTAGTAGAACATCTGGCCCCTGCTGTCCTCCTGTAACCTGCACCTCAGCAGTTTAGGCTCCAGCAGCTCCACATTTGTCATCCCCTGGAAACCGGGAGCTCCGCCCCCACACTGATTTATAGAGCTAGCCTTGAACGCAGGACTGTTGCTTGTGGAGCCGAGCCCATTTTATCCAAAGTGTGGGGGTAGGCGATTTCGCTCGGCCTGGTGTCGGCCTCTCCAACGTATCACCGTGAGTTATTGGATTGGATCTCAGTTCTGAGCTTTTATTTTTGGAATCACACCTTAATCGTAAAGCAACTAAATGTGGTACTCGCTAAATTATGAGTAAAGAAACAGAAACTACATGTTGTGGAGAAAAAGGAGGACACTGGAAACCGTCTCTCATTATTTCTAATCTCAAGATGTCTTCCATTTAAACTGTGCCGGTAAACTGCATTTTTATAACCATCCAATTTGGGTTTACTTAAACTTGGCCTTTTTAAACAAACACATGCAATGTCCAGCTGTATATGCGTGGGTTTCAAGTGACATTGAAGCGAATGAAAAGTAGTTTAAACACTTTTCAAAGAGTAAGATTATGTATGAGCCTATTCGGTGACCAGTGGTGGACAATAGACAGAAATGTCCTGAAGTGACAGTAACACTACCACATTAACTTTTCCACTTAAGTAAAAGTAAGTAAGTACTTGCTTTTAAACACACTTTGAGTAAAAGTACTCGCCAGTCTCACCAGGGTGTTTCATGTTCACCCATAAGTTCAGCTTTTGCAACTTCGCTCTTGTTGAGGGAGGCGTGGTCTAATGTTACCTGCCCGCTCTGATTGGATCTCGTTAATTACTTTAGAAAATAGATTAGAATTTGTAAAAAGAGTAGAAAGCACAGATAGTTACCGATATGTAGTGGACATTTCTTTTAAATCTTTTGAAAGATATCTACTGAGGTAAAGTACAGATACATTCAAAATATACTTAAAGCCACTACAGGGAACTTTTCATTTAAGTTGAGTTTGGCGCCTCTGTGGACAGAATCGGTAGTGTTTCTGCATCGCCTGTCTTAGGAACCAGCAGGTGTATTTGACACAAAGCTGCTGCAGGATGAACAGCTATGAGGACGAATATGATGTATGGATTGATAACTGTAATATGACATCATTATAATTGTGTTTTAGTGCCGTTCATACACTGATCTAGCCTGGATGCCAGACAAACTTAGCCCCGCCACAACATTTGAGGTCGGGAAGTTCAGTCACGAGTCGCTCCGTTGGGGAGAAATTATGCCCGAACAGAAACTGTTCGGACCAATCAAATTGTCAGGGCGGGCTTTATACGATGATGGACAGATGATCAACAGTAACGTAATCAACCACGTCATCAAAGTGCGCTTGGGTTGAATTCGTTTTCAACAAACATGCCTGCTACTGGAGAGCTTAGATGTGTAGATGCTGCCATTGAGTCTGTTCTAGGAGACATCGACAGCGCAATCATTTTGAAAGAGGAACAATGAAACGCGATCAAGGTATTTGTAGATCGAAAATATGTTTTTGCCGTCCTTCCTAAGGGATTAGGAAAAAGTTTAATCAGCTGGCCCCGATGGTCACGAAGAAGATGGGACACGGGAATGTCGCGTTCCAACCGTGTTATTAAGTTCTTACAGGACCGACAAATGCGATACAATTTGTTTGATGTGTTGTGGAGCTGTAATCCTAAACAGAGAACTAGGGATGCACCGATATGGAAATTCTTGGCCGATACCGATATTTAAAATAACAATCTGGCCGATAGCCGATACCGATACCGATATTTGTTTATTTTCTTTTTGTTGTTATTCATTCACCCTTTTGTGCCAGAAAAATAATTAAATCATTATTTAAAAAGCACTATTTAAAAAAATGTCAGCCCTTCATCACTCTTATCTTTTAATGAGCACAAATTGAATCAGATTTCTGAAACAATCTTTGATTTAACTAAACTTTATTTAACAAAGACATATTATGCCCATTTTACCGCAAGTTGAAATGGTTCCTTGGGATCTTAATGAAATGTCTGTAACATATTTTGGTCAAAATACCACAAGGATAATTTAAAACAGCACCATTTTACCCTGTCTAAAACAGCCCTGTTAAAGTATCATTATAGAGAACGCTCTTCTCATTGATTTACGGTAGCAGTATTGCCCGTTTATTAGATGTGTTACGGCTTCTGTGTGTATGACGTATGTTGTCAATTCCCTTGTTACCTGTGCATGAGACGGATGAATAGAGCCGGTGCACATGAGAATAAAGTACTTAAACAGACGCTACGCTCATACTTTTTACGCCAAGTTACACTGCGTGAGTCAAGATAACTTAACAAGCCCTCCTCAGTTTTACCTGTTTTGAGTGTCAGGCGGAAATCACATCGCGTCAACACCCACCGTGGCCCTTCGCGATGCTTGTTTTAATTAAACAGTCGGATTCCCCTGGTCCGCACCAGTTCTCAGTCAGCTGCTAGGCGCCAGCCGAGGCGCACCGCAGGGTGCCCCCCCTCGCGCAAACAGAGGGTTCCCCCAGCGGTCGCCGTAGCTGAGGTGATCCGCGAGAAGGGCCCGACACACGTTCAGAGTGGCCGCCGCTGACCGCGTACCCAGTCCCCTCCAACCTGTTGCCTTCCGCGCCGGGTCCAAGAGAAAGAAAGCCCCCGCACCAGCGACGCCGTTAGGCGGCACCGGATGAGGACCTCCCGGTGCCGCACACTGAGCCTCCGGCGGCGCGGAGAGGAGGGCGACGGAGCGACTGCTCCCCCAGCGGTTTTACCACAAATATGAACGTCGGCCAATGATATCGGTGAAAGTCAAGTTTATTACCGATAAGCCGATATCAGTAAACAAGGCGAATATCGGCCGCTAACGATGTTCGGCCGATAAATCGGTGCATCCCTACAGAGAACTTGTTCGTACGTGCATTCACCTTTACTGTAACTGACTGCTACACCTGCCATTTTGTGCATACTGTTTTATTCTGTTATTTTGTGTTGGGCTTATTTTGTTTTACACGTAGCGACCCCCCTCGCATAAATACCTGCAGTTTAAGGAGCGGACCATGTTAATAGACGCACCAGATCCCTCGCTTGCGGACCAGTGCAATAAGACACAGCAGGAACAACAACCGGACACCGGCCTTGCGGCATTTCTCAAAAACTATAGTTTAACACCCCTCGCCAGCGGAACGAGGTAAGGAAGCTGGTCCCATTTACTTTGCTGCAGGTAGCGCGGAACGGGAGTCGCTAAAGGCCTCAGTATGCTTCTCCGAGTCCGTTGCGGAAGGACGGACGGACGGAGCGGACGGACACTTTTTGATTTATAGTTCTACGAGCCTTTTTGTTCCGAAAACAATTCACCTCCAGAACCGTAGTTGGCGCCACGGAGGTCGAGCTTAGAGAAGCCTACCTCATGAGGTATATAGAAGAAGTCCACGCTGGTTTATTTACGTCCCCCCGGCTCCTCACACACAGTGAACGATGACAACAGAAAAGGGCTGTTGATGACGCGACAGTTTTGCTGAAATAAAGTGACACCCAGCGGGTCAACATGCTTATGTTATCGTGTCTTAGCGCAGCGGTTCCCCGGTCTTGTTTCCAAACTGCGTTGCTAATTCAACAGCTGCAACAGCTTGACGCTACATGGAGGCAGCTAGCTTCCACACACAGTCAGCACGGACACCCGATACTAACTACTAGGGATGGGCGTTCGATTAAATTGTCTTCATCGATCGAGAGTTAATGACGAGTTTTCGATTAATCATTAATATTTTCAAGTTCAAAAATTCACTATTTATAAGCTACATTAAAATGCAGTGGGAAAAAAAAGCGTGTTTCCTCATTGAGATCTTTATTACAAGATGAACAAAATATGCGCTGCCGTAATCTTAAGCAGCGGAGCCGACAGCTAGAAGCCGGTGCTACTAAACACAATTGACCCTCGTTTTTTTTTCCTCCAAAATAAAATAATAATAATATAAAAAAACATAATGTTAAACAACAACTACAAATATATAATACTTAGGTCTGACAGGTTTTGCCAAATGTAACTCAAAACTATCAAACAAGGTACCGAGTCGAGAAAGCTTCATAAAAATAACCAGTAACTCACATACAACTTCAGCACCAGCCTACGGATTTGTGTTGAGAAAGATGAGCATGTTAACATGCTCTGGGGTCAGACGCGAACGCAGCCTGGTGACCGTCAGTCCAACCGCCGAAAAACCCGCTCTGAGGGGACTGACGTCGCCGTGATACACAGGTAGCTCCGTGCTAAACCGTCAAAACGGAGAAGCATACATTGTCCTTAAGTCACGTTAACGCATCAGACTTGTCTCGTAGTGATTTGTTTGTTTATTGTATTTTAACGTTTGTGTTTGGTTTTATGGATTAAAATATCGTGTACTTAATGTCATTCCAGTTTTAGGGTGTATTTACGGCTACGATGAAGTGAACAATAAAGAGCCGTGTGCCATCAGTAGAGAAACTCTGCGTCATGTTTGGGGAAACTGGGGGGGGGGCTGTTACATTTACTGTTTCTCTAAAAAATGCTAATCGTGTTGGTAAGCTCTCCGTGTATCCTTAAATTATTTTTACAACACCGGCAAAAATCTTTTTTTACTGATCTTCTTCTTCTACTTCTTCCAGCGTGCGTGCAGTTGAGGTCTGTTGACAACAAATATGCGTCGCTTTACAAACGTCACATACTACGTTGCTCTGATTGGTTGTAGGTCTATCCAATTGAGCGAGGAGGCATTTTTTTTCCTGGTTCGGTTGAAACACGCCCCATAATCACAGCCCAATGGAGCAGTATCAGACTCATATTCTGACTAGAATTGTGAGTATGACAACGTCAGGCTAACACTGACCCTTTACCTGGCGTAAATCTCTGACCTTGCCGGGGGCTCCAGTCGATCAAAGACATTCAAAATAGTTTATAGAAAAATCTCTGGAAAAAAAATCTTCATACCCAGTTAAAATCTCCTTGTAGTACGTTCAAGTACATTAGATGTACTCCATTACATCCCACCACTGTCGTTCACTCCCTCCACAGAGGACTGTTCTTTACTTTCCCTGTGTCTCCTCTGAGTTGGTTTCCAGGGGGCGTGGTCGACCTCCTCCTCCCTGAGTCCACCTGACATACAATCTGGATCAATTCCATTCCTGATTCCTGCAGGACATAAACCCTGCTGCTTCACCCCAGTCCCCATCAGAT
Organism: Pleuronectes platessa; assembly: GCF_947347685.1. NCBI lineage: Eukaryota > Metazoa > Chordata > Actinopteri > Pleuronectiformes > Pleuronectidae > Pleuronectes > Pleuronectes platessa. The sequence goes on from NC_070642.1 coordinate 5,262,185, forward strand.
GGTCTGTTTACCGACAGCGAGCTGTTGACTTTGTGTTTTTTCCCCTTGCTATGGATGGAAAGTTTGGGATTGTGGCTCACTTCGTCTCTCTCGTGCTCAGGCTACTTTGTCTGTCCCACCCTGGAAGTCAGGTTTCTTATTTTTTTTGGAGGACTAAGTCTCTTCTTTTTGGTCTCCTGCAGTTTATTGGTCCAATCCTCCTTAAGTTTTTGTTACAATAATATTTTTCTGGTTCACTTTCTTCTCCATGTCTGATTTCTGCATCTGGGGTCCAGAAATCCAGTTTTTATAACACAAGGTGACCTGCTTCGACCCCCTTCACCCTGCGAGGCCCAGTATTGGTATCTGGACTTTTAGAAGCTAGACATCTTGTTTGCCACGTACACCAACCATACAAAGTACTACCTGCACTGATATACCTTATATGACTTTCCTTGACATAAAGATAAGATAAAAAAAAAAAAGTCAGTTACTATTTACATAGAGAAAAATATAGTGTGCGGAAGCAAGGAGGAAATATATGCATGTAACAGTGCAGTTTATCTAATATTTAACATTTCCTTCTCAGTAAATCACGTATGGATCTTGAATAAGTTAAAACATCTGGCATGTTTAGGTGTGTGTACAATTTGGTGCAGATCTAAATAAAAAATCCACATCTACTGAATCTAAATGTTGTTTCACAAAGGACTGTCGTAGCCTGGATGCCAGACGAACTTAGCCCTGCCCACAACATTTGAGTTCGGGAAGTTCGGTCTGGAGTCGCTCCGTAAGGGAGAAATTTAGCCTGACGTTGTCATACTCACAGTTCTAGTCAGAATGTGAGTCTGATACCACTCCACTGGGCTGTGATTATTGGGCGTGTTTCAACTGAACCAGAAAAAAAAATGCCTCTGGTCTCAATTGGATAGACCTACACCCAATCAGAGCAACGTAGTATGTGACGTATGTTAAGCGACGCATTGTGAGTTATTTACTAACGCCGGGTTCACACCAGACGCTGAAGCACCGCGCTGCACCAAGGCTGCCTCACGCCGTGCAGCGATCGTTTCGGCGTCGAGTCTACTTTTTCCGCTTGACGCGAGCGTATCGCGACAGGAAACACACTGAAAAATGATTTTAAACGATATAGATAACATATTTGATATGATATAAATGATCAAATATGCATCCCATACTTTGAATTCCCCTTCAGTTGTCCGGGAGTTTTTCATTTTACCAATGACATTATTAAATGTCCCCCTCTGCCCATCCACTACAGCCACACAAGCAGTGATAAAGATAAAAAGAGGGGGGGGGGGGGGGCTACTTATTCTCCACATAGGCTTGAGTGGAAAATACGTAATTTACCCTTGACACCCGACATTTAACGGAGCAAACAGCGGAGAAGTTCTTCAACATGGATGACATTAAATTAATCATTGAAGTACAGTGAGTTGTATGATCCTCGGAACATGTTGTATAAAGACAACAAAAAAGACAAATGCTGGGACGCTGTTGCTTAATGTTGGAGCAACAAGTAAGTATATGCTTGAATACTACTGGATCAACGGGTGATATTATTAGCGCTGCCCGGCGGTTCAGCGTCCGGTGTGAACAGCCAAGCGCCGGCGCGATAGGGATTAGCGCGGCACGTTCTCTGTTCCTCTTTCAAAATGAATGCGCTGTCGATGTCTTCTTAAACAGACTCAATGGCAGCATCTACACATCTCAGCTCTCCAGCAGCAGGCATGTTTGTTGAAAACGAATTCAACCCAAGTGCAGTTTGATGACGTGGTTGATTACGTTACTGTTGATCATCTGTCCATCATCGTATAAAGCCCGCCCTGACAATATGATTGGTCCGAACAGTTTCTGTAATTTCTCCCCAACTGAGCAACTCCAGACCGAACTTCCCCACCTCAAATGTTGTGGGAGGGGCTAAGTTCGTCTGCCATCCAGGCTAGGAAAAATTATGCCAGAACAGAAACTATTGTATGATGGACATACAATAGGAAACAACAATCAAGTTTTTCGCAGACTACAAAAACAAACAAATTCTATAAGAAAATATATAGGAGAATAAACTTTATTTTCAAAAAGGGAATAATGTCAATTTAAGATTGAGAGAGATAAAAAGTTACAGCACACAAAAAGTCACAGCACACACGTTAAACCATTCCAAATATATTGATTCAAGATGAGTTATGGGTTAGTTTCTTGTTTGCCTCTTTGTGATAGTTTTTGCCAAATTTTCATCGTACTCTTTGAAGTTAGAAAAACAGGAAGTCTCAAACGCATCTAAGTTAAATGTCAAGACACAAACGTTTACTAAATTGCACTAAACAACAACCATTCCACAACTTTAATCGCATTTATTATTGTTACCATGACAAAAAATGGTCTGGTAAGCCTGCCGCTTGTACAGTCCAGCAGTTCATATTACTGGTACCATCAGGGGTGGACTGGCCATCTGGCATACCGGGCATCGTCCCGGTGGGCCGTTGACCCAATGTGGGCCGGTCTGGTCCGCTATGTTTTTGTTTTTGTTTTTTTTCTCTTCTTCCTCTCTAAATACCCTCCAATTGGGCCGGCCAATTGGCTACAGAGGGCTAGCAGTGTGTTGCCAGCATCGACACATATTATTGGTCTATTGTTTGTCATTGTCAATCAATCATGGGCTGACAGGCTCAGAGAGCCCTGACAGTGCTGTCAATCACAACACAAACCAGGGTGGGGCGGGACCTCATGGCATTGGCGGGGGGAGTCGCGGGACGGGCTGCTGCTGAGACAGAAACTTAAAATGGATAATAAGAGTGAAAAAACGCCCGGGTGGCGCTGAGAAGCATCGGGGAAAAAAGCTGAAGTCTCTGGAGGTGGAGGCTGCTACATGTGCCAAACTGACGGACCTGTTTGGTGCCGGGTTCACCAGCCCAGCAGCAGCAGGTGCGCCGGGAGACGAGTGAGGAGGACTCGACAATGATGAGCGAGTGGAGGCAGACATGGTAAGTAACGTTGGCCTGGGGCTGGCTAGGGTACATTTTTGTAGCATGTCCAAAACAAAGTAGAAAACGTTTTTGATTTTGTTTTAATATGCCGAATTGTGATATTATGGGTTATTATTGTTCAGATGATTTAGCTAAGCTAGCTAAGAGCTGCTAACGTCTACTGTTCCCATAGCAACAGTAAACTTTCTACGCTGTAAAGAGAGAGTATCAAGCTAATTCTTTTCAGAAGTTTTATTGTGCTTATGTGTTTATCCTTAATGGTGTGATCATGTACACTAAATGATCAATTATTCTCCATTACAGGTTGTTGTGATATATTTGAGGAGTCGTTCTCCCTCTGTTTTATATGTGGACATTTGGGACCACTGTTAGAATTTGGTAAGTTTATCATGTCTTTTTTAATGTATAAATTCATACTTCATAATTATAATAATTTTCAAAAGGTTTTAAAAGAAACACACATCCAAAAAGTTCTCAACTCTAGGTGCAGGACAGAGGAAAACATTTTCTTTATTTTTCAGACATTATAATGTATCCATGTCCTTCTCAGGTTGACCACTTGACATGTGAGCGCCTGAGGAGTTGTTCCCCCTCTGTCCATGTTCGAGGACTTGCTCTCTGTCTGCCTCCACTCTCTGCCTTCACTGTACCATGTCTGTTGAGTTTCCTCTAGTCTGGTGAGTTTATCATTTTTTATTTTTTATGAAATCATACTTAATTTGTGATGATTAGAGACATTATAATGTATCCATGTCCTTCTCAGGTTGACCACTTGACATGTGAGAGCCTGAGGAGTTGTTTTCCAGACACAGGTAGAGCTGGCAGGGGCAGGGGCCCTCAGCCTTTGTTCTTCTTTGCTTCTGCACCTTACAACATACATCACACCTTATTTTCACACATCCAAACACTGTTAACACAACTGACGCGTAACATATTTTACACATCCCACTACGTAGTTAGAGCTATCTTGATTTGGAGTTAAATAAATTTACTTTTGGCTTGAGAGGTTTGTGTGTGGCCTCCCTTCTTGTTGCCGTCTTTGAGCTAGGTGGTAACAGTAGTATGCATGAGAGAAGATGCCGCGAGATTTGTGGACTTCTATGTGGTGTCCGCTGATAATGTAGTGGGCTGGTCTGGACAGACAATGCCAGGGCTGAATATTTGTCCCAGTCCACCCCTGGGTACCATGGTAACAAAGTGCCATCTCTCCTTGTTCCCAGGGTTGAGGGAAGTGACCTCATAGAACCATATTGCAGTTCCATGAAGTTATATTGGGACGTAATGATAACAGCAATGTGGATTGGGTCATTTGTTTCTACCTGTAGATCCTGACATATGCCATGATTGCAGAGTAAAGGCCAATGTATGCTTCTCTGATTCCTTTTTGATTCATAGTTCTCCGCTGCTTAAAATAATTGGGCGCCAGAACAGTAGGTTGTGCGACGGACGACGAGCTTAGAGAAGCCTACCTCATGAGTTCTCAGAAGAAGTCCATGTTCATTATTTACCTGCTCCCGGCTTTTCACACACACAGTGTACGATGGCAAGTAAATAAAATAAACTCTGCAGGGTGTCGTCTCAGTGAGGGTGAGTGCTGACTATGCCTGCAGTAACTTTTATACTCGAAAGCGTGCAACTCGCGTTCAAATGATAACAATCCTCCTTTGATTTGTGGATCAGGAACGAAACAATCAGAACGATTTGATTGTGTCAGTCCAGCCCCTTGCATGTCGCCACTGAGGGAGCTTTCACTAACCAGTGACAGGTCCCCCCCCCCCCCCGGAGAGTGTCCGCGCCCCCCCAGGGGTGGTTCTCAGAGGCTCCTTTGATGAAGTATATGATATGTTATCGTCTCTCTCTTTGTTGCAGCCATTTCACAACGGCATCTAGTACCCCTACACGAGTGACACCCAAGGGAGCCACTCATCAGCAGGGATCTAGTCCATCCTGAACTACCAGCTCAGCCACTAGTCTGTACCCGCAGCAGGGATGACTTCTCCCAGTGGTACCTCCACTGTCCCCCACTTCAAATTCCACCATCGCGGGGAGACGGTGGACTGGCGGCAGATGAACAAGGTTGACATAAACCGTGTAAAAAGCCACTTGGATATAGAAACTCTCCAGGAGCACATCATGGAAGTTACGTTGTGCAGACTGGATGGGGAGCGGTGCCAGGAGTGCCGGAGCCCTGTGGACCCGGGTCTTCTCAAGGTCCTGCAGCTGGCGCAGCTCTCGATGGAGTGGCTGCTCCACTGCCAGGAAGTCCTCAGCCTCAACCATCATGCGGTGGAGGAGAGGCTGGAGGCGGAGCGCAAAGAGCAGGAGCAGCTGCTGGAGCAGCAGAGCCAGCAGGAGGAGAGGGTGAAGGCTCTGGAGGAAGAACTTGTGCTGAAGGGGAAGCTTGTGAGCGACCTCCAGTCCAAGCTGCTCCTCTGTAGCCATAAGGTAAGCTGCTAGGAGCGCTTCTAGCTCAGCTAACAGAGGTGGCTCAATAACGGATCTACACTGACCTGTTTCCTCAGTAATGGGAGTTGCCTTATACAATGTAATCAATAACGTTTTCTCCTTCTTTCTTTTAGTTTCTTTTAGTGTCTAATTTGTAAGAAGGGGTTCTTCACTCCACAATCCCTCCAGAGCCACATGGAACGCCGTCATCCGGAGGACCACGAGAGCCGTAAGTCCACCTGAGACAGAGAGACAGAGAGAGAGAGAGAGAGAGAGAGAGAGAGAGAGAGAGAGAGAGAGAGAGAGAGAGAGAGAGAGAGAGAGAGAGAGAGAGAGAGAGAGAGAGAGAGAGAGAGAGAGAGAGAGAGAGAGAGAGAGAGAGAGACATAAGTAAAGTCGGATACACGTAACGTTGCGTCTTCTACCTCAACATGAGGAGGTAGAAAACTGAGCCCTTGGCTTTCTGCTTCTAAAAGACTGAATGTTGTAGCTGTTATGGTTTTTGTTTTGGATTGATTTGAGCACCATCATGTAAACAACAATCCCTTGGTGCCACCACCTGTTGATGCTACGTTTTCCACTGCATGTAGTGTAATGATGTGATCATTAGTGTAATGAGGTAAAAGACGTCCTGCTTTCTGGTGAAACAGTAATGAAAGTTTTAGCTGTTAAAGTTCTTATTTAAAATGGATTTAAACCGGATCAAGCAAACAACGATCTCTCGTGGCCACTCAGGGGCGACCCGCGGGACGCCAGTTTGAAAAAGGGTTCAGAACAGAGTCTTGTCTTTCACCTGTAGATGAGCTTTTAAGTAATGCAAGTGATATGACTCTTATTCTTTCCTCAAGAGCTGCAGTCGGATCGGGAAATGAAATCTCAGATCAATAATCTGAAGATGGAGATCAGCAGCTTGAGGGAGCGGAACGTTCAGCTGCAGCAGAACCTGGATCTCAAAACAGCTCAGGTAAGAAAAGCAGAACATCGAAGAACCTTGTACGAACAGATTTGTTGTCACGTGGTAGTAACGAGCGATTAAGGAAAACTTGATGCACTCATTAACTTTCTCTTATTTAAAAAAATTTCAGGCACAATTCATGTGAACACTGTCTGCTGTTATTCAAATTAAATTAATTATTTTGCATGTTAGTTGAAGCTGCTTGTCGACTCCTGGCAGAAAATATACAGAGATAGTTAACTGATTTGAAGTCAGGTTGATCAGATTTTGAAAACTGATTTGGGGAAATAGTTCTCTCTGTAATCTTGTTGAAGCTTCCATTCTTACAACAGGCACTTGTGATTTCACTGTTTTTTTTTGTAATTCCAGGAGAAGCGACTTGAGAGTGAGCTAGACCATTTCAAAGCTGAGGAGATGGCTCGCTTTGAGCGAGTCCAAACCGACTCTGCTCGCTCCCAGGAACAACTCCTCCTGAAGCTGGAGCAGCAGCTGAAGGAGCAGGTCAGTGGCACAGGGAGCTGATATTTTTAAGCCTAGAAATGAGTGAAGTGATGTGATAACACAAAATGCTTAAAATATTTTTCTCCAGGATGAATCGTGGAAATCCATCCTGCACCAGACCAAGGAACAACATGACTCTGAAATGAATAAGGTGAGTTTCTGTCAGAGTTGGCGCATGTGAAATATTAAACAAGGAAACTGATGTTGTGCAATAGCAGTAGTAGATTTGACGTTGGCTAATTATTAATAATCATGAGAAATGATTATTAAAATAGAAATTATTTATTAAAAATAATTATAAATTATAAAGCTAGTAATTAAGAATAGTAAAATAATTAATTCGAAATAATACAGTTATCAATTAATAATGGTTAAATAATTAATGAAAACAATAAAATTATCAATTAAGAATGAAACAATCTGTAATTAATGCTTATCGTTGCGGGGCACCACCCTGGTTACAGGGACCAACTAGTCAAACTATAGTTATCAGTCTCAAGTGATAAATGTTATATTAATAATCTCAATATTTAATATTAATGATTATATAATAAACAATGAAGGGTTTTTAAGTTCGAGCACAGGCTATAATAATCCAGCTGTATTCACATACACATGTACAAATAATCACAGAAATACAAATACTTTAATTACAAAAGTATTTATTCAAAAGGGGAAATAAAGTTAATGTTATTTCAATGATTCTTCATTTAACAAAACCAATATTTCAAAGATGGCAACAGCAGCAGCAGCACTTATCACAATGGTCACACAGGTAATACTGGGTGTCTACTGGTGTGTATGTGTGTGTGTGGTCGTGTGTGTCTGCCTGTCTGTGTCTCTATGTGTGTGTGTGTGTCTAAAGAGAAAGGGGAGTGGCTATGGCGTAATGACGAGATCACGTGGTGACGAAGTCTGGCCAGGATCAGGATGTTACGTACACGTACTTTCAAGATGGAGGTTTATGAATGAAGCCACGTTGCGAAAAGCAAAATGGCTGCCGGTCACTGACCTTAACAAAGGGGATCTTTAGACAAAGAGATTTCTTATCTCCTGGTTCTGGCGCCGAATGGCGTCGAGATGTATTAAGGCTCCTTAAATCTAGAATTTTCTATGCCACATGAAATATGTAAGTGTCCTCTTTTAATTCTTATTCTGCTAACAGACCAATTTAAACCACACCACACTGGACTTTCCATCTCCACTCATAGCCTTATATGACTGATTTGAAATGAAATATTAGTTTAATTTTTATAAAGTGTAATTGGTTTTGACTGTGTATATCCAACACTCTCAGTCTAATCTGTAAAAGCTTCTTTTCCTTCACATAATTGGATTAAGGCTCTGAAACACCATCAGTGACTCTGGTGTCTGGACCTGCAGGCAAAGAGTCCAAGACTCCCCAGCCAGCGCCGAGGGCCGAGAGCACCACCAAGCCCAAGATGGCTCCACCCAACAGCAAGGCTGCTCCGAGGACCTGCAAAGTCATGTAAAAATACAAAACACACTGTGTTATTTAGAGATTTTCTCGTCCCCTCGACCACCATCACTCATACATCCCACTCTCATGGCAATTTGGGCTTCAGTTGCCTGCCTGAGGAGGAATTTAACCACTGGATGAATCAATTCTAGTAGGTTTGAGGAACACTTACAAACAAACTACTTCTCCCATCATGCATTTCACCTTTCCTGCAAGTAGTTCAGTGTATCACAATGTACGTACACAATCAGTCACATGTCTTGAAAATTATTACATCAAAAGTGTTTAAAATGGAATGATGATGGTTTTAAAACACAAAGTTTCTGTTGAAATGCAGGAAAACAGGGATCAGGATGGCCAAGTGGATAAGGCAAACTGCAAGGAAGGTTCGTGCTTAGTTTCCTGAACTACAAACTCACACCATACGAGAAAAGATATGATTCTCTTCATCCATCAAACTTCATTTGATAACAGTGAAAAAGTTTGTTTAAAATGATTTACATGTCGTTGTTAGTCACAGAAGTTGTGTTGTTTATATTCAAGGAGTCAACGAGTTATTTTAAAAGTCTCAAATGTCTTTTTAAATTTAAAAACGTTTAAATGAAACGTTTTTTAATCAGGTTAGGTCTTAAATATGATGCACTCACCTCGTGTGTCAATATGATGCCCTCTGTTTGTTTTTAGATCAGAAAATCACTGTCCGGGCCAAAGAGGAGGAGCAGAAGTTCGCAGACTTCTGAAATGCAGACTTCTGAAATGCAGACTTCTGAAATGCAGACTTCTGCTCCAGCTCAAGCTGCTGAGACACAATCGCCTTGAGGAGCAGTGTGTCCTCCCTCTGGGACTCCAGCGACTCCGAGGAAGCAAGCAGTGAATTCAGTCCACACTCCATCCGCTGGAGTCCAGCTGATCCGGTGACACTCCGCCCAGCAGCGACGCAAAGACCTCAGTCGCCTCCTCTGACGTCTACAGCCGCTGCCAGAACAGTCATATTTAATACTTCTCAAAGAAGCCATGGAACCCAGCTGATCAGAGGGCCGGACGACCCCGTTGTCTTTCTCGGCGCTGCCTCCTACGCGTATCAGCCGCAGGTGGACATCACCTTTGGCGCGGCCTCCATCCAGATGATCGAGAAGACAGAGGACGAAGCTCCAGCCGCCTCTGAAGAAGCTGTGAGGAAGGAGCAGGTCCAGCCGGAGGAGTCCGTCAGCTGCATCACTGAAAACTTTCAAGCTTTCATGACGGATCTGAGTCACGAGGAGTCGGACGGTGAGGAGCAGTTGCAGGTAATGGTTGAGCTCGTTTTCAAGAGGGCCGTGCAGAAACCACACTCTGCTGCAGTCTTCTCTGAGTTGTGCCAACACCTCTCAACAGTAAGTGATGCATCTATGACTGGAAGCTACTTTATCCTGTTTCTTACTTAGTTGAACAGCTTGTCTTTCATGTGCAGGTTGGAACCTTAATTTAACCCTTTGATAAACAAGCTATGCAAACCCCTTGGGTAATTTATAAATTATCTTTCTCACTAGTAATAGATTGTCAAATAAGACTTAATAAGAATATACATTTATTCATAATGTAAGAAGGGAGGATTTAAATTATGATTTGTGTTAAAAACAAGATATTTAATGAATACGTACAATATTAAATGAAGAAATAAGTTGATTTCAAAGATATAGCAAAGAAAAACTCTAATATGCATGAAATAACATCGGAAATCATACCATATTTTACAATACAATATTTTTGATCCATTTTGTGAATTAGAAGGGAAGTGGAAAAAAACTGTTAATTGAAGAAAACCTGAAATACTGAATGACAAAAATAATTTACTGCAAAGATATAAATAATACAAACTGAGTGAGTTCACTTTTGACCCATGTTGTGTTAATCAAATAATGAGTTAATTTAGATTTGAGGATCAAATCAGCTGACACTGATCACTATGTGAGTTACATTTGTGTTAATATTTCCTTATGGTTTTCTCCTCTTCAGGTGGAGGTCCAGTCATTGTCCGACTGGTCAGCCAGCGTCTCCTTCAGGTCTCTGCTGGTCAAACACTGCCAGGCAGCGTACAGGAAGAACTTTGACAGGGAGGGCCTTTATCAGAAGAGTGGGTCCTGCCTGGAGCCAGTCAGGGACGTGTGGGTGATTGATCGGCTGAGGGAAGAACAAAACAACGCCAAACCTTCCGGTCGCTTCCTCAATACCATCAGGTTTATTGGGGAGCTGTTCCTCTCAAAGGTTCTGGCTGAGAAAGCCATGCACTGCTGCATCAGGCCGTCTCTCGAGAGCCTCTGTGATCTCCTCCAGCTCATCCAGCAGGACCTGGAGGTGGTCACGTCCATGGAGGTGATGGACTCCTACCATAACCAGTTGGAGTTCATCGCAGAGAAAGGGAAGAGGGCACCAAGGCTCTCCCTTTTGTTGAAGCACACAGTGGACGCAAGGAAGAGTGCAGGCTCCACCCACCACTAAGTTTTTAATGAAAACTCATGTGGGAAATACAACTTATACAACTTATAGTGATATTTGAAAATGGACTGTAATGGGACATTCTGTATTTAGATAAGTTTAATGAAAGAGTGACAAGTGTGTATATATATAGAGAATATTGTTACAAGATGTGTTTCTGTAGTTAGACTTGTAACACAATGTGTATTTGCACACAATGCTCAGATGTGTATTTGCTTAGAGACTCCTGTGCCTCTTGCTAAAACAAAAGGTTTTCACAGCAGGGGTCAGTCAAGCAGATGGAGCAGAGAGACTATAGTTGTTACTGACCAGAAGACGGGGGTCACTGGGAAAACAGGTTTTCAAACTCAAGAGCTTCTTCTTGAGTCTGAGCAGAAACAAGATGTCATTGTGTTGTAAGACTTCAAAGAAGTCCTCATGCAGATTGATGGAGACAGAATGTTCAACCAGCCTGGTCACACACTCAGAGAGCCGATTGGATAAACGTTCTTCTCCTGTGAGGAGGAGCTTCTACTTGTATAAATGAAGTGACTTTTTATTGGTCAGGGCCTTTTCCTTGAATCTGTCACCGTGATGATAAGCTTTGTGCCCCCATCCGCAGATGGGTAGAATTAAACACCAGAAGATAATTGTTTGTTGGGTCAATCCCTGAGGAGTGTCTTTACTCTGTTTGGGGTTTGTACTATGTTGTCGACTAATGAATAAAATGTTTTAAATTTAATTTGGGTGTTTTTATGTCTTGCATGCAGCTGACCTCACATTTCAATTAATGTGGGAAATACAACTTATACATTTCCCTGTTTCCCAATAATCAATGAAAAGCACAGATGACTGGAGAATTTCTGGGATAACATTTGACAAATGTACTTATCCTGAACTGAACATCAAATCTAATTGAGAATTCACTTAAAAAAAACTAAAACATATTTGATCTCATATTCTCTCCTTACAGCTGGTTGTGTAAGACTAGTTTCACTTCATGCTGTGAGGATATTCAATATAAACCTCTGGAGAGTGATATTTATGAATGGACAAAAAGCTTGGTTTTATCATATCAACAGCAAGAGCATGATATTATTTGACAAGGACAGAAAAACTGCAGCTTTGTGTTGAGTAACACTATTTTAAACCAATCCTTAAGATATTTCAGTGCATATGTAATAAATACGGCATCCGAGTTCAGACTCCTAGAATTAGCTCAGTATCGTCTGCTGAAACTCAGAGACTCTGTCTGTGAGCTTATGTTTGTGCACTGGACTAAACTTTAGTTTCTTTTGGGAGACAATCTCGCAGCATATTTCAGGATTCCCAGTTCTGGGACCATGAAGGTTAATACATTTTGCACTCATCTGTCCAGTCCCTGTTGGGACAGATTAGTGTGGTGGAAACGATCAGACATAAACATCTCTAACTATCTATTTATTCTTTCTACCTCAATAATTTTTATTTTATTCTATAGTATTGTATTTTATTGTATTCAAATATACCTGCTGCTATGACGACTTAATTTCCCTTCGGGGATGAATAAAGTAATCTATCTATCTATCTATCTATCTAACATGGCAGCATGGCCAAAAAGAGAACTGCTCTTATCTTTTTTTAACATGGAGATGTAACATCAGTCAGAACCATCCAGGTCCTGTCACACTTACTACAGGTGAACTGAGTTCAGTGTCTACCTCCTTCACACTGTCAGCAAGCTGTTCAGACATTTGAACCTACATGTTCACATGACCTGATGCCTGCACTCTGCCCTCCAGCACCCAGAGAATCATACAATAACCCTGAGCTGCTGTTAAAGTCACAGGAGCCAATGAGACTTAATTAATGAGAAGCTTTTACAAAAGAAGGCTTAGAAGTGTTACGAGGATCTAAAGTCATTTGAATGTGCTGCCATGGCAGAGGATCATTAGTTTGGTTAATGAAAAAAACGTTGAACATTAGAATAGTTAACCCCATGAACATTCTGTAACCAGGTAAAGATCTCATTTAAGAGATCTTCAGTTTAAATCTCTCACAAGACAGATGTGGCCAAGAAGGCAGTAAAACATTTTTACAACAGACACAGCATAAACACACAATACAGCCGTCATACAAAACATACACAACACACATGCAATCTTCCGAGCATAATTAACGTGTTACGGTAGCCTGCATGCGAGACAAATTTAGCCCCGCCCACAACATTTGAGGTCGGGAAGTTCGGTATGGAGTCGCTCCGTTGGATAGAAATTATGCCCGAACAGAAACTGGTCGGACCAATCAGTTTGTCAGGGCGGGCTTTATACGATGATGGACAGATGATCAACAGTAACGTAATCAACCACGTCATCAAAGTGCACTTGGGTTGAATTCGTTTTCAACAAACATGCCTGCTGCTGGAGAGCTGAGATGTGTAGATGCTGCCATTGAGTCTGTTTAAGAAGACATCGACAGCGCATTCATTTTGAAAGAGGAACAGAGAACGCGCCGCGCTAATCCCTATCGCGCCGGCGCTTGGCTGTTCACACCGGACGCTGAAGCGACGCTGAACCGCCGGGCAGCGCTAATAATATCACCGGTTGATCCAGTAGTATTCAAGCATATACTTACTTGTTGCTCCAACATTAAGCAACAGCGTCCCAACATTTGTCTTTTTTGTTGTTGTCTTTATACAACATGTTCCGAGGATCATACAACTCACTGTACTTCTCCACTTCAATGATTAATTTAATGTCATCCATGTTGAAGAACTTCTCCGCTGTTTGCTCCGTTAAATGTCGGGTGTCGAAGGTAAATTACGTATTCTCCACTCAAGCCTATGTGGAGAATAAGTAGCCCCCCCCCCCTCTTTTTATCTTTATCACTGCTTGTGTGGCTGTAGTGGATGGGCAGAGGGGAACATTTAATAGTCATTGGTAAAATTAAAACTCCAGGACAACAGAAGGGGAATTCAAAGTATGGGATGCATATTTGATCATTTATATCATATCAAATATGTCATCAATATAGTTTAAAATCATTTTTCAGTGTGTCAAGCGGAAAAAGTAGACTCGACGCCGAAACGATCGTTGCAGGGCCTGAGGCAGCGCGGCGCTTCAGCCTCCGGTGTGACCCGCACAAAGGTTTAACATGGGAGTGGGAGTCACACACTACGTTGCTCTGATTGGTTGGTTGAAACACGCCCCATAATCACAGCCCAATGGAGCGGTATCAGACTCACATTCTGACTAGAATTGTGAGTATGACAACATCAGGCTAGGACTGTCGGGTCTTGGTGGGAGTCTGCACTTTGCTCTGTGCCCTTCAGTTTAAACATGTTGCTAATGTGATGATAAAGCTTTTAATATAAACATTTAATATTTATCAGTCCACAAAGCTTTGATCTGAAGCTGTGTTATACATGCAACATGGTATCTTTAATGCTATAGATGATCAATAGGTTTTATGTCAGTGTTGTTACAAATGTTGTCACTCCCTAAAACTTAAAGGTCACAACTCTGTGAGCGGCTGTTGATAAGTACAGACACACTGTCAGTTGAAGTAGTAATACTGCAGAAAAATAGAGGAATAGTTTCTTTGATGCCTCTGCCAAGGATATATATATATATATGTTTTTTAATCTTAGAGCAGTTCCAGATGTTTTCCTTAACATTTATGTTCAAGAGATTTTCAGCCCCAGGGAATAATTCATGGATCCTGATGTGAAAAAATCGGACATATTTAAGAGAGTGATATCTATGAGTGGGAGCAATTTGGTACTGCTTGATTTGAGGGCCTGCACTTAAGTGGGAGCCATTTCAAAGAGTTATGGGCCCTGATAGTTACCTGCTGATTTTAAATGTGTTTGTCTGGTGATGACATCTCACTGCAACATCGGACTCCTGTAGGTGTTTCAGTTAATGATCATACACATTTACATCATGTAACAAATAAGCTTTATTCACAATTTTGTGAAATGTAGCCTGAAATTCTTCTTCTTCAGTGACTGAAGTGAAGTTGAATTGAACATACTGAAGTCTACTTCGACTTTAGTGGGGTTGTTTCTTCCTCTGACATGTTTGTCTTGTGAAGCCCGCGGAAATAACCGACACACACACACACGGTTACTTTAGACACTGTTTTACTCCAAGGTTACATCCTGTTGTTGTAGTTGTAAAAAGAACTAAGTGCTCATTACTGCAGAGATATGTAGTAGTTCACATCTGCTGTGTTCCCACAACAATCCCTCCCTCACTGCCACACACACGCACTCTCTCTCTCTCACACACACACGGTTACACACACAAAATCACCAAAATAACAAAACAGAACCCAACAAACTTCGTTTCTTAAAGCACAGCCGCTAATTAAACTCATCTATAGTCAAAATGTAATAAAAACTCAACAAGCTCTAAATCAAGATAACAGATACTCTGTTCATTCCATGTAGTGATTTGTGGCATAATGAGTCAACTGGAGCAGCCTTTTAATTTCCTTGTATTAAATCCTTTCCTGACAACCTGCTGTCTAATGCTCAGATAGTGATGGGATGTATTCACCAAAGGTTCATCTGTTGTGTGTGTGTGTGTGTGTGTGTGTGTGTGTGTGTGTGATAACTTGTGTGTTTTCCCTTTTATTTAGTCCTCATATGGCAGGAAAACCCTTGCCTTTGTACAAGCAAGATAAACAATAAGCCTTGAACTTATCAGGGCATTTACTAGTTTTTTAGTTATATTGTTAAATTAAATAATTACAAAGGAAATTAGTTTTTACAATTCGTTGTCTTTTCCAACATGAATGTAAATTGTGAATTTAAATCCTGTCCCTTGCATCAACATAAAGCAAAAACTGAAAGACTTTATTCAGGGAACCAAGCTGATCATTTGTTTTTAAAGAAGCTTCTTTTCATTCCTCATCACTGTCTGATTGCAACACTTTGCTTTGATGTGTCTAACACCACTGAGAGAAGCTACATGGCCAGTTAACAAACAGAATAAGACACAGGGTGAAAGTTATGTCACGTGTTCTATTTATCATTCTTTGTCTGCTACTGCAGCAGCTGTCAGAGGGTTTGTCCCGATCCGTCCAGGTGGGAGCGTCTGATTGGCTGAGATACCTCCTGCCAGCAGCTCTCCCACACTGCCGCAGTACAGCAGGGAACGCATGGGCCACTTCTGAGGAGACGGCACAACATCACAAGTCCAAACACGTCAGGATAAATGTGACAACGCCAAATGTGACATTATGTTGACAGTCATTGTGACAACCAGTGAAATTATGATGAGGTGACAGTTTACTTAGAGAAACTTAAAGCAGTTGTGACCTTTACATTTTCATTTAACAAGCAAGCAGTGAAAAATAGCACTAAACCATCAAATCAGAATTCCCATCTTAGATGATTAAATCATCTTTACGGATTGATTTTGAATATTTGCTCACATCACAGGTCAAAGTTTACAAAAGCTGAACGCGAAGCAACTTCACAACCTCACCGAAAGGAAGTGAAGAGCACGGAAGGCGAAGGGTTTGCCTCATGTGACCGTGCCCCAATGACGTCATCAATGACAAGGTCATACTATATAAAATGTCCCACTTACAGACTGTTTATAAAGATAGATGACACATCTCCACTTTCTCCCATGGTACAAAAATGACGCTAAAATACCCAAGGTACAGGTGCCACCATCTTGCATTTTACACCATTTGAATCCAGAATTCAAGCTGTAGTGATTTTGGGGTGGAGCCAAAGTATCGAAATTATATGCACTCATCCAATCACGAGCACCTCTCAGCTGTCAATCACGACATGTCACTGTATTTTTAAAGCATCAATTAAACTTACAGGTAAAATTAACAGCTTGATAAACATCAGTGTGATAAAAATTACCCAAAATGTAAACCTTATATAACGTATACCTTGAATCTTTTGGTCTAGCATATGCAGCACTCCATGTAATGTATATATCAGTACCAGTCAGTGTAGTGTAGGGGTGGCATTAGGTTGATGGTTCCCAGTCGTACCTTCACAGGATGCAGGTATCCTCCTGACCTGGACGACAGGGTGTGTTCAGCCACTAACTCCCCCTGGTCCAGGGTCTCTGTTAAATAGGCTATGTAGTTAGTAGCCAGAACCAGAACATCCAGCTTGGATAACTTGGTGTCAGGTGGAACTGAGGGCAGAGCCGCCTGTGGAGAGAGGAGGAAGTGGGCAGGGTCGGATCTGCTCTAATTCAGACTTTATTGATGAGATTTGGGCGAAGAAAGAAGGTGTTAAATATTGAAATGGATGTGAACAGAGAAAGCTAATTAATGTATAGCTTAATTTAACATTGCAAGTGTTTTTGATATTGTCACTCATTTCAATGGGGATTTACTCATTGATCTTGATGATCTTGAAATCAATGAGTGTATCCAATTTTGTGAGGCTTGATTGAATTTAGCGGACTGTTGGGAGATAATCTAGTTTGCAAATTGTTAAAGAAAAATACAGCAAGTCGACATCTTTAAATTGAATTTATGGTCCAACATTTCACTGAATGCATTTAGAAAAAAACTCAAGATGCTAAAATTGAAGTCATCACTCTGGCTTCCTGTATGTTACAGAATTGATTTTAAAATATTAACTTTGAAATCACTGAATGTACTGGCACCTCCTTACCTAGCTGAACTCCTTCATGTTCACACTCCAGCTGTAGAGGTCACTCACTCAGCTGCTCCCAGATGTGCCTAACACTAGGCTCATGATCTGAGGCGATCAGACCTTTGCAGTAGCCGCCACAAGCTTGTGGAACAGCTGAGCACAGCTTAACACTCCAAATAAGATCTGCCCCCTCTCTTGCACGCTTCAAATCATTGTTAAAAACAAATCTCTCTTCGGTATTATTTTCAAGTTGAGAACATCATTATCAGAGCAGATTTGATATATTATTATATATTACATATTGCTGTCTTCTTGTTATACCTTTTACTTTGGAAATCACTTTGGTCAGCCAAGTTCTTTTAACATTGACATCAAATTCAAAACCAAGAACAGGAAGCAAGGGGCTATACAGGGAATAAAGTATTCATTGTTTACTCAATAAAGTGGTGGGAAATTCAACACTTGCTGTGTGTGATGTACCTGCAGACTGTGGAAGGCCTGTCGCAGGTTGCGTACGCGGCTCCGCTCTCGTGCTGCGTTCTCTGGGGAGTGTTGATTCCTCAGCGTCCTGGACTGGACCGCAGACCCACAGATGGGACCAGAGTGAAGCCTGGACCCACACGTAGACTGTACCCACAGCAGAGGACGTGTTCAGATATAATAAAACCAACTCCTCATCGAAACCATACAAGGAATACTTTCATCATTGTAACTTTCATTTGAGGTTGATTCTTCCAGTAGAACAGAATGAGCCAGTTACAAGTACTGAAAAATCTGCTGAAATTCAAGGCACCAATAGAATCATTTGGAAAGAATTGTGTGGAGTTACAAAGGAAATGTGCTTTAGTGCTTGAAAATAATTTACGTTCTGTGTGATTACCAGAGAATAAACTGTCATCCACACATCTTCCCTATTAATTATTAGTTCACGTCAAATGAATTTCCCTGGTTTGGTTCTCGTATTGCTTCTATCAAATCCTGAAATAATATGGGGAGATTCATGCCTTTATTTACGAACCTTCCTCAGCTTTCCACATCAGAGCCTCACCTCATCTGACTGCCAGACATGTAAACTAATTCAATCGAGGATAAGGGCCGGATGCATCCTTCATCCTTCACACATTCTGCTGCAGAAAAGCTCACATCTGCATTACAGGATGTGTATCCATGTGTTGAAAAGTATTGAATTTCCTCATGAGTCACTAATACTTTGCAAAAAACTTTGTTTTCTGATTAAGAAGCATGAACTCCCATAGTTTTACTTATGGAAAATATGTGCTATTACAATTGAACAGTAAATCAATTGAGGTTGCTCAGAATCATGAATTGCTGCATTGACAGATCAGTGTTTGAAACTAGTATTGTGCTTCTGTTTCAGCTGCAAATGACCTGCCAAACATTTGCATTTAAATTCTGTTGCATTTATACACAAAAAGAAAAAGTACAATACAAAATGTACATTAATGCATATATCTAAAGAAAGGACACACCTTCATCACGTGAAGGAGGCTTGAAATTGGACAGTTAATGCAGACTCACCCACTTTCGAGGCTCCCGGCTGCTGTGGGTGCTCTGCCTGTGTCTGTGCAGAGATGCTGGGCTGCCGGCTGCAGAGGGCTGCTGGCTCCGCAGCTCCGCCGTGGAGCTCAAGACGAGCTGGTGATTCACTGCGACCGTCCTGAGACCTTCCAGAGGATTAACGGCCATGGATGCTGCCTAAGCAGTGCAGCAGACTTTTAAAGAACTTCAATCACTTTTGTTCGGTCTATTTTTATTGGATGGATTAAAGTTTGCTTTCTCCTTGTTTAAAAGTATGTTTTCAGACTATCATTCCTTAGGTAATTTGGTAAAATACTGGCTAAAAAACAGCTGAGGTTACTCGGCTGCTCTGAAGAAAATCATTTGTTTCTGTGATCTTTTTCATGCACCTACTGAGGACCGTTCCATTCAAGCTCTTCTAAGCTCCTGTTCAAAGTTCACTGGACCTCTGTGGCACCCCAGTTCCACTCAGGCCCCTGAAACAACTGCTGAAATCGCCATAGTCACTTGCTGCTTCTCTGCACATCATCGTCCATCTACAGAATTCCTCCCAGTCTGACCCTCTCTTTCCCAGTCTCTCTCTCTCTGCTTGTTTCCTTATCGGGTGAGGTAATGTGGGGAACTTCATATGCTCCTTATCTCGGCCGCCCGGTCGTCCTGATCCTCCCCTGGCTGTTGGACTGCCAAAAGGAGCAGGCAGGCAGGCCGTCAGGCCTGGGGGAGTGCAACACTGGGTGGGAGGGTGTACCGAGCCAGGGCACTGGGGGGCTTGGGAAACTCAAAGCTCTGCTAACAGCTGGACAGTGGTAGGGGGAGTCAGGAGCTTGGGACATTGCGACATTGACCACTAAGAAAGAAAAGCGGAAATACACTTTGGTTTGGATGAGAATATTTGGGGCATCTTAGCCTTGCTGGAATGAATCTGTGACCTTCATATGAACGAATGTGCATCAGCATCACGGCCAATAATCCTGTTTTTGTGAGCGACCGCACACCGCCAGCATTTTGGGCACATGCAATATCAACTCCATAAGCTAACCAGATCTGTCCTGAACTTACCATCCCTGCAGCCACTGTTCCACAAATCATATCAACTTAGCCTGAAGCCAACTTTCTCTAAGGCAGGTTATTTTGGTCTCTACCCATAGTTCCAGTTCCCAGTTTAGTGGGTTCAGATCTCAGCCAACTTGAATACAGCATTTTATTTTGAAAACCCTGCATGACAGCCCTGCATCTTTTTATCTACTGTTCAGTTGAGTTATAGGTTTGACAATTCTCCTTTACCTAACCAAAACCTGCAAATGTATAATAATGTACGTATTTAAGAACATTCAGTATAGCTAGACATGCAGTTGCTATTACTAAACAACTAGCAAAGATCAGTTTGGACCAGGGCTGCAATCACGTTGTCACCATTTACAACTCTTTCCAGTTATAAGCTTAAATGATTGTATTTCACTAATAATGCAGCCGTTCTTTTAAGAGTTTGTCATCTATTAATGAGTTCTCATCATCAGTGATTTGTCTAAGGTTAAATGTGCAGTAATCTTAAACATTAAAGTCAGACTTTAATGTTTGTTCTTGATGTGAAGGAAAATTAAGGTCAGGGCTTTTACAGCACTGTGGGTGTTGGCTTCTGAATGTCCTTTATAGAATAAACTCTAGGTAATGTTCAAAAGCACCATGAATTGTGAGTGAAGCACATATATGAACACAATACAAGACACATACCTTTACCATGAGGGCTATGTAGATGTCCACGGAAACTGTTTTCAGTGTACAGTACATGTTCATTATGTGAGGTACAATATGTCATTCCCGTCTTCTACGATTTGTCACATACACTGCATTAAAATCTAATTTAAATAATATGGTTTAAAATTACCCTGGATTTTAGCATTTAGCACTGTTCACATCCCAGTTAAATCAAAATATTATCGAAGTTTTAAAAAAAACATCTTGAATGACTTAACTTCCATGCATTAGCACAGCAAATGTATTCTGGATACTAATATTCTGAAAACTAAAAAGTACTTTATAGTATTTTTTTAATAAAGCAAACGGAGTATATTATAAGTACTTAACATAACAAACCTTTTGAGGAGATAAAATACTGAAATATCTTTCACAGATCACAATAATGATCAGTGCTATTAGTCTCGTAAATTGTAAAACTTGAAGTTGGCAAATTGACATAAACCAATGAGATAACATGTTTTGAACACTAACAAGTAAAATGAAAGATTAAATGTATATTAAGGGTTTAAGGCGATGTTGTAGTATCACAGTTGTAACTGGATTAAAGATGTTTTATGTTATTAGTTAGAGGAATGCCTGGCACCTTGTCTATGCTGTCAACACCATAACAGCAGGTGCCCCCTGACCTCGCATCTGCAGCTGCTGAATAAACAAAGCTTGTTGTGGGCAAGTCAGAAACATTGTAAGCATCAGTGGGAGAAATAATGAATGGAGACTGCGGTCTGCTTTTCTCACTTTAATTTGTTGGGTACAAGTGAAGAGGTTGGTTACCAGGTCTACAAATACTCACACAAAGTATTTTTGTTCATATACATTGAATTTCAAAATTTTGCAGTCAACAGATCCAGTGAAACTGATGTGTTTTTTTTATTAACACCGAATTAGACTGACTTTATGATTAGGAATTTCACTGAGCTACACTTTATTAGACACAATGCTTGCTAGCTTTAATCTGTCTACGTAGTGCGCACCACTACGTTGTACTGTGTTGTACTTCATACTTTTAGCTCATTCACCTGTTCATCATGCCACTGTCTATTCTTACTTTTTCTTCTCCACTCCCTTGGCAAACTTCTGGATGTCCTCAGCCATCAGCCCGGGCTCTTCCATGGCAGCAAAATGGCCGCCGCGGGCCATGGGAGAGTAGGTCATGATTTTGGGATATTTGGGTTTGAGCCACAGTTTAGGCGTGTGCATCAACTCGTTGGGGAAGGAGGCGAACCCAGTGGGAACATAAACAGGTATCCTGAGGAGAGAGGATGAGAGTTAATTATGGCGGACTCTGCTTTCATGAGCTTCTTGAGAACATGAAACTGAAATATTTGAACAAGCTGTTCAGAGCAGCCGATTGGTGGGATATCACTGTTGGAAACAACGAATGATAGGGGAGAGCGGGGTAATGTGGGACATTTTTTACATTTGCTCCCCTCTAGGCGAGGTAAAATGATATATCAGTAAAATTTACACATTTCCAATTAATTCAGGATATTTTCTAGCAATGGAAATGATCAGAATGTCTTCAGGACAAAGGGCAGTGAAATTATGATTCTTTTAAAAGAAGTGGTCTTGTGTCCCACTTTACCCCAGCTACGGGGTAAAGTGGTCCACTTACTTTTTCCACTTTAAAACTACCATAACAACACATGTTGTAATAGTTAAAATCCCGACAGCTAGATTGACAACCACTAATATCGGACTAGTAACAGAATCATGGGGATTGGTCAATTAAGCACGTTTAGGATTATTATGATTCATGTGATCTCTTGCACATCCTAGCTTACCTGCACATTGTTTCTCCGTCCAATTGGCAGGGACAGGGATATTGTTTTTCTCTGCGTATTCAAATGCCAGTTCACGGCACTTAACTAGAGCAAGGCCATGGAACTGGTCAGCTAGTTGTTTCAAGTATTTGGCAAGCTCCTCCTCCATCTCATCTGTGAATATTCTCTTTACCTCAGCTACTGCACCCCAGGCTACTGATTTTACTTTCCCTTTCTCTTTTTTCTTTATGAATCTTTTGAGGGTTGTCTTATCAATATCCCTTCCAGCTTTTCTTAAGGACTTCTTTCCTTGCATGACCTCAGTGGCTGCACTCTCCATCTCTGCGAGGGGTGTTTGGCCCCAGGTTGTCTTCCTGGTGTAGTTTCTTGGCATGATGGCTTTTCTACAATGTTTATGACATTAAAAATAAAACAAATATAATGTAATATAACACTAAAATATGTTTAAGACTTAACTTGTGCTTCATGGTGGGGTAAAGTGAGACACTGTCCCACTTTACCCCACAGCATTTGTCCCACTTTACCCCGAAGCCACAATTTTAGAAAAACAACATCTCTTATCAATTCAGGCAAATCTTCAGCTAGCATCAATCACATGGTTTTATATGTTGGAAGTTCACCAACATGTATGATATAATTTTTTCTACCCGATTCAATTTGTTTTGACAGAGCAGTTGATTAAGTTCAAAGCAAGAAAATTTACTTTTAGATGCAAAAAACACATTTTTGTGAAAAAACATACTTTTCACAGCACCTGCACCAACTTCTCCTTCATTGCAAGGGGGGAATGGGAGGGGCTTTTAAACATAATAGTCACATTAGCACAAATGTGTTCCGTTGCCTAGATACAGGGGGTGTTTCACATCACCCGATGTCCCACATTACCCCGCTCTCCCCTATTAAGGAAGCAGCGCTTCTGATTTAAATCAGGTTTATTTAGTTTTATAAAAAGAGGATTTAATGGTCTGGAAACTAATTGATTAATTTGACAAATAAATGACTATTATTGAAAAACAAATTATGATTGATGCCAATTCTTGATATCTAAACAAAAAACACCTTATATGAATTAAAATGGATTCCACCAGTCCAGTTACCTCGATTAACAGTCAGGCAAACATGATATAATAAAAATGTCCTGTGAAAATGTGTGACAATTTTAAACACATAGTCCTGTTGAACATTCATTTTTGAACTCCACATAGAGGTTTATAAAGATTTGCCTGTGACAGATCTGCGGCCAACTACTTGTGTCATAAGGAGTCATTTAAATAGATATATTTTTGTGTGTGAGTGTATATTCCCTGTCCACAACAAACTACATGTGTGGAGTTGTTGATGCTCTCCGACACTGTGACTGCGAGTGCACAGGAAGGCCACTTGACTTTTCTTCATAAAAAATAAATTTCTTTCATATGTTGCCATTGTTCGGCATCATAACAAATAAGATGATTATTTTATTAACCACATGTCTTGGAAAGTGGGCAGAAAAGGAAGTGATTTGGTTGGCCTGCATTAGGGCACGGTGGGTGAACATTCGGCGCACTTTCACCTCCAATCTGTGAGAGCGAGGAGGCACATAAAACCTTTGTCTGCTGTGACGAAGCAAATCACAGCACAGCTTCGTGTGGAGTCCAAGTTTGGGACTTTGACCTGCAATATTCGCTTCCCATCAGGTATGTGTGACTGTGCCCAAACAGTGTTAATGATTTTGTTTGTTTGTCACCAATTGGTCACAAACTCTTTCTTTGTCACTCACTTAACGTGCGGACGATCAAGACCTTTGCCCACGTTTTCCTTGTAGAACCTCATAGACGGGATGATGCATCCAGAAACCCAGTAGATCATAACATTAGTCAGGAGGTCGTCCAGAGAGAACTTCCTAAAACATATTGCACAAACAATATTTAATAATATAGCAATTACAAGAATGGTTCTGCTAAAAGGCCACTGAGTTGTTACTGTGGTGAAATCTGACTTAACCTTTTCCAAACAATCCTATTTAACAATTCAATGCATATTCAGCTACCACCAAATACATGATATACTACTAATGCTTATTTGTAAATGATAGTTTGATACAACATCTTCATACTGATGACAATGAAGGGGATGTAGTTAATGGCAGATTTCAGCACTGACTCCCCACTGGGTACCTGGTTAGTCCGCCGTCCTCCAGGTTCCTGAAGTCACTGTTGGTCCATGTGGAGAACTTCTCCAGAATGTAGGCAGCCAGACCCACTGGGGAGTCATTCAGTCCTCGTCCTGAGAGGAAACTCAGAGTCAGAAATGTGCTAATCAGTCAAAACTATTTGTACATGATTAGACTACTTAACCCTTGTAAATAACCCTACTTGTAGTGTTAGTGGATCATGGAGATTAATATTTGAAAACCTCTGCTCCTGGAGCCAGTTTCTACTAACACATAGATCACACATAGGGCCAGTGGGTTATTCATTTTGATCAGTTAAGAGAAAATAATCTCATGTTGCAAGTTGCAGCTTTCCTGCTTCAAATTCAGTGGAAACAGGCCCCGGATCCTTACCCGCGGTGTCAGGCTTGGTGGCCTGGATGTGCATGTAGCCACTCTCTTTCAGGGACTCCACCAGCACTTTGTCCATGAAAGGGTAGAGATTCTGAATGTCCAGGTCAGTGAAGCCAAAGAGTTTAGGGAAGTGGCGGCCAAGCATGATGGATAAAACCATGCGCAGACCAGGCTTTGAGGCTGGGGCAAAGTTCAAATGCAAACCTTTGACTATCCTGAGGTATGAAAAAAAAAACACAAGTTTAACACTGGGAAAAGAGCAGTACAAATACTCTATGTCAATACTGTATAATCAGAGGGCTGGTGTTTCCAGGAGAACTGGTTGTACACTTCAGAAATTAAACTAGACAATTTATGATAACAAGATATGCTGTGAAATTTCTAAATGATAAGAAACCATATGTACATTTATATATTAGAGTGTCGAGGCAGGTGAAGTGTTTATTACTTGGGCTCCAGCTGGGACATGTTGGTGGTGACCAGCCAGCCCCAGTCTCCTCCATGAGCGTAGAACTGCTGGAAACCCAGACGCTTCATGAGCTTGTGGAAGATGTTCGCCGCACAAACTGAATCAAAGCCTGTTCACAGACACACACATTCAGATATTACAGCTCCCCATAAGTGAAGCTGAAGTGTCTTGATCTCTTCTGTATAGTGGAAGGAAGTGGAAACGCGTCGTCCATCTTTATATACAGTCTATGTTTTGCGTCTAGAACTAAACTGTTAATAAAAATCCTTAAATTGTCAGTTCTTATACTCTTTTACTAAGAGAATGCATATTTTATCCAGCTGTGATTTTGTGGAAATGATGCACAAAAGACAAACAATGAGGAAATAAAGAACAGAAACTCCCACACTCACCTTTCTTTTGTGGTGCTTCAGAGAAACCATACCCTGGTATGGAGGGACACACCACCTCAAACACAAGGTCGTCTGGGTTGGTTGGCTCTGTAAGCAGTGGGATCAGCCCGTAGAACTCATAGAAAGACCCAGGCCAGCCGTGAACCATTATCAGAGGAATAGCAGTAGTTCCCTCTGGCACCTTTTTGGGCTTCACATGCAGGTAATGGACATCAATACCTGTATGGAATTTGATTGAGTATGAATAGGTTGGAGATATGACAGTCTCTTCCTCAAGAAGGTATTGGCAGCAGTGCGGCCTCACCTTCAATTTTGGTTTTAAAGTGGGGGTACTGGTTGATTTTGTCAATTTGTCTCCTCCAGTCAAAGTCGTTTCTCCAGTAAGACACCACCTTCTCCAAATACTTTGAGTTGAAGCCATATTCAAACTGGCTGTCCTCCAGTGAGGCAACAGGACGCGTCTGATCTATCCTACGATACAGGTCCTGACAGGAAAGACAAGAAGATATGTGAAGGCTCTCACAATCTTTCAATTTGTATTGTGGTTAACTACATCACGAATAAATGCTATGATGACAAACTAGGAGGGAATCTGACCTCCAGCTCTTCATCACTGGTGGTGACTTCAAATGGGTGGATGGTGGTGTCCTCCTCACCATCAGGGGCTGCTCCAGTTACCCACCAGCCATCCACGGCCTTCAGAACCTGGATCTTGCTCCTCTGAACCAGGTAGTAGATAAGCCCTCCAACCACTACACCAACTAACACCGCTGTGAACATGGTGCTCAGTGTCCACACCAGGACAAGAATGGATGGATGGAGGAAGACAGAGCTGGACAAGGTAAAGGGTGAGACAGCAAAAAGACATGAACTGTCACATCAGAGTGTATTCAGACCCCTTCCCTGTTTGTTACCTCCACCAAATACTTGACAACATTAGCCTTTGGTGAGGTATTTCATTTCATTTCAATTTGGCTCATCAATCTACACTTAGCAACATATAATTATATTGAAAACCCATTTAGATTTTTGGGGGTAATATTTATTAAGGATCACAGACTGAAATCTCTAATTTACAAAAATATACAAATCCTTAGTTTGCAGAAGCCTCTTTTACAGCAATTACAGCTCGGACTCTTGGTTGTCTCTCCACAAGCTTTGTTCACCTGGATTTGAACAGTTTCTCAAGATGTTCCCCTTCTTTGATTAGATAGTTGGTGTTTGTGAATTACGTCCCCCGACATGTTATGTGGGTTTACCTTTGGGGACACAGACTTGACCTGCACTTGACCCTCCCACAGCCCCAGTGTCAGGTGAGGTTTTCTTGAAGGACCTGTCTGTATTTAACTGGATCGTCTTTGCCTGAATTCTGATTATTATCCTTGTCCCTGACCCAATAGCATGATGTTGAAATCACAATGCTTCACCACAGGGATGGACTTTGACCACCACAGTGTTTAGCAGACATAATGGGCCTTATGCAAGCACATGTATTCTTATCCTGAACCTCTCTTACATTGGTTGGTATTGTGAGTTTGTAAGAACATGACACATCAGATTCAGAAACCGCTTCTTACGTCACGGAAGTGTGTAAATGGCCTGCTCTAAGACATTTCCCAGGAAATAACATATGGATCTTGATTTTTTATTAAATCTGTCATATTTAAAGGACAATAACACAATTAACAGGTCTCAGTGTTACTTTCTCTACCAGTGATGTAATGTGAGACTGGGCCAGGCAGAGTTTATTAGTCATGAGTTTAGAGAAAAATGTGGAGGCAGCCAAACAAAAGGGTTATTGTTACTGTTATTGTGGTTGTGGTCCACTGAGAGGATTTAATAAAGAACAGGCTGACCAGGCCACAGCTACTGAGAGCTGCATGACAAAGAACGTGTTAACTCATACAGGAGGCCTGCAGGCATGTAAACCAAAACACACACGCACAAATACACACTATATGAAACCCCATTCTTTTGTTTTCCCCAGTTTGTTTCATCTTAATTGTACGATTTTCTTTGCCCTACAATAAGCCCTTTATATTTACATCGGGAGCTGGTCCTAAAGCTAAGCACCTTTTGAGTTTAGTAGTTTAGATTAGTATCCCTAATCTTAACCACAATCAATTCATAGCTCACCCTAACCTAACTTAATCACAACTGACCAAAAACCTTAAAGGGATAGTTCACCGAAAATGTAAATTCACTCATTATCTACTCACCACTATGCCGATAGAGGGGTAGGTGAAATGTTTGAATCCTCAAATGACTTCTGGAGTTCGGGGTTAACAGTGTTGCAGCCAAATCCAATACAATTGAAGTTACTAGTGACCACTTCTTAAAACGTAAAAAAATCCGAAAAAAGCACACCTTTCCTCCATGCTACTCCTGTGGTGTCATCCAAGTGTCTGCAAGCCCCGACATTCAAATTTCACTCAAAATGGCGCACTTTACACCATGTTTTTAGCTTAAATTACACAGATTTTTCGAGTGGAATTTGAATAACAGGCCTCGCAGACACTTTCATGACACCACAGGAGCAGTGTTTTTTTTACGTTTTAAGAAGTGGTCATTAGTAACTTCAATTGTATTGGATTCTGCTGCAATACTTCTGCTACATTAGAATTTGGGGGTGAACTATCCCTTTAATAAGGAAGGTCCTATAGAGTTAACGAAAACGAGAAAGTGTGTGTGTGTCTGTGTGCGCGCGCGCAAACACCTCCTATGTGCGTGCGCGCGCAAACACCTCCTATGTGCTTACAGCTCCTACACACTGTGTAGAGCTAGATTGTATGATGCTAACACCTTAATGGCTGCAGGTCGCACAATTGACTCTGAGGACCTGTCAAACTGTCCTCATAAACAAACTTGTCACGCTCCTCAAATTTTTTGTGTTGTTCTAGAATCTAGAATATACTGGGGCTGTTCAGCACCAGCAGCCCCCCCCCCCCCATCAACACTGCACACACACTGACATTAGAAGTGTGTAATGTAAGCTAAAGAACGACACTGTATTAAAACTACTCTCTGGCTACTTCATCTGCTCGCTTCACTGTATTTCCGCTAGTTTACGTAAAACACACAGCTGGACAGTGATAAGTTTACGTAACAGTAATAAAGTACGACGCGTGTTGATGTCGACGAAGTTCACTTTTTTATCTGCGCACACTTTGTTGAAGTGAGCTAACTGGGTCGTGGGGACGTGAATGTGAATCCAAACCCTGCATGTCGACGCTCGGAACCAGTAAAAGACCAGTTTGCCTTCAGCAGCAGAAACCAGCCGTAACCACGTATTTCCACTTTGTTTCCACTGCTTGATATTGACCGTTCAGCATCTGTTTCAGATAAACGACGACACAACTCACATGTAACACAGGTTTTCCTCTGGCTTCACCTGGCTGCTGCTGCTGCTGCTGCTCTCCGTCTGCCTCTCTGCTCCCGTTCGTTTACTGAACTCTGTCCTAGTCGTGTGGGGACAGACCACTGTGTGAAAGGGGACGAGCCAACATGGAGCCTCAGTTCATTGAGAACAGCAACTGTAGTGCAAATGAATACATGGAATACACAGGGTCTAACTATTATTAATATATTTTAATAACTTGTGTATTCTCTGTAGATCATTTGTCATCTAGCAGTAATGCAATGCTAAATAAGTTTGGAAAGGGAAATGCCTGAGCCTTACAGAGTGATATACACTGTTATACTAATATTATATTTTACTATTATGTATTGTTTTCGGTAAGATTTTTATCTAAGTTTTGTATTTTATGGTAAAAAGGTGAAATTCACTGTCTTTTACTTTTGCCTCATAAAATCTATCATTTTATCGATCTATCATCCATCCAGTTTCTTCAGTGGGCTGGATTCATGGTGTATGGGACCAAATTAATTTCTCAAAGGGCCAAATAAACACCACAAGCAATGGTCAACGCAATTGACTTAAGTATAAATAAATACAAGTATAAATATATGTATAGGAATGAACATTTTGTTTTGAAAAGGCCATTTATGTATTTCTACATTTATTTCAATTTTATTTCTGTGTCCATATGTGAAGTTGGAAAGCAGGGCCTTACTCAGTCTAAAGCTGGATTGGTTACAGCGGTGTCATCATCAGATCAACAACTGTCAGGTACTTATGGCAGTTTTGCTTTTGGCTCTATAGAGCTACATCTAATAT
Source organism: Pleuronectes platessa (assembly GCF_947347685.1). Lineage (NCBI taxonomy): Eukaryota > Metazoa > Chordata > Actinopteri > Pleuronectiformes > Pleuronectidae > Pleuronectes > Pleuronectes platessa. The sequence continues at coordinate 5,292,290 of NC_070642.1, forward strand.
TGACAACTTGAAAAACAAATATGGCTCAGTTTTTTTTTTTCTGAGCACGTTTCCCATTTCTGGTCTTTGAACAGAATAAAACACACCACACCACAAGACAAATATGGGAGAGATAGCAGCTGTACTGGGGTAAATAAAGATTTATTGGACATGTAACGCAATTATTTCCTGTTTAAGAAATGGCATTTGGAGGCATGGGGGCTTGAAATCGTCGACTTCTCCACAGTTAAATCAGAAGGTCCTGCTTCATCCATGTGGCACAAGTCCACGAGGAAAAACAAAAATAGCAACAAAGATGTAAATAGGTGAGACATGCGATGGCCTCACTGTCCGTCCTTTTTATCCCCTTTACAAATAAATAAAAGGCATAAAAGGCAAACTAAGAAATCATGACTGCTTAGACAGCTGCAGGGGATTTGTCTTTTTCATACATGTTTTGTCCCCGATTCCCCCATCCCCACTCCTTCCCTCATCTTTAGATTTCCTAAACGTCCCCAGCAGCCTTCCCTACTTAGTATAAATACTATCAAAGATGTGATCGAAATGCTTAACGGTGAAAAGTAGGATAACAGGATATTCATGACTAAGAATTTATATTCTCATAAACAAATCCTGAGAGAATAAAATATATACAGCATATATATACGTCGCATCTCTGACAGCATTAAATGAGTGTAGGTGGCCAAATCCCCCTCGCCACAGTCCCTCTTCACCGTCGCCCCTCTCTCAGACTCCCATGGTAGTGTGCTCTCAACAATCACTGTGTCCTCTGAACTCAGTCCAGGTGCTCGAGAAGGTCAGTGTTCCTAGAGCATCTTTAATCGGTCTCCATGGAACCACTGTGCGTCTCCTTGGACACCATGAGCCTCATCAGTTTTCCGTGGAGCTTCTCGATCTTCTTCACGTCTTGGGCCTGGTCTGTCTTGTACTGTAAACACTGTAGAGATGGAAAATAAACTGAATGAGGCCAGAGCAGGTCTGAAAGCAGCTATATTGTAACAGTAACTAGAAGGCTTTCAAGGGCCCTAAATATAACAGACATAACACAGATGTTCCTTTCTTCCTGACATTTTATAGAAATTAATACTGAGAGAAAACAGATTTCAATAGTTGAAATAAAAGAACTTTAAATGTGTGTTAGTGAGCACACTCCATGGTTACTGCACAGGAAAGACTTGGGCTGGTCGCATAAAAAGGACACTACAACATTTCAAAGTTTGTTGAGCACCACAATGCAACAAATGGAATTAGCCACGAGGGGTTGTTCAGTCTGCAGAATTGATTGTCCAACTTTCAGCTGTCCTCATGCCCTTTAACTATATTTCACCATGCTTATTGTGGACACACCAGATACTGAGTGGTGAAATCAGAACCACTGACCCCCAAGAGCAGTTGTCTGAATATGTGTAATCTTCCAGATGAAAATGTCATGACATGGTTGATACAAGATACAGGTCCAGTCGTCCTGTGTCTCTGTCTGAGTCTGCCTCCTCCTCACTCTTCTGACCTGCGCTCACTCTACACTTTAACAAGTAACACCATGAATTATCACAAGTTACTTGAGACATACAAGACTGATTGTGTTAGTTTGAGTCGCTCTAGAGTTTATGAGACACGTTTAAACCTGCTACACAACACGAGACGTAACGTAAAGCGCACAGACAGGACATCAGGGTTAAAGTGAGGGGAGCGATCCGGAGACATGATCCAACATATTGGATTGATAACTACTTATCATAGGACAAGATGGTGAATATCCCATGTGATTTTCAGCTTGTGTGTGAAGAGGGATAGAAACCAGTACAGAGTCAAATTCCTGCAGACAGAAGTTCTTCCCGCAGATTATGGCGCAGCACTGCATCGACTCCAGTGTTGCGGAGTCTCTTGTTGACCTGCATAGTGATACTCCTCAGTGCAGTGCCGCTGATTAGATTTGTATCTTGATATATATATCAATATAGACCAATAGAAAAACAAATTTTGTGATATGATTTCCCCCCCCCCCCCCCCCCCTTATCATCCAGCCCTAGCTCCTCAAAGGATTAAGTCTACTAACTTTGGTGATCACTGACTTTTCCTCCGGAGCACACAATTCTGATTACTTTTTGTCCAATGCTTTGTCTAATGCTTTTACATAGGGTTGAAACCAGCAAAGCTATGAGCATGTCATCAGATGAGTGCACTGGTGCATTGTGGGAAGGAGTGTTAATACAATTAGTCAAGACAAATAGGTCCACATAACACTAGTTCTTGCTGTTTGAGTGGATTATCCTCAGATACAACATACATACTTAACGTTTCCTTTTGGATGTGACCATGTTACAAGTCACAGTGAAGTATTAACTGCCATCAAAATTCATATTTCACAGACTCTAATTGAATTGAACTACTCACTGGAACTGCAATAGATAGTTTATGAAATACCTTCTGTAATATGTCCAAGTTGATGAGTTAGCATTTCACAAATGGAAACGTAACCACAACTACTTTATAACATTTTGTGACATGGACTGATGACTATTAGATATAAAAAGTGTGTTTCCTTACCACGGAGTTGTCGGTGACTTTAATGCAGAGGTTGCCGTCGCAGTGTCTGTACTTGAGAACCACTCTGACCTGTAGACACGACACCAACATGTTAATCAGACAGCTCAAAAGTTTAAAAAACGGTTAGCACGGTGGCGTCGCTAACGAGCTAGCAGGCTAACGAGCTACCCAGCTAGCATCGCAACCGTGGTTATAAAATTACGTGTTTGCACCTTCATGGGATCTGTCAGGTACAGTTTTTCGGCTGCGCGGGCGAACTCCTCCCAAGTCTGGAAATAAGGCATTTTACTGCGTTTCGCGAGTTCCTGTTGTAGCGACAAAAGAGTTTGAATCACAGGTTGGAATCAGCCGGACAGGTTCTGAGCCGTGAACACCACATCAGCAGCAGCGCCACCTCAGCCAATCAGAGCTTAGGCAGGGATGGGGAGAATAACTTCCGGGTAACCTTGTCAAACTACTGCACGTCAACAGGAAACTGCAAAGTAAGTTCGTTTTATTATAAGCAAAACGAACCACTGGATCAAACCTGGTTATATAACTCGCTTGTGGAGATGTTTGTCATGTCAGCAAGAAAGTGAAACATGGAGTGCAACAAAGGAGGAGCAAATAAATAATCAAATTTCTGTTTATTAGGTAGAATTAACATTTTTTGTTTTTTATTGTTGACGTCGATTAATAGTTAATGCAGCTGTACCCACACCCGTCGGCCAAGTAACCCTCTCAGAGGGGCCCTCTGTACCCCGAAGGAGTTTTGTTTTGAAACTTTTCCAAACAGTTTCCTGTTTTTCATGTTTTTGAGTTTTACAGCACGTCGCCCTCTAGTGTTCACCCTTATAGCTGATGAAGACGAACGTGGGCCTTTTCCCAACGGAATGCAGGACTGTAACTTCTACCCTGCAAGTCTTTCATAATAGAATGTTCGCCACGACAGATTTAATATTTTCCAATCATTAATCACAATAAATTCTTGAATCTGGAATCATTCTATTTCTTCTGGGTTGCAGAAAGGAGCACTTGAAGGGCCTGTGGGGCTCCAGGCAAAAGGGACCTTGTGGGTCCTTACATTGAACAAAGCCGAGCACCCCCATGTAACCATCCCAGATGCGTCATACACACAAATTTAGACAGAACGGCATCTGGCCTCATTTAGGAGTTTCAAGCATGGTGTTGTTGGAGTCTCCTGTACCTCCGCTGTAGGAGCAATGCTTAAGTTAAAGAATAATTTTGCTATTATTATATTTGTTACGATACAAGGTGTAATGTGTGTGTATTTTAGCGGTATTATTTCGATTTTTTGTTATTTATCATTTGTTTTTTTAATCATTTGATCATTAATTTGGCAGGAAGTAGATCACATGGGATATAGGCAGGGTTATAGTTCAAATGAGCACCTGTGCTATTTTCCATTTGATCACTGTGATTGCTTTAATCTATGAGTTTGTGTACATTACAATGGGATGATCGGGTTTTTCTTTCAAAGTTTCAACGTTGAAATGTATTTTTCAGTATTTCAGTCATTTTTTTGATTAGCACGTCATTCAAACTTTTAGGCCTGACCTCAGCCTCTCAGTGACTCGTTTGTTCTCTTGAAGTCGCGACATAGAAGTATTTAAGGGGGTTCTTAAAAACATATAATTGCTGTGGACCAGCAACGCTTTCTATAGGCAGCCTTCCAGCTTGGGGCACCAGACAATTGCCTGTCTTGTCTACCCTGTTGCACCCTCCCTGGATGTAGACATTTCTTTTTTCAAACCAGAAGATGCCATGAAGTCCTTTCACGTGAAGGAAGTATTGCTGACCTGCTCGATCCATAGGAAAGGTAACATGGATCCTCTGACCAGGGCCAACTGGTGCTTCAAAGTTGAGGCCCAAACGTTATGGATTACTCTCCCTATACATTTATGAAGCCTTTGAAAAACAACTCAAAAGCCATTTATTCACACTCCTGTCCTGGCTCCTGTCTCATCATGTGCATTGCAGTGTTTGAATCCATGTGTTTTATTATCTGTCTGTTATTTACAGTCTTTTATTGTATACATTCATAGTGTATTACTAGTCCCTGGTGTTATTTTACTCATGTGAAGCACTTTTAACTCTGAATTGAGAAAGGTGGTGTATTAAATTAAATTTGCTAACCTACTTTTAACCAAAGCTGCCAAATACATATAATATGAACAGTTTCTCACATACATCCCTGATATGTTTGCTGTGAAGTGTATACACAAGTTAAGAGGCTTAAATTGGTTCATAAGGACATTATTCTGTTAAACTGTACACTGGCTGCTACATTTGAGCTCTCTGGCTGCATGGTCAAAGAATACACATGTTATTTCATGTTTTGTCCACCAGATGGAAGACAAGGTATGGGTGTTGTATTGACATGTGATGAACTCAGAAGACTGTATGGAGCTGACTTGAGAGGCTTCATGTCACATGTAGCTGCCTCTCTTCTGCCCCCCCCCACAGTGTCCTAGAGCGAGAGTGGCAGCAGAGCGACCTCCCCTCCCCTCCGATTTAATGACATTTAATCATCATCAGCTGAGTCAACTGCAGCTCAGTCACACGAGTTCATGACTTGTATCTATTTCAGAACCAAACAGCACACGGAAACGGAGTCAGTGTGATAGTCAGCACACCCACGCATTTCATTCAATTCAATTCTGATACTATATTCATCCCTCAAAGCCATTGGAGGCTTCAAGTCTGCAAAACAACACACAGGCAACTCACTGCATTCAAGAGTTATCGGGTTGTGGTGCATCCCTGTCGGATACAGTCTGAGGCCTCATTTCAAACAGAGGGCCGAACAAGGCCGGCCAGGGCTTTGCCTTGAGCCGGCTCTTATTTGCAAGGTCAGACAGGATGGATTTGTGCCCTTCAAGTCACTCTCCTAATCAACATTCTCATGGTGCCGTGTGCCTTGCACTCCAATGAAGATGATACAAATAGACACTGTTTTTCTTATCTGATCATAGAAACGATAGCTTGGCAGAGATGTAACATATTCACACATTCAGGATTGTTTTGTTTTTTTAACCGTGCATCATCAAAAATTATTTACTCTTTTGCAATTGTGGCAGCAGCTAACATCTTTTGACAATTGATTTCGCAGAAACTATGACACAGTTAATTAAGTTGCGTGTCTTTGTTGGATGTTTTAATTTCTTGCGTTTCTGAGCCAGTGCACCTCTGGCCTTTTATTCAAAATGTCATATCACAGATGCAGTCACTGAAAATAGATTTAAACATTTTCAGCAACAAATGCAAACAATTTGCTATGATTCACATATTTATATGTATCTTTGGTATATAGTTGCTGACTGGTTTGCTTTGTCTATATGTTAATGTGGTTGAAGCTGTCTTTGTCTAAACATCTCCAGCCACAGGCCGTACTCTCCATGGTCATGTGAATAAGAGACTTTTAATTATCTTGTGGGTTTTTTCCAGTGTCTCATGCACAGTGACATGATCCCTACTGATTACTGACATGATCCTAGAGCCTAGAGTTTATATGGAGCTGATGCATAGTTAGAATTGAATTCATATATTATTTCTGAAGCTATCGTGCAGCAAGAGCATATACAGTAAATTCAATATGCTGCTTGGATCTTTGTAATATCTGCAGGCTGCTTTGGGCCCAGCTCAACATCACAGACACAAACACACAGCAAGGGATCCAACTCAGTTACCAGGGGCAACCTGTACGTGCTCCTTCCCACACGTTGCGTCAAATGCTGCCTTCTGGTCCCGTTGGAAATTATCAACCGTTGACGCTGGCAAACATAAGAGACGCACCAGAGGAACTCCCCGTTTGCTATACTCAAGTCTACAGATATAAATCAAATTAATGGGCAGAAGAAGCAGGAAAAAAACAATACTGCTTCTGTATAAAAGGCTGAAATTAATGCTGACATCATTAAGTTATGTGTTTTTAGGCCATAATCTACATGCTAAACTACAATGAAATATAACATTAAGCGGTGAACCAAAGACAGCTCTTGTATGTTCCTTTAGCACGTAGCTCAATCTATTAATAATAACATCATGACCAGATACTAATACTCTTTCCATCACTTTATTTCATAAACATTGTTTTTGTAAACATATTTAGATATTGGCCAAGACTGAAGACTAAAGGTGACAGGGACTGTACTTTCAGGGTATACCAGGGGAGCTCAGACTGAAACATCATCCTGTTTTCCAAACGTCACTCAAAACTTACTTTTACCTAATGGCTTTTTTATAACTCTCACATATGTTTGTCTTATCCGGTTTGTCCATTATATTTAAATGATGATATATTTAAATGATGATATTTAAATGATGATGCATTAATGTGTTCATCTGCCGTCTTTGAATTTAGTCAGACAGACAGATAGATAGATAGAGAGACATGCATATACATACATAGAGATAGAATGCAATATTTATCAAAATGAACACACACAAGCAAACACACGTATACATATATATTAATCTTATATACAACCAGGATTCCCTTCGATGGGCCACAGGCTAATTTAGACATAAGTGTTTATTTTTGAACATTGATACAATTAAGCATGATTGGATATTGTGACAGCAGAGCTCCGAAGTGGGGAGTCTACAGGACGGCCGTGAACGCATCACGTGTATCGGCACAGAGCGGCGGCGGAGCGGCACAGAGCGGCAGCAGAGCGGTACCCGAGCGGCACAGAGCGGCAGCAGCACAGCCCCGACACAAGTGCTTCTCAAGAGCCGGAGACACGCCGCGTTTAGTCCGCTTTCTCCTCAGTGACCCTTCGCCCCCCGCGGAGCCCGCGATGCTCCAGAACATGTAGGATTCGACCGTCTCGGTGTTTTCTTTTCTTTTTTTCTTTACTTCCACCGGATAGCCTGCGAACTGTGACACCTCCTCTCCGCCTGGTCGGACCCCCATTCATCTGGTCGCGAACCCGAGCGGGCGAACTTTTGCGAGAACTACAAACCAAGTGTCGAGACCCGCCGTCTGCGATACCCCGGGACCTGACGCCAGACCCGCCATGAGGTAAGAGCCGCTCTGAATGAGATGAAGTCGGAGAAGTGACGAGTTCAGGCTCCGCTCAGGAGTCTGGAGTGCAGGGGGGGGTAGCGCAGCTGACCCATCCGAGCTAACGTGGCTTTGGAACGTGATGGACAGCAGCACTGGTTCTTTCATGTCTCCTGTGAGACATGTCCCCCTGCAGTCTCACCACACACTGAACCCCACCGGCTTCTCAAAGCCACCGGGTTCACTCAGCCTCTTTTTCGGGCGCATTCGTGGACGTGCACAGCTTTTGGGAAATGGCGCATTCCCGCAACCTCCACAGTGTGCGGGGCGGATTATCCTCCAGCGCCGGCGGTGATGGGGTCCGTGCGGTGCCACAGTGGTAATTGTTGCGCAACGTGTGTCCCAGCGGCACGTTGCACCTGTATGTGCGGGGAAATGACAACTAATCCCCGTGTAATGTCACCACACAACCCCATGCCCAACTACCCACACACTTCTGTGACACATGTCAAACGGATGGGGGACACCACCTGGGTGCACACATTTGACACCCAGGAGCGTGCTCCCCCCCTCAACATGGGATCAGATGTTCCAGCGTGAGGCAATGTCCTCCATGTGTGGCTGTTGTGTAACATGGATGGAGCATTTGCCTCCCAGTGAACATGGTGTTTCCTGCCTTTTAAAGGGCAAGACTGACCCCATGCAGAGTGTGTGTGTGTGTGTGTGGAGACAGAGCTGATCAGTGCAGATCAATACTGAGATCAAATGAAAACACTGGAGATCAATGTGTATTGGTTCCTGTATCATCCTCTTCTGCCTTATCCTCAAAGACTGTAGATCTCCTCTAACATGGTCTTTGTCTTTGACAGCCTCACACTTGCCAAGACCCAGGTTGTCACGCTGTTGCCACCCAGGATCCAGAAGTGGCCTTGTTAAGTCAGGACAGCGTTCTTTGTGAATGCCGGCTGAATAATCACGTTACGCTGTTTGTCTTAGTCGATGTTGAATTGTCCTCGCCTCAGGAATGCGACCACTTTTAAAAGAAAAAAACGCCCTGAGGTTGCTGATGAGGCAAAAAGCGGGATTGTGATGGACACGGCCAAAGCAGCTCAGCAGGTTTTTTGTCACCTCTGCTCGGTGCTGAGAGCGAGGGAATAGAGGTGTCAGAGCAGCTTTATGGAAACGTGTGAGCTTGTGTTGTTATTTTTTTCAAATCCATAATCTAACTTAAGAAGTGAGACATGCAGTGTGGATGGGGCCGGCCCCCTTTCAGAAAGCCTGTGATCGAATCCAGCTGTTGGAAGCTCTCTGTAGGCCAAACTGCAGTTAACAATAGCTTTGTTTGTTTCAGAGACCTGCCTGTTGCGTCCATGCCCCCCTGAGTGGAAACCACTGACTTTTCCTCTCCCTCATTTCTCCTCCTCATCTTCCCTGTACTTATTAAAATCTGAGTCATTAGCTGTTTTTAGCCTTTATATGTGTTTGGGAGTACATCTGTCCTCAAACTGCAGCAGTATTGAAAGTGAACAGCCGAGCAGAGACACACTTACTTGTTTTTCACCAGACTGTTGTAGTTGTTTGCCTGCTGCTTTTCAAAGGGAGACATGTATGTCCAGAGGGGACATGGATTGGTGTGTTTGAGGGAAGTAACAGGTGTGTGCGTGTGTGTGCGTGTGTGTGTAAGAACGAGAGTGAGTTGTGGCCTCAGCTGCTTGGAGCTGACTCATGCAGGACAGTTGTGGCAGTGTGTTAGTGTGCCATACGGTTTTGGCTGAATGGCAGACGGCCCAAGTTGCTGTTCTCCTGGCTGTTCAAAACCTACCGGATTTTTGACTAATCTCGTCAGTCGACGTGAGTGACATAAACTCAACAGAACTGCCTTGTGTTGTCTGTTAATTTCCAGGAAGAGTAAAACAACAATAAAAAAAACTTTCAGTGTACATCAATTATATATTCCTGCTTAGTTCAGCTGTAAATTGGGAAATAGTTGTTCTATCTGTAGGAAGATGGAAGTCAAGTCCAAGTTCTTTTAAAATGAATAAGTAAGGTTGCATAATGTGATGATTCCAGCAACAGAGGTTTGGATGCCAAAACGATGAATTTGCCATAACACGTGCATATCTGTTATGTTGTTGTCGTCATCACTACAACAATGCATGTATAGTCCATGCGGTTATATTTCCATATAAATAGCAAGCAGTTCATGTTCTGTTTATTCCATTACTCAGGTACTGAACACACTGAAAGAGACTGTTTTAGCATGCTAAATAGCTTGTTCGTGGGGACTTTAAAGTTCATTAGCCAGCAAACTTTACTTAAAATGTTTCATGCTGAAGAAAAGGACCAATTATCTCTAATAACTTAATCCAATAAGATTATATTTATGTTGTGTCAGTCATGGAGGCTTGGCACTGGCTGCAGACGTGCTAATGTTGCTAACCTGCTTTTTTCCAATCCATCCAACACACTCATCAGCTTTTAGACACATTTTGTCTTTCACCTGCTGTTTCCACAGTTTAGAGATATCGACCTATTCAGCTTAGCAATTTACATCACGGATATTGCAGAAGTCCTGTCTGTCAGTTTTCCATAAGTGGAACCACACTTGCGACTACTTATGGCTCACTGTTACCCTGACTCCTTGTGACCTAACCAGGAGAATCAAAATCTGAATAATTTTAACCTCCATACACATAGAAGACAGCGAAATGCTGTGTTCCACAGACTGGTCACACCTTAAAAACAGAGACACATACAACAAAACTGAAAACTAAAATGAAAGTGAGAAATACATTTATAATGACTTAAGTTGCAGGGATGGTGGTGTACAGACAGATTCACTCTCTCTCTTTTTCATATAATCTGTTAGTCTCTCACCCAGATGTGCTCTGCGGTACCAGAATCAGCAGTGTTTGATTTAACGGGAATCGGTACTTGGTAGGACTTCAAAGTACTTCAAAGAGAGCATAACTCTAGTTAGGCAGAATAAGTGAGTGTGCAGAGGATTTCAGAAAAGATTCTACTTCTAGGGAAAACTTTGGGGGATAGAAGATGAGCTTCAGGAGATTTAAAGTTTTAGGGCTGCAGCTTATAATTATTTTCCTTATTGACTGAAGTCTCAAACCCCCAAAATTAAAAACATAGCCAGTAAGATTGTACCAAAGCTGTAAAATGGTGTTTAGCCAGAACATAGCTGCTGCAGATCAGTAGCATGACATATATGTAGCACCACATGTATGCAGCTAAACAACAGAAGTCAAGAGCATGTAAACCATAATGTCAATGATACCAACAAAAGAACCTCTCTGGTCCCAGCTGATACTCAGCAGCACATGGTGGTGGTTATAACCTGACTATTAAGGTCAAACAAACGTGGCCAGAGCACATTCCTAAACCATGAGCACATGAATTTATATATAATGGATTGTGCGTTTGTTTCCCTGCGTCGTGTCAGGCGGCATGTAGCACTGATGTCAGCTTATCTCGGCCTGTTTGATAAGCTGCATCGTCAGGGTGACGGGGCTGTGAAGTGTCATGGAAACAAGCCTTGACAGTCGCTGAAAGGCCTCATGCCTCCCAGTCGCAGCAGGTTCACACCCCAGTTGACTGACAGAAGCTGAGGCCAGGGCTACATGCGGCCTGGAACTTTGTTTCGTCTGGTTATCAATCTAACTGCAACAGGGTGGGGGGAGAGAGCCTATTCATGTGGAGAAAAACACCCCCAGTCACTGTGGAGTTTAAGATAGACTGTGGCCAGTTACTGTACACTATCCAATCCAAATGAGGGATTAATAAATTCACCCCGGGGCTGATTTGAAATGAGAATACATTTATCATGTAAATTGATTTAAAAAGGAAGTCACTGCCACTAGTCACTTCTTGACATTTATTGAGTCTAGACAGAGAATAAGGCACAAAGAAACAATCTGATAAATCGACCAATAGATCATCGAGATGTTATATCACTACAAGAAGCACGACTTCATTAGCAACTGAATAGAGATGGGAATATGATAATGAATAATTCATAGACTATGTCGGATAGAAGCCCCCAGAATCGACCAATCAGCTGGAATGCTCGCAGCTCAACCCATGCTCCACCTCTCTATTCTTTTATATTCTCCTCTGTTGACTTTGTCTCCTTTGTTCTGACTACATCTAACAGCAGACTGAATCTACAGGCATTTTCATACCTGAAAGATCGGACTATGGCTCATGTCTTTGTTAAAGGGTATTTTATCCTGTTTCACATAGCACACTCAATTTTGTATCACATAAGTGCATCCTGTAGTTGTCACCTACAGGGGCTGTGTCTACCAATTGGTGTGTGTCTGACATTGGAATGTTCACCTTGATGGTTGATAGTCTTTGCCATTGAATGGAGAATATTAATGAACTGGTTCATTTGGTTATTTTCGTTGCCACCTTAATATCTTATTGGTATTTCCAACACCTTTGCTAAATCATTACTTTTATAACGCTTCTCGTGCCAGAACCGCAGCAGCCATGTCCCGCTTCTTGACTCCTCGTCTAGGCTATTGCTCATTCTTTCTGCACGTCCCAGTGTTAGAATCATACTGCTAGAAATACAGCCACACTAGATCCATTTAGCTATACATGCTGCCAGAGTTAAGTGTAATGTTAACTAGACATGTACGGTGATGTTTATGTTGGCTGTAAGCAGTGCAACTCTTTCGATTAGCTCAGGCAACAAGATAAGCAACTAGATTCTGCATTGTGATTCGGTCTTGTGTACCGTGTAGGAACTGGTGCCTGATCGATGTTGGATTAAGGTAACCAACACTAATTACTACCAGCATGAACAACTTCAGGTGCAGTACTTTCCACTAGTTTGTATGCTCCAAATGCATGTCCTCATTGTTCGAACCATATATCGTCAAAGGCAACGACTGTAATCCTGCCTGGCAACTCTGTTTCTGGGGTGTCCAGCAAGACTTCCGCGGTCAAAAAGTGTTTTAATACTGCAAACAAACTAAACCATTGTTCAGTTTGATCTGGACGGAGACCACCTATCTTTATAAAGTGCAAGTGAACAAGAGAGAGCCGTTGTTTTGCTCAAGTAATCTCCTTTTGAAGTTTTTGGGGGGAGATTTGTTTTGCCACAGATGGCTCCAAGCCATTCTGCCCCTTGCACTCCTTATCTCCTTCACTCCTTCTATCTGTCCTCCGTAGCCATATCTCCGCCAATCCATCCTTAATCACTCTCCCTTCTGTCTGCACCAAAATGGGGCTTCTCCCTGCCAGGATTTATTTTCCTCTGATATTTCCGTCCCCTCCCAGAGAATCACATCTCAGGCCTTGCTCTCCGGCTGTCTGCTGACCGACTGTTTGCACAAGTAAGGTCATCCAGCTCCTGTTTGAGGCAGACATAGTTCTCACAGGATATTCAAAACAGGGAAAGACATTGAGCCACTTGATCTTGGTATCACTCGATCTTGGTATCAAGCCACTGTGATTTTATACTGTTTCTTAAGTTTCTTGATTTGATTGTAGTGAAGGACAGAAAAGACCGTTGAAACTAAAATCAACCTGAGCGCACTTGAAGTTTCACACTTTAGGAGAAAATCCCCTTCAGTTTCTTTCAGAGGGATATTTTTTGATTCTTTGTTTGGGAGCAGTTGGCAGATAATGCATTTAAATTGTGTTTTTAATCTGTAAATATTCTCATATTTCTTCCCAGAATGCATTCTTTAACAAACCTTTTAACATGAACTGTCCTCTGAACAGATTTTACAAAACACCAATTCCCTAAATGTATTTATTAAGTTTTATCCAAACGATTCGTGTTTCATTGTCTTCGATTGTCATCTGTAAAGTGAGATCAGACGGATCGAGTCATGCTTTGTAGCTCAGCCCTGTGTTTCCATCACTGTTCACTATTTCCATTGAAGTTAGTTGAGGTGATCTTTTCGACTTTGTCTGTGTATGATGCCACAATGAGGGCGAGACCATTAAGTTTGTTAACACTACACCTGGCATTTATTTGAATCTTATCGAGCAACTAGCGACACATTTGGCAACTTTCCGCTACTTTGGCATTCTCCGTTTTCGATGTTGAGCAACAGCCAAATCACGTTCACTGATTTGTGAATGATTTCACGATTGCCTTGAGGAAGATGAAATCCAGAGGAGTAGTTTAAGCCCTTCTCCAGCTCATTAATTATACCTACGATAAAAAACGGTTTAAATGGTATTTGAAATTGTATTTGAAAAGAAAAGAAGCAAATGCGGCTGAATTTCAGATTAAATAGTTAGTCATCTTGTACAATAGACTGTTTTCCTCTGGATGTGTGTACATTGACAACCTGCAGTCAGATTTCTCTTTTCCCTCTGTCATGTCCATGTCATATCAAGAAGTGAAGGTGTGATGCGATATTACCACAGATGTCCCACTAGCACTTCTTTTTCCCTTTTCACACACAAGCTCACACCCACCTGTTAGAGCTGCACTCGTCACATTTATATTTTCATAGCAGTGGTGTAATTTTAGCATGTTGGTGGTATTTGTTGTATATTAATAACTATAATTGTGCTGTATTCAAAACCAAATTAGTAAAAAAAATAAAAATAATAAACAATGTTTAGAGAAGAAGCATGTTTAAGGTGATGTGAAGTGTCTGTAATTGAAGTTGTAGCCCACTTGCAAAGGTCACAGGCAACAGCACTGATGGTTTGTTTCTATGTGTGTGTGTGTGTGTGTATGTGTGATTGACGAGAGGGTTGTGTGTTTAACCTGTAAATGTTCAACCTGTGAGGTGAAATTCCTTCGCCTTTCTGTGGTTTTGTGGAGCTCCTGCCATTGACATCACTTACCGAATAGAGAAGGGTTAGAATGCGGTGACTGTGCAGGGCTGTGTCTGCACCTGGGTTATGATCAGCCCAGAAGCATCAGTCACTGATCACGACCTATATGTGCTGAATGTGTGAGTGAGTGTGGGAAGGACCAGGTTCACAGATGGCGGCTGGGATGGGAACACTGACAAGTATACAGCCCGAACTGTACATCTGCCAACACGCCCAAACACCAACTGTGTCCAGCATGAATTACATTCATATGCAGCTAATTAGGAAAACTATCTTCAGTCCCTGTGATATAAGGGTTAGCCTTTTTCAAGATCGAATACAGCAAGCCTTATCTTAACCAGAAGTGTGCAGATGCCAGAACATATTCAGGTAATTTTGACAGAAGATCCCAAGTTGTCTTTTAGATACATTCACAGAGGACGCTTACTTCTATAGCCACTTTGTTGTGAAATCAATATAACTATAAATCCTCACCTGAGGAAGGCCCCGCTGCAACTGATCAAGCAGGTTATGTCCTATAGCCAATTACGTTTAGCGCTATTTAAGGCTATTGAGTTGTCGTTTCCATTTTCTAGAAATGATAGTCTGTATCAAGAACTTGTTTAATGGTATTTAGGGTTACAAATCTGCCAGGAAAAGAGATTATTGTAAGATTGGTGAAGTCAAATCAATGTGACTTAAAACAAAGACCCTTGCTTGCTAATACATTTTGTCAATTTTCTGACTAATTGGGTCTTTGAAGTTGGTGGAGCTATGCTGGGAACAGGTCTTTGTCACAGAGACATCATCGAGATGTTATATCACTACAAGAAGCACGACTTCATTAGCAACTGAATAGAGATGTGAATATGATAATGAATAATTCATAGACGATGTCGGATAGAAGCCACCAGAATTGACCAATCAGCTGGAATGCTCGCAGCTAAACCCATGCTCCACCTCTCTATTCTTTTATATTCTCCTCTGTTGACTTTGTCTCCTTTGTTCTGACTACATCTAACAGCGGACTGCATCTACGGGCATTTTAACACCTGAAAGATCGGACTATGGTTCATGTCTCTGTTAAAGGGTATTTTTAGTCGGTTTCACATAGCAATTTCAGGAGCACACTCAATTTTGTATGACATAAGTGCATCCTGTCATCGTCACCTACAGGGGCTGTGTCTACCTATTGGTGTGCATCTGACATTGGAATGTTAAACTTAATGGTTGATAGTCTTTGCCATTGAATGGAGAATATTAATGAACTGGTTAATTTGGTTATTTTCGTTTTCACCTTAATATCTTATTGGTATTGCTACTAGTGTTGGGTATCATTTTGGTAATTTCCAACACCTTTGCTAAATCATAACTTTTAAAACGCAAGAACTTGACTTGTCGCATTAGGAAAAGCTAATGACATTACAGATGACTCTGTTCAGTTCAAGTGTCTTAGTTGAGCCGTGACAGTGAACCAGCATGGATAATACCAGGACTGAGAGTGTGAAGCTGCTGAATTCAGCCATCATACCATTAACCCTGTGCTTTTCCTGGTGACATGTCAAAATGTCTTAAGTTAGAACGGCATTCTCCCTGTTCTGGACTTGTACTAATAAGAATAGTAAGGGTTTAATTTTTCCAACCCTAACAAGAAACTCTGCAATAAAACTAAATGGTGGTGGGGCTAGGGATGTTGTTTCACTATCTCTGAGGGATACACTTGTTGACATAATGCCGTCTTCTTAAGGTTAAAACCTTAACCTTAACCATCACAGCTAAACCTCCAAACTAAAAATTTAAAACAGTTTCCTTCCCTAAACCTAAAACTAAGCCCCGCTAAAAAGTGTTTTTGTTCCAAGGCCCCATGGGTAAGTGTGTTTTCAAGTTGAGGCCCCCAATGGGACAAGCCCAAGTATTCACATGTCCTCAAAGGCCCCTTCTGGGACATTACATGGACTTGCATTGATTTCCTGGAACCCATTACCACTACTTACCTAATTCTCACCCTAACCATACTGACCCCAAAATCTTTTTTTGGTTGTTAATTTGGATACACAGACTTTGTCTCCAGTTGGATTAGTTATACCAAATAATTTGTCTTTTGTTTCAAGTCTGTCCCCAAATGTAGCCTATGACAGACACACACACACACACACACACACACACACACACACACACACACACACACACACACACACACACATACGCTCAAATACAAATGCTTCCCTCCTCTGAAGTGGTCGTCCCAGCAACACAACAATGCCCCAAATTGACACTCCTTTTTCAGCCGATTGTAGCCTCAGTAGATCTGAAATGAGCGGATGGCGGTGGTAAGACTCATAAGATGGGAGAGGGCAAAACGTGGTCAGGGGAAGGAGGCGTGTAAGGAGCTGGCCTCATTTGGCCCCCATAATGAACCAAGCTGGGACCTACCCCTCCATCTTTGTTCCCCTGGACAATGGCTGTGCAATGTGAGAGAAGATCATCGGACACATGAACTCCCCATGGTCAGCTGTGCTCAACAGGATGTACTGAGGAGAGTGGGGGGGGGGGGGGGGGGGGGGGGATGCCAGAGGTGACGGTTCATCCTTCACTCTTTTATAGCATCCGACAGGAACTAGTTAAATTTGCAAATGATTTAAAAGACTATACTGACTTCCACCATTCTATCTGTGGTTCTCCAATTTCCCTCTCCCTGCCCTCTCCCATTGCTTTCACTTCCTTTCTCAGATGGAGAGTCAAAGTTCATTTAAAGCAGGGCTCTTTTTCTGTCGTATCTGGTATAAATTTGACGAAAAAAGTGTTAACTGACAGACTTTCCTCATTAAATATTTAATTCTGGATTATGTTCTCCCTCTTCCAATATAGTTGTTACCATACCCATTAACTTCTAATTACTTGCTCAATTTCCTATAAAAAATGAACTACAAAATGGAATCTACATAAAATCTAATTGCCCACAAATGCCCAATATGAAAACATAAGCTGCTTTCAGACATGCGCTGAACTCAGGAGATTCTCCGGAGGGGCTGTATGAGTGATCTCAAATGTCTCCGGACTTTCTGCAGACTTTCTCCGGCCAGTTGAGTCCAGACAGTCCAGAGGAGCCGATGTGAGAAAACAGCAGGAGATCCTCAGCAGGATTCACAGCGAGCGAGTGAGGGTGTTGATGACTTACTAACACGCGACAGGCGCAAGAATGATGTAGAAGACATAGATGAAGATGTCAAGAGAGTTTTTGTGATAAGAGCCAGTGTAGATGTGCTGTATACAAAAACATGTGATCTCTGCCTGTTGCTCCATCCCTCACCTGAGTGTCTGAGCGGAGAATCTCCTGCTGCGTTGTTCACGTGTGAAAACTCAAGAGAAAGTCCCCACCCAATTCTCTGGACATACTCTGGAGTTCATATCTGACAACTTCTATACTGTATACAACAGTACTCAGTAAAACGGGGGCTGTAGCTATGACTCTCTGCACATGTGAAGTGGAAAATGTCTGTGTCTTAAGACGTCCTTGTTCATCTGTAAGTCTTGAATTGACAAGAGTATAAAATCATAGAGAGATATTGTGCAAAACATGTTTGCCAACAAACAAATTGTGTTTAGTATAACTCTAATCAACTGCATGCAATTATGACAGAAATACAAACACAGCTGCAGTTAGTAACACTTTAAAAAGAACAATTATTTTAACTATTATCACTGACAAGATCAGCTCCCGCTTCACTCTGCAGCATTACATCCACACTTTGTCTGGTCTTCAACTAACAATTAAACTGCACTGCCAACAAAACAAGTTGAGACTGGTTGTGTCAGTAGGGCACAGGAAAGGGCTGTCACTTCTCAAATAGGCGAATTGGAACTTATTCAAATTGACATGTAATTAATTCAAACTAATAATAATTTAATATTTATATTTGGAATCTTTAGAGTGAATGTTGGTATTGTCGAATCGAAAAATGGTAACCTTTGCATGAACTGCATCGTAACACACACACAAACACACACACACACACATACACATCAAGACCCTCTTTAATGCAGGGTTGGGAGTGATCCTAGGAAATGGTTCTCTAATTACTTATTATCTAAATGAGGCACACACCAGGTCCCAGTTGCAGCGTGAGAATAGCCCTCTGTGTGTGTGTCCTCTGTTGAATAATTCATTTTCTCTGGCTGAGGCCACAGTTTGCACTCCGCTCTGTGTTTACTTCTTTTTATATGTTTTTTTCTTTACAAATTAGGCTGTGATGTAGGATTTTCAGTCATTATTTGGTCCTACATGTCAATTTGATGGCAAATTGAATAATTTGAATGCTGCTGTCCTAAAGATTTTTCAATGCGTTTTTAGTCTTATCGTAAAGAATTGGTTTTTGCACCTGTCCTCCTCTGAGGCTGTTGATTGGCCGTACTTCCTGCTGAAGTGACCTTTGGTACATAGAACCTGTCAGTGATGTTTGCACTGACTGGGTCAGCTCTTCATCTTTTCTTTTGTATATGTGTCTATGATCTGATGAGACGGTCCAACCTGTTGCTCTCGCCTCTCCCATTCATCCACTGTGGCTCCTCTTTGTGTGGTTCTGACCATCTCATGTTAGGGCTTCGTATTGAACATCAGGACTCGGCTGTAATGTACAAAACAGTAAAATACAGGAAGCTGTCACTGAAAGTCTGTTTAGCCCAAGAGGCTCGTTGACATCTGGTTTTGAGTGACCTTGGGTGGACGCTACTCTGCTTCTTTTTGGACCTTAAATAGCCGAAATATCTCCACACTACCGATTTCCACGGATCCTTGTCCTCGTCTTTTGGGCTATGTCCGTTGGGGTGTCCTCTTCTCTTTAATCTTAATCCCACTCCTGAGGTACCAGTGTGCACGGCTGCAGGAGCCCAAACATTAGCACTTAGGCTGCGTGTACACATGGTGATATATTCCCTCGTTGATCTTCCGCGAAGGACATTCAAAATTGACACTAAGCAAAAGAAAATATATATAGCAACGCAAGGGGAAAAATGTAGTTAGAAATAAAAATTCGAATAGAAACAAAGTGGAATAAATGAGATTGAAATAAAACTACTATATACAAGGCTGCTTTTATAAATTCTGTGAACGGCCATCCGTCCAAATTCTTTGCAATATGTGCAGCAGTCTTTCTTTGATTACTTGTTATTTTCTTTAGTTTTCAAAACCTGCTGGTCGACCAGGGTCTTTCACTGGGGAGTTTGCATGTTCTCCCCTTGTCTGTGTGTTTTTCTCTAGGTGCTCCTGCTTCCTCCCACAGTCGAAAGACGGGCAGCTTTGGTAAACTGTGTGGATGATTGTTAGTCTCTGTATGTGAGCTCTGTGATGGACTGGAAACTTGTCCAGGGCGCCTCTCACTTAGTGTCAGCTGGGATTGGCTCCACCAGTATAGATAATGGATTGATGGACTTTCTTTCCTTCATTTGCTGCTGTGATGATGGATGTCCCCGTTGAACCAGTTAGAGATGAACATTCACATATGTTCTAAGACACTCAGGTTTCAGTCTGCTCTGAATACTCTGTTCCAACTGTCACGTCACTCTGACATTTGTATGTAGAGGAAGTTCCAGTTCCAGTGTTTACACGCTGCAGGGAACACAACATCAGCACCTGTCTGAAAGAAAGTATGTGCTGTTGCTGTGGCGGAAGAAAGGCAAAATGAGACTTTAAAGGAATCAGCAGTGATAGGATGCTTTATAAGTCATATATCAGAATATGACAGAACCTTGCATGCGCAGTTCTGCATGGAGGCTCAATTCACAAGGTCAAGTTAATGTCACTGTACCTCAGACAATTCATGTTGAAATGGAAGTTTAGTTCTTGAACAGCTAACATTTTTGGCAGTTATATCTGACCCTTTTTCAGTTTATTTGTTTCAACAAAAGTTATCTACTAATGTGTATTTGTCACAGGCTTTGTGATGTAAAACCTAGTCATGATTGGGAGGCCTTCTTGCTCTGTTATCTGCTCATTCATTCCTTTTGGTAATTAGATAAACCAATATCCTACATGGCCGGTACCGGAACTAATCCCAAGGCAGCATTTGGTGGTTCATCTCGCTGCCTGAGCTATGTCCCGAAGTAGTTGCCCTGCTTACAGGCACCATAATTATCACACTTAACTCATGACACAACAACAAAGTGCTTAGAGCTAAACGATCAGAAATATGTGTTTCACGTGAAACTCTTCGGTCACAGTGACATGCAGCAAAGCTTTGAAAACAAAGAAAGCAGAGGGATGCTCAGTGTTTCACTGTTTGCGTGACCTTATGCTGAGCACATCAGCCGGCAGCGTGGGCGTCCCTGGCCCCAGCCCCTGGCCCCAGCGGTGGGGAAACAATTCATGAAAAGCTTGGAGCTGAGAATATTTTGCTGTGTTAAGCACTGAAACTGTTTGTACTTAAGTTTCATTACAAGATTTTTTATGAAAGTTTGTTTAGTTTTTCATTTAATTATATTTGGATGTTTCAGTTTTCAGTTTATATGTTATATTTCAACTTCAAATTTGCCTTAGCAATAAAAAAGCTGTATTTATTGTCGACTCTCATTTTGTGTTTTTTGGGGGTAATAGTCACCGTTTAGACACAGGATCATTTTTAAAGTATCGATTCAGCATCGGTATCTGCCAAAGCCCAAATGATACCCAACCATAAAGCTAATTGTCATATTTAGCATTAATTCATCCTTTGTCATTCCAAAAAGGGAAATCCCTGTAAGTAACAGACTTGTATCTCAAAGGAAACACACATGGTTGTTTAGAACAAATAGAGGGTGATGTGCTGGACAGCCTGCCGGCTCAGCGACCTCTCCACATCCCCCTCCTTGTAGGAGCGAGCCCTCATCTCTAAAACGACACTCTTATTAAACTTTCAGAGGTCTGGGGTGCCACGCTTTCTCCCCTGACAGCCCTGACAGTCACACAGCTGCTGGTCACAAGCAGCCTGCTTACCACCTGTTGCCACTTGAGAACCCACAAACAGTTGTGGATGTACATTAACTGTTAGCTGACCGGGGGGGCTTTTGGTGTTCTCATTACAGCGGACAGGTGCTGCTGTTTCCTTTAGGTTCGACCCTAAATACATGCATGGGTTTTTCTATTTGCACTTATAATGTTACTGATAATGTTGAGTTTGGTGTTTTTTTTATGTTGTGTGTACAGTACATGTTCTTTTCTACCTGTGTGTGTGTGTGTGTGTGTGTGTGTATATGTGTGGGATGTAGGAGGTCAGACAGTAATCTTCATAGTGGACGTTAGTCAGATTATGCCAGATTACTGCTCACTCGCAGCTGGAGAGTCCAGCACTGCAGGAGGCCACAGGGCTTGATTGTTTTTTTAACCTTTGTGCCTGGGCCCAAAATGATTTGATTCGCTAACACAACAGAGATTGTTTGTATATATATATTGAAGAAAGTGGAGTGTTGAGTCAGCCAGATAAGTTATTAACCAACAGGAATTCTTTTATATTCCTAATTTTATGTAGAAGTCTAAGTATTTATTCTTTTATCAGTGTTAAAATACAGCAGCACATTAGTGCCTGCATGCTGTTAGTGCTTGTGTAGATGTGTGTGTTGGTATACAAATAGGCTCTGGGCCTATTGTGTAAAATATCATCAGGAGGCAGGGTTAAGATGACAGTTAGATGGGATTATAGAGGTGAGAACCTGGGTTAGACCTCAATCTGTTTTACCACAACCGGACAGGGACGCTGACTAACCTCACCTCACTGTGCTGTATTTTAAGATATACAGTAGCAGCATTTAATTAAGACTCCAGCATGTGTTTTTACACTTCCATACCCACTGAAATGTGAGTGCAGGGTCAGCTACTGAGCTCCCAGCTCTGCAGCCGGTGGATAGGCTATGTCCATTTAACTACATTTTAGTTTGAAAGCTTTGAAAACTGAAATGATCCCTGTGCACACAAGCCATATCAGTTTTAACCCACATCCATACTAACACACTGAAAACTCATATCACATGACCACTCATTTACTTTGACTATGCATGTGCCAGTGTGCACAGGTATTTTCGCAGACTGCTTGAATAATAGCTTCTCTCTTACACATGTAAACAGTTGAATCCTTGTAAAATACAGAATGTAACTGCACAACAGCTGTCAGCAAAGACAACAGGGTGTAACTGATTATCCATGTTGTGTTGTACACTGGTAACTAAGGCTCATAACAGTTGTTTTCTTCCGGAAGAGCTTCTTGTGATAGGAACATGACGAATTATCGAAGGCTACGCCGTGAAGACTCAATCAGCAAGAGGTTATGAGTGTTAACCTCATCATTTCCAAACAGACAGATTAAGACAGAAACAGGGCGGCAGCCTTTTCGAGGCTCTCAAACTCCAAAATGGTGTGGACGCCAGCCGTGTCCGCAGGAGAGTTGATGCATTTTCAGATGAAAACATAATCGTATTGACATAGCCTCAGTGTCTTTCTGAGGGACATTTCACTATGATTGTGATTTAGTTTTATTTAAATTTGCCCATAATCCGACGTCTGATGAAAAGAGTCTCCGGTTTTCTTCTCACTCAGATACACTGTGCAGATTTCAAGTACACTTGGTCTGATGACTGTAGATTCGAGCAGAAAGAATGTTTAACAAAACTAGGCCTTTAAATGATGTGTGTATTTAACAGGGAAGGAGGGTAAGATGAAAAGATGCAATGGAGTTTTGTTTTTGGAAGAGCAGGATCCAGTGTTATGAGGGTTCAACGCAACTTCTTTCAAGGGCAATATTATGCAAGGTCAACCAAATAAACTTCATAGACAAATAACAAACCCTAAAGAAGTATTTAGTTCCACTCAATGGTGCCCTCTCATATCGGCTGTGTTGACAGTAGATACCGTAGCCTTATGAAACCAATAGCTGCTTTAATCATTTTAAAATAAATCATTTCTGGCAGCAGGCGAACCAAGGTTGAAGATAGACATGCGGGCATCCCTAGCCTGCAGCCACTTCCTTTTTTACTGAAGACACTAAATGACCTCAGTTATTCAAATCTAGTTCAGTCTTTTGCAGTTTGTATTTGTATCTGTATCATATTTACGCAAATCACATTCTCAATGTTGTGTTAACACTGCTATATTATCAGTGTGAGTGCTGTATCCACACATGTAACCTCAGGCAGCAGATGTCACTGCTTGTAAAAACGAGAAGAGGCTTATGTGGCAGCCTGTAATGCCTTTGCCAACCTAATGCCCAATACTCTATGCTGCTGGCGAGCTTTTGTGTGCTCGTGTGTGTGTGAGAGATTGTGTGTGTGTTTGGTGGAGGCCGTCTGACGATCCGGTCCAGGCTAGTTGCTGTCTTCTTCCTCTCACTCTCACTGTGGTCCCTGTCTGTTTGGGAAGGGTTTGCCAACTATTGAGACACGCTTCCTTTTAGTGTGGATACGTGAAGCCGAAGCTGTCTGAGTCATTGGGAGGCCAGTGCAATGAGATGCTCTGATTTTTGGTCAAAGAAAGCCGACTGTCAGGGTGTGAAGACTGAGAACAGGTGGCTGCTCTGTTTGTCCATCTGTCCCCTCGTCCACACATGTTGTTCCTGCTCAGGTCGAGGGTCACACACTAGGGTCTGCACAAGTCAGTCAGTTTCCCCCCAAAAAACACTTGGTGCCACAAAGTAACAAGGACACCCTTCATCTCCAAGTTCGGCAAAGTAAGCAATGTAGAGATGCTGTTTCACCATTATATTGAACAAAATTATCACGTTATCGTTCTAATCGCGGTATTGTTATAATGTCCTGTTAATGTTAGGAACTTACTGTTACAAGCTGTAGAAATTTCTTCAAGTTTTAAATGGACTAAATATATATTATCAATAAAAATGATGATAGTATTTTCCTTATTTATCAAAGGTCGACAACTTATTACATTAAGTGCAGATGTCGACCCCAAATCGAGTCGGGACAAAATCTCAGTGATACTCAATTGGGCGACATTGGATTTAAGCATTTATTAGCTATGGCCAGAGATTAGTAGCAGCTCTCCTGCTGTTACAGCCCCCACCTGCCTGCTGCTCCTTCTGCCATGTTTTTAACAGCTGTGTTTGCTGCGCCTGCATCTTGGAGACTTGCTGACTTTGGTTGATGCTGAACAGTATCAACCAAATCATGTAGGTAATAAAGATTAAACGGCACAAATAACCATTGGTAATTTTACCAGAGTATATTGTGAAACCAGTAATCGTTTCATCCCTAGAGCAATAAATAGGCTTTTTTTTTTTAATTTTTTTTTTTTTTTTTTTACATAACTGTGTGTGCATGTGTTTGGGACCATATGCCCGTATGTTTCTGTGCCACAGTTTATTTTATATTAACTTTATTTATTAAGTATTTTTTTTATATTGTAAAAATGGCTTCATATTAAAAACAAAAAAGTTATAAATGAATAATGATTTAATGGGGCCACTGAGTTGATAAAGTGAACTTGCTTATGTTTCACCTCTCATCCAAACGACTTCCTCAGTTCAAACAGTCGAATGGGAGCTTTCAGGTATTAAACCTCTTTGGGACTTAACCTGGACCTGGACCCCCCATGATGGATCTGAAGATGCCCTGAACTGGATGGATGACTGAGAATGTTCACAGCCTCTTGAAGTGAATAAGAGCAGGTTCAGGTTTTAGAACAGTTAGCAAGGCCCTACCAAAGGGTCTAAAGCAGCAACCAGGGGTCATCGGAGTTAGTGGATTACAGATAATGGCAGGAAACGGATCGTTCAAGGCTTTAATGCAGTAAAGTCTTTGAAACTCACAGGTAACCAGTTAGGAGCAGTAAGAAAATCACTGTTATATGGTCGCTCCTCTTGGAACGTGTTAAAAGCCTAGTAGCAGTGTTTTGTATATACAGCCTAACTGCTGATCAATACCGCAAAGGGTGTTGCGATACTCACTATACCTACAGATGGCATAAAAGCATGGATGAATGATCGTGGTGACAGGTGTATAAAACAGGATTACACAACATTAGTCCCCTGACTGACAATGTATAATTCAAATCCAAATTGAACACAACTGGCCTCTGTTTTAGAACTTTCAGATAATTGTACTGAACTAGATGAGATATGAAAGATGCTCATGCTGGGGCCAGGTTATTTTACTATAAGTAAGAACATATTGTTGCATGTCCTTTGAATAACAGTTAAAATCCATATATTATGTCCTGCAGGCTTTGCATAAGGGTATATTATATAAAGTAAATAAAAGTGAACTGAGAATAGACCCCTTTGCGACCTCGATTTTTAGATGGCTAGATCTCTCTCTCTCTCTCTCTCTCCCTCCCTCTCTCTCCCTCTCCCTCTCCCTGTCTCTGTCTCTGTCTCTCTCCCTCTCCCTCTCCCTCTCCCTCTCCCTCTCTTCCTCCCTGAATTGCTGAACTAGTATTTTCCATTTGTATTCTCGTCAAACTGTGAAGGACGTCTAATGCAAACCTTTTAATGTATTAGCTTTTAAATTGTTATGTGCAGATCTCTAATGTTATGAATGAAAGTAATCCTTTCTTGATACAAAAACAAGGCTTTAGTACTTCTCTCAAATTGTTGTCTGAATTAACAATTTTTCTTTTGCACTGGCACCATTCTGTAACTCCTGGTTGAATAGTGTGACACACGGAGTCTCACACAGTGAGAATATCTGTTATCAGAATGTGAAAAGCTGATGTTCCACCTTGTTTTTCCTCACTAAAATGTGTTGCATTATCAGCTCTTTAGCAGATCTTTGACAAGGAAATCATGTTTTTCAATAACAAATACATTGGTTGTTCTGTCTTTCACTTCTTTCTTTGTCTCCCTCTCATTCGCTCTTTGTTTTCATTCATCCCTATCTTGTTCCTTCACATCCTCTCCTATTCTCACACCTCAACTCTCAGTCGCTTCTCTCAGTTTTCTGTGTCTTTCTCACGCCCACACTAACAGATGGGTCGAAGCTATTGTTTCACACAGCAAACACGGCCAATTTTTTGTAGGGCTCTGAAAGCAGTTATGAATGTGTCAATATCTATCTGTGTATATTTGTGTGTTGGAGACTGAAAGAAATCTCTTAATAAGCAAGCATGCAGGTCCAGGCTTCAAGCCACAGCTCTGTATATCTGAAATACATGCACTCACACACTAAAACAGAGGGAGGTGGTTAGCTACTGGCTCAGCAACCATGAATTAAGATTTTTGTGATATTGATGTACTACTGTATCTATAATAGAAATGGAACACCAGAAATAATTCCTTGTTATTTAAGTAAATGGACTAATGATGATAGTAAGCACAATAATTTTAGCTGTTGAACCTATGAGGAGCAGAGAAACTAATTGGGATCATTATGAAACTGTGTCAGGACAAATTAGACTTGGTGGGCCAACACAGTCTAGGTAATAAATGGAAAACACTGAATAAAATAGTAATTTCATTAAATTCATAGCTGTTCAGTAATCAATCAAATTTTATTTGTATAGTCCATATTCACAAATCACAATTGATCTCATTGGGCTTAACTAGGTGCGACATCCTCTGCCCTTAACCCTCAACAAGAGTATGGATAAACTACAAAAACTAAAAAACTATTAACAGGGGTAAAATAATGTAAAAACCTGAGAGAGCCCCATGTGAGGGATCCTCTCCCAGGACGGAGAGAACAGCAATAGATGCCACGTGTAACAATAATCCTGCTCTGATTTTATTGAGATGAAGTAGATTCTCAGCAAAATACAAATACGTTTTTGTTAAAAGCACAGCTGTGGCGTAATTTCTTCGCCTCCCTTTTTTATATAGTCATTCATTCAAAATTACTTAAATATGAATACTAGGGATTTTATTAAAAGAGTGTACTAATAGAAGACCTCCTCATGAGAAGCGACAGCCGGGTGAGCGGAGGGGAGCTGTCAGCTTCATCAGGGCTCGTTGTTTCTTTTGCTGATGCTTGTGCTGAGCTCCTGTTGTCTTTGTGAAATTCCATGCTGAGTAAAGACCTCTGTTGAAACCCCAGCAGCTCATACAGTGTGAGCTGCGACTACACTTTCACTCCTATCTAGCTGCAGATACTTAGAAACACAAGCAGAAGAAATACATGCCAGACATGGATCCGAGTAAAGACCATAGTAGTATTAAGGACTTTAATGAAACCTCCGAATGCTGTCCAGGGGGAGGGGCCAGGGTATTGCCATCACTGCAATTTCATAAATCATTTTGTTTCCTCGACTATTATTCTCACCAGTAAATCTGCCATCGCACAACATGGAGGATTCAGCCTGTAATGCATCTTATGTAACATTCTTTTCAATCTCATACTAATCTCATGTAAATGCTCTGTTATCAGTGCTTCAGTATGACAAGGAGTCTGTCTCTGCCAACAGTAGATGTTAAGATATTCATTGGATATTGGATTTGACTTTCACCAGTTTGTGTTTCACCTCAGAGTTCGTTAGGAGGGTATGGCACTGATTAGATGTTGGTGGTGGTGGCCTTGATCTGGGATTTTGGCAGTTTTCTTTTATTATGTTCTTTCAAGCTGTTCTTTTATGTACTACTAGTTTCTTCCAGAATGAGAATTTGGTGGTGATTAATGGCATTGGCTTCTATAAAGAGTAAAACCCTTCCTGAGTACTTTGATGTGTAGCGAGCTGGTGTATTTTATTTCGGCTACAGTCACTGTGGTGGCTTTTCCATCCTGCGCCTCACAGACTCACTGGGATCAGCTAAAGAGGAGGAGGACAGAAAAGTAGAAAGGAATTCATTTTTTGTCTCATGAATCTTCCTGTGAGCTGATGGCTACAGTCGTGTTTCTTTCCACTGCGGTGGAGTTTCAGTAGTTCTTGCATCATGCCACATGGGTGGATTATGCTACAGTTTGTGCACACGTTTTTTTCCACTGTCTGTCAAGGCTTCATAAAGGAATGTGAAACAAGATATGTGAACACACATACACAGATTCTTACAGTGCACCAATAGGTTTAATGACTCCCCAGGTGATTTATATGTTGGTTCAGACTCTCTCGGCTCGGTCTCATCTCATCTGGACCCAATCACACCACCATAAACCACAGTGGGTATGGAGGCCCGGAGGAATCTGCTTCTCACTTTTTATTTTGCCTCAAGGTGGATTATCGTGTGGATTGCCCTTTTTTTCTCAATTTCTTCCATTTAGCTCTAAACAACATGCATCGACAGCTTTGTGATGTTGCCATGATTAACTAAAGCCGTTTTCAGACATGAACTCTATAGAATGTTTGCAAAACTGGGTCTGGACTTTCTCAGGAGTTTGCCTTTCACATATGAAGAAAGCAGCAGGAGATTCTCCGGTCAAACAAGTTCACAACAACAGGAGCATCTCTGGAGGATTCAGGTGAAGTGTGGCACAGCAGGCAGCAAGCTGGACATAATGTAGTCTCTCTGCTGCAGAGATCACATGTTTTTGTTAATAGCACATTGAACTCATCCACATCTTCATCTTCTAGGTGTGTGTCTCTCCTTTGTCGTCCTAGATATTTGTATTCTTTATATTCATTGCATTTTTTTGAGTCTGCCGCATTAGAAACGTCATAAAACTACTTGCTCACTGTGAATCCTCCAGGTAAACTCCTGCTTGATCTGATATTGGCTCTTTTGGACGTTCTCCAGCGTTTCCACTACAGGGCTGGCAGGAGAAACTCCGGAGAATGTCTAAGAGAATCTGGATCAGTGCATCTCTACAAGATGCTTTAAGTTCTTCCTTTTCATGGTGTGACCTGATATTTAATACAACCGAGAGAAGATATTCCCTCTCCTTACATATCAGCATCTAAAACTTCTGAGCTGCTTATATAATGTTAATAGTGTTTGCATTGCACTTTTCCCCCCAAAAGTTGCAAAGCTTGAATGAAATGAAAATCCCAAAACAGTCAGCGACTATATTATGAAAGGACCAACAAGATGATTAAAGAGGGCTTCCACCGCTGACAGCTTTGCAGCCTGTAAAAAATGTTGTCAGCTAAAAGCTCAAAGTGTAAATTGTGAATTGGCTTCCTGTCCTCTCTGCGGGCAGGATTCCTCTGCGCCTCTCCACCATCAATCAGCTTATTAGCAGTTTTCGTTCTTTCTCACTACACCACAGCAGCAGACTGGATCCAGAGCTCTGTGATCTGACCAGTGTCTCTGAGGCTTATTAATATCATGGTCAGGATGAGCTACTGAGGCCCTAAAAGGAGGCCAGTATAGAGACTGTAACAGTGTCTGCATCGCACCAGTGGAGCTAAGGCTTTATTCAATGTCTCCTCTAACCTAGAAATAATGATCATGTTATTCAGTGTGTCCATTGAGTGGCTGCTGGGTGGGTAGTATCTCCACAACTGATCGCTGAAGTTCCATTATATTTTGTACAGATAAACATGGTGCCCAGAAAACTCAGGGTTAAATATCTCGGAAACTATTCGATGGATAATGTTGTAATGTGGTGCAGAGAGTCAGGGTCGTTGTGAATCTGTGATTTTTCATTATTTATATAAAAAATGTATCATTATTAGTATGTTTATTATTAATAAATTTGTTTTTTACTTCTTTAGGTTATGACCAAAAGCCTGCAATTATCTTTTTATCAGTCTTAACTGTAATTTGTGCTTAGTCCTGATCAGCTCATGTAAGTATGATGACGCACACACACACTGCTGTAAAAAACCCACATGCATTAGAAATACTTAAAGTCCAAAACACTTAATGATTAGTTTGAATGATAACCTGATGATGACAATCTGATTATTTATTATGCTGAATCTGCTGAGTGGCCTGAACCTGTATCTCCACTCGGCTTTATAGAGTTTTACAAAGTCTTTCCTGTTTTGAGGCACTCTCTCTCACAAGCAGCTCTTTTGTGAGAAAAGATAAGCTGTTGAAAACAGTTATTTCCCTCAGGAGATGGTGGAGACCAAAAACAGAACTAAAAGAGAGGAAATATTGTACTTGCATTCACCACATGACCATAAACATGTTGCTAACAACCGATGCTTATATTAACTTTTTTACACCATCCTGACATAAATACATTATGACACTTTGTTTTACACTCTGATGTACAGGAGGAGCTAAGACATTTACTCTAACACCAACATCTGTCCATCATAACATTTACTACTCAGTTTATTTCTTACTAAAACTTCTAAAGATAAAAGGGTAAATGAATTTATTATTAAGTTATAATGTGCTGTATGTTAGACCCTTTTTCAAGATTCCTAGAGCAACCTATTTGTGTCATTGTCAAATGCAGGCTGGCATGTTTAGTCTTTGTGTAGTTCAACATCTTACATGTGGGCAGATGCCATCAGCCTGCACAGCCTTGTCGTGGCATGGTGGAAGACTGGCAATAGTCTGTGCAACAAAACACAGAGGCTGCACGCACTTGAAACCCAGCAAACGGCTCCGTGAAAGTCCTAAATGAAACACCCACATACTCACAAACAGACCCCTGTGTGAGTGGAATTCCTCAAGCTCAGCACAAACCGGCTGCAGAGGAGGCAGAGAGCGTGTAGGGTCGGCTCAAACAAAACCTTTTCTCCACATGGCTCTCCTCTTTCAACACGACCACGGAGCCAGTCAGTGGAAAACTGGACGCTTATTTTTGTGAAAGGCTGCTTGAGGGAAGATTTTAAAAGCTGCGCGTGTGAGTGCAAACACAAACATGTGCCCCTGTCCTCCTCTGATGGACCTCAACGACACGCAGTGCTGTGTGAGAGCTGGGGAAGAAAACTGTACGTTTGTTCACAAGTGACCCGTTTCACATTCATTTCATCTGTTGTTTATATCAAAAATATTGACTGGTGCAGCCTCAAGAGGGAATTTGCTGGCACGAATATTTGCTTCTCTGTGCATTCTGCGTGCATCTAAAATGTCACTGCCCTTGAGCAGGGCACTCAGTCAGCGGCTGGTCAGTGGCTCACATAAGAAGACTAGTTGTACCAGACAGTTAAGCACCACATAAGCAACTGTCCTTGACTCAAACATGCTGCTTGAGGGCCTGGTGAAAAAGCTTATGTATTCAAAAACTTGTAGATAATTAAAGGCTGAAGAAACAGAGCAGGGGCTTTGAGGCATTTCTTACTCCTGACTCAGTGTTTGATTATGCTCAGTATGTTCCAAACACCAAAATACAGCTAAATACGCTGCTCTCATGTTGCATCACCCTCCAGAGCTCCTGTCAGAAGCAATGGATTTGGCTATATTTGGGCAAAACTCGAAGCATTTGGAACATAACCGAGGATATGTATCAACAGCGGAGAAGGGCTGCAGCAAAGGTTTCTATGGACATTCAATACACGTCTTCTGCAACCTATCATCTTGCTTTTGGAATTCATTGTAACAGACATGAGCTCACATCTGAAAAAAAGATGTCAAGCTCAGTGTTTTTACAGCTCCCATTGAAGCCTACAGGGGGGCAGGGTAAACAGGTGAAGAGGCGAGTAGTGAAGAAAATGAAGCCTGAAATCTAATTCAGTTGAGTCAGTGTTGTGAGATACAGTAATGAAACTGAGTTTAAGCCACTTGCTCACTCCCTCCCAGGTCATCTCATCTCATCCAGCCTCTGTCTCTCTGTCCTAGACCTCTTCATGAACTGGACTGTTCATTGCTCCTTGTCGCTCATCTATCTGCTAATTCAACAAAGTGATACGTTCAATACGAATAGAAATTGAATAATTGCTCTGTTGCAGTCAGTGAGGGAGGGGCTGCGAGCCTTCAGTCTGTGGACCCACTTGAACTTTCTACGTCCTCTGATAAACTGCAGCAGTGGTCTGCAACTCGGTCCAGCTATGGGTCAAAATAGCAGCCAGATAATTGTTTCTTTCACCATAAATCACTGCTTTTTATATATAGCTGAATTACAAACCTCTTATTTTGAAAGTTGTGAACCAAAGAGTGTATTGATTGCTTAACAGACCAATGAAATAGCAGTATGAAAAAAAAAACACCAGTTTGGTAAATCATTCAAGCTTGTATATAAAAAAGCCAACATGTGAACTATAATAAAGCCAATTCAATGACATTTGAGGAAAAAAATTGACTATAAAATCTTCATTGCAGATATACCAGGTAGGATGAGCACAACATTTTCTAACTTCACTCTTCACCATAGACAAACAATGATAAGTGACATTATATTGAAGAACTGTTTGAGGAGGAGTCACTAATGACATGAAATAATTCTAAAGTAGCTCCAGAGCATCGACACAGGTCGAGAGAGCCAGACATTACAAATAGGCAGGTTTAGAATGGGCACTGTATTAGACCCAAAACAAAACAAAGCACCCAACACCTCCTTTCCAACCAGTTCAGTCACGTCTACCCAGCCAAGGCAGGCTCGGCGGGGCAGTCTGCCAGCAGCTGATCCAGGCTCGGACCATGCAGTTGTGTGCCAAAACATCCTAATAAGATAATTAAGCATCTCATTCAGTTGAATTCCTATCGTTTTCACATCAGAGAAAAATTTGCTCAGTATTCTTATTGTAGACAGGAAATTATTCCATGAAGACGACGTCTAACTCTCTTTCACACACTTGCTCTCTCACATGTCCAAATGAAACCACACTGGAGTTTGATAGATGGGACTTTTGGTGCTTACATAGCAACAGAGCACCGCTACCTAACACTGCTTATGTTTGTAATTCATATTGCACATATTTTAGCCAACTCAGCAGATGATGATGGCTGATATGTTTGAATGTTTTTCATATTCACACTTGCCCGCAAAGAGACACACGCACACACACATGCACACGCACACACTATATCCTGTGAATGGTACATATCATTACCAAACCGTTTCTGCACCATGCATATCAGGACCATGTCTTTGTAGATGTATGTTGTCGCAGCTCCATCTTCACCATTCCTTTTCATAGTTGTGTTGTGGGCAACAGCCTCTTGTAAAATAGTTGAAGTCTGGGCTTTGTCTTGAACATTCAACTGGGCTTTTGTGGCCCTTTGTCCAATGACTCTCTCCAAACTGTTCGACTTGTTTCTTTTGAATGTTAGTGGTGTTTTGACCCTGTTGTGGGGACCGATTTTTGATATAGGTAGTAGAGTATGTTTTTGTGGATCATGTCAAACCTTTCACACCCTAACCATGTCCATGTGACAGAAGAAGTCGCTTATTCACTGTATTCCGTGTTTGTCTGTGTTTCCTTCATGAGAATTTCCTGCCTGCATCCTTGCTGTGTGGAAGGCTCTAAAGTCTGTAAAGAGACACACACACACACACACACACACACACACACACACACACACACACACACACACACACACACACACACACACACACACACACACACACACACACACACACACACACACACACACACACACACACACACACACACACATTCATGTTTGCTCCATGCCCCCCCTTATCCTGTCAGGCCATTTGCCCGTCCCTCTCTCAATGGAATGAAAAGCACATCACCATAGAGACCACATCAATGCAGGAGAGGTGAGCTGAGGAGAGGAGAGGCAATGAATGAATGAGATAGAGAGAGGCAAAGAATGAGGGGGAATGAAGGAGAGAGAATCCGGATGGGAGAGTTTAGGATGCACAAGGCACAAGCTAAAACTCTGCGTAAGTTGATCCAGCAGACACTCAAGCAGGTGGCCAATCTCAACGTTGTGGGCCGTGGGCGGCTGTGGCTGAGTGGTAGAGTGGTCGTCCTCCAACCTGAAGGTCGGCAGTTCGATCCCCAGTCTATCCCATCTGCATGCCGAAGTGTCCTTGGGCAAGATGCTGAACCCTGAATGGCCCCCCATAGAATAACTAAGTGCTGCGAATAGATGCACTGTATGAATGTGTGAATGTAGAACTATACTGTAAAGCGCTTTGAGTGGTCATAAAGACTAGAAAAGCTCAATATAAATACAAAACCAGAGCCATTTACAAGAAGGAGATACTGGATGGACTAAAAAATTTGGGCACCTTTACACAAGAGAACCTCAGGTCATTGGCCTTTTCTTTAAAACAAATATTTAATAACACTAAGGGATACATAGTTGGGGGGGCTAGGATAGGTAGTAGTATGACAGGTACAAGTTTTTAGCAAAGGAAGTAACCTAAAGTTAAATATCTTTGGAGGCTATTACTGAAATAAGGGATTAAAAAAAATCAGCAGATAGATAAAAATTGCAAAAATTTAAAAAATGATTCCTAGGATGTTGTTACAATACAGTTATACATTCACCCATTCACACACACATTCATACAGTGCATCTATTCACAGCACTTCGTTTTTCTATTGGGGGCCATTCGGGGCTCAGCATCTTGCCCAAGGACACTTCGGCGTGCAGATGGGTCAGAATGGGGATCGAACTGCCGACCTTCAGGTTGGAGGACGACCACTCTACCCCTCAGCCACAGCTGCCCTGTATGACAAACTAATTTAACTTAGATAATAAAAATGATATAAAAGTTACAGGGGGAGGGGTTAATGTGTCTTTATCTGTAATGAGTACAAACCTTGATTTAACTTACTGGCGTATTGTGGGGAATAAAACCAGCAGCAGCAGCATCAGGTCCAGGGCTTTAGAGCCCAGGTGGTGGGCAGGGTCCTTTTGGGAAAACCTTCAGTTATGACTAAAAGCAATAAAGTTAAATAAAAGGGGTGGGTGAATTGACAGAGTGTTTGAGAGTGGGCAGGAGGCAGCAGGGGCAGTGAGAAATTACATGGAAAGTGATAGTCAAACTCGTTCTCTGTTCAGTCAAGGAGGTGGTTCATTGCCACTCTCTGAGTAATCTTTCTCCTTGTTTTCTTCCATTTCTTCCCCATTATCTTACCTTAGTTGTAGCAGTGCCTCTGTAAAACTGAGGTGACACACACCTCTGTATGTCTTGCGGGAACTGGATCAGAAAGAAGGATGCCTGCAAAGAAAATCAGCCTTGACCTTAATGAGATGTTAAATGGCACCATTCCTGTCAATCTATATGATGTCTGTCTTCATCATATACCATTGATTTCCTTCACATTTAGACCTTTGCAACATTGACTGGTTAGTATTAGTTTTCCACAGTCATGAGTGGAAAATAGAAATGGATCCTTGGACACAGTAATGTGCATATTGATCTCCTCTATTAGATGCCACCAGGGTATGAAGCAACCAGCCTTTCTATGTTGAGGATGAAGGTTCTAGGATATATTTATGGATGATGGCTGTATGGATGAATGATAGCGGATTTCCTAGATTAGTTTCTATTTCAAGGTTAGATTTCGATCTGTAAACAATGCATCAAGTCCCTTTCTGAGCTCAAACTGGCACTAATGTGTTTAACGCTGGACTTTGCTGTGATTATGAAGAGGATTATTCTTTGTGAGCTCATTTACTCTCTGTATTTACTTTCTGTAGTGAATTGAACAGACATTTTTGTCAAAGCTGATGAAGGACATACTGTATCTGATTTGGCTGTTTGGTAGATGAAAGTTTAAAAATCCCTCCACGTGGAATGTGAAGACGGGCCGATGCTATAAATGGTAAATGGCCTGTATTTGTACAGCAGCTTTTCTAGTCTTGAGAAACGGCACAGTTTTGCCATTAACCCTTTCAAACACACCTCCCCCACTTGCATTATGTCCTCGTGCCTCGGTCCCTCCAAAGCAGATGTGAGGAAACAGTGAAGGACAGTCTCTAGTATCCTCGCTCATGTTTTCTCAGTGTTCACGTCTTGCTCCTCTTAACAGTAACAAGGGAATTGAGATGTCCTTCATGATGGCGGAGGAGAATGATTCATAGGCCACCCATGGTGCATTTACATTGATCCAGTGGGTGTCAAATCAATCCTGAGTGCAGCCAGGCTATATACAGAATTCTGTACAGTAACTCAGAGCTGAGACGACTGATGTAGTGTCATGTCAAATGCTCCTTGAAGGTCTTAGCTCTTCAGCTGAACATTAAGAAATATAACACACATTGGACAATGTATAAAACTGCCTGGAACTCTTCGGTGTTAATAAAGGTTACATTTATATCAGTTTTAAAGGAACGATATTAAGGGCGTCAGTTTACCTCAGACAAACTATGTCATACATTCTTTGTCTACGTCTACAGGAAAAGATTCATGGTCGTTCCAAATGGCCAGAGGAGGAGGTGGAGTAAGAACTATCATCATACTCTCCCTGGTATCACTTTTTATGCTTCTGCACCTGCAACAGCTAGTGACAGAGGGCCTTACATTTTTGGGTCGTCTGTTTTTCCCTCCCATTCTTGTGAACATATTATCTTGAGAGGGAATTGAGGGAATTTCTTCAAATATTGTACCAATGGTAACTTGGAATTAAAGATTAACTTATTAGAATTTGGTGGTCAACGGTAAAGGTCACTGTGAGCTCAGGTTCTTGTGAATATGATACAGTGCCTTGCATAAGTATTCACCCCCCTTGGACTTTTTCCCATTATGTACTGTTACTAACTGGAATTCAAATAGACTTAAATAAACTTTTTCCCGTTTGATCAACAAAACATGCATAGTACTTTAGAGGTGCAAAATAAATTTTATTGTGACACAAACAATAATGAGAACAAAAAAGGTGCATAAGTATTCACCCCCCTGTGTCAATACTTGGTAGAACCCCCTTTCGCTGCAATTACAGCTGCAATTCTTTTGGGGTATGTCTCTACCAGCTTTGCACATCTAGAGATGGAAAGGTTTGTCCATTCTTCTTGGCAAAAAAGATGAAGCTCAGTCAGATTGGATGGAGACCGTCTGTGAACCGCAATCTTCAAGTCTTGCCATAGATTCTCTATTGGATTGAGGTCTGGGCTTTGACTGGGCCATTTTAAGACATTAACATTCTTTAATCCAAACCATTCCTTTGTAGCTCTGGCTGTATGTTTAGGGTCATTGTCCTGCTGGAAGATGAACCTCCGCCCCAGTCTCAAGTCTTTTGCAGACTGCATCAGATTTTCTTCAAGGATTTCCCTGTATTTGGCTCCATCCATCTTTCCCTCTATTCTGACCAGTTTCCCTGTACCTGCTGAAGAGAAGCATCCCCACAGCATGATGCTACCACCACCATGTTTCACTGTTGGTATGGTGTGCTCAGGGTGATGGGCAGTGTTGGGTTTTCGCCACACATAGCGTTTTGCATTGAGGCCAAAAAGTTCAATTTTGGTCTCATCTGACCAGAGCACCTTCTTCCACATGTTTGCTGTGTCTCCCACATGGCTTCTGGCAAACTCCAAACGGGATTTTTTATGGATCCCTTTCAACAATGGCTTTCTTCTTGCCACTCTTCCATAAAGGCCAGATTTGTGGAGTAGACGACTAATAGTTGTCCTGTGGACAGATTCTCCCACCTCAGCTGTGGATCTCTGCAACTCCTCCAGAGTAACCATGGGCCTCCTGGTTGCTTCTCTGATTCATTTTCTCCTTGTCCGACTCTTCAGTTTGGGTGGACGGCCTCCTCTTGGTAGGTTTGCGGTTGTGCCATATTCTTTCCATTTTCTTATGATGGATTTTATGGTGCTCAGAGAGATGTTCAAAGCTCTGGATATTTTTTTATAACCT
Source organism: Pleuronectes platessa (assembly GCF_947347685.1). Taxonomy (NCBI): domain Eukaryota; kingdom Metazoa; phylum Chordata; class Actinopteri; order Pleuronectiformes; family Pleuronectidae; genus Pleuronectes; species Pleuronectes platessa. Next base: position 5,330,169 of record NC_070642.1, read on the forward strand.
AACCCTGCTTCATATTTCTCCACAACTTTATCCCTGACCTGTTTGGTGAGCTCCTTGGTCTTCATGATGCTGTTTGTTCAGTAATGATCTCCAACAAACTCTGAGTCCGTCACAGAACAGGTGTATTTATACTGAGATTAAATTGCAGACAGGTGGACCCTATTTACTAAGTATGTGACTTGCAAATGTGACTTGTGAATGCAATTGGTCGCACCAGATCTTTGTTAGGGGTTTCACAGTAAAGGGGGTGAATACATATGCACTCAACACTTTTCAGATTTTTATTTGTAAATAATTCTGAAATCTATGTAATATTTCCCCCCACTTCCAAATGATGCACTATTTTGTGTTGGTCCATTACATAAACTCACGATGAAATACATTTTAATCTGTGGTTATACCATGACAAAATGTAGAAAAGTCCAAAGGGGGTGAATACTTATGCAAGGCACTGTATATCAGGAACACCCATACGGAATTTCATTACATCAGTCACCAACATTCACTTGGAATCAAGGAGGACCTGATTAGAATTCGGTCAAATGTCAACTCTTTTTTTGCCTTGCTATCTTTAGAGCACCTAGAGAGAGCCGTCTTACTCTTACTCTTTGATAAGTTGATTTGATTTTAGTCACCCCACTAGACATGTTTTTGGCCACTTGCAAATGAGTTTGACCATTTGTCACTTGCACTCAAAGATTAACTGATTGGATTTCAGTGGTCAAAATAGACAGAAACTGCACCGATTGATAGAAGCATTTAACAGCAGGGAAGTAATTGTAGTTTCACATGTTTCTGTAGTTTTCATGAGATAAATAATACAAACAAGGATAATTGTGAACCTCTGGACAATCTCTTGTTGAAGGCATCGATTATGTGCAGATGAAAAATGACAGTTTTGTGATGACGTGGTGGCATGATGGGGTTGGCTTGATGTACACTCCATAGCTGTATCTCCTGTTAATGAACGGATTAAGCTTCCTTATATCTGACAGTACACAAGCATCGACTGAAAGGATATTAGAATGGGAACCCATATGAGCTCTCTTGCTCTATGTAGGCTAAAGACGTTTTGCCTATGTATTAATTTCTCAGTGTAGTTGGCATACATTAGCAGTGAAAATACAAGGAGAGACGGTTCCTCAGATTAGTTTCTGTGGCTGCACAACAGTTCTTGAACTTCTTGTCCTTGAAAGGGGTGAAATAGATTTAAGAACTGATCTGGTTTGTGAGTAGTGTCCTCTAAACCTTAAAACAGCCATGTTCACAGTTTCATAGTGTTTTTTACTGTTTTTAAATTGGTTTGTTATTTGCTTAGTGTATAAGAGTGTGAGGCTGAGGGGATGAATTTATCACTCTCTTTATCTCTTACTGTCATTCGACATGGTTAACCTTGTGCTGCTTTGCTGCAGCCGTTCTGTTAATCTGATGGCACTCAGTTCAGACTCATGCTGTGTTTACTGTGATAAATAAATGTCTGACCTAGAAAAAAAGCGATTTCAACTTACTTAAAAGGGACAAGGGAGATGAGATCAGCATATTGAATTGCTATAATATTAAGGCAATACATGATCTGCATGTCTGTAAGGAGCTATACTGAAGCCAATTAAATCTTATTACAGTCTTATTAAAAGATAATGATTAAAGGGGCAATGATTACATATGAGATTTAAAATGCACACCACATTACCTTCTGTCTGTTGGCTTGAACTTACTTACAGACTGGAGAATATCCACATGCATCGTTTATAATAATGATTAACCCCTTCAGTTTCAGGTTTCTGGTTATGCTGGCTCACTGTCACACTGTCATAGCTTGCTGAGATACTTGAATAGAACAGTCATCGACTATTGACATTATTCAGAATAAAACATTATTTTAGATTATTGAGTTGTTCTAATATTCTATTTACATGTTACGGAGCATAGTCTGATTATGGCATAATCTGACTGACATTACTCATTTTTAACCACAACCTGAAATAGTTTAATGTATGATTATACCGTGCACCATTACGGTTGTTTTTTTCTAATTTTGCAAAAGCTGAAATTTTTATTATTCCACCTTTTTCACACCCAGGGCATGTGTCAACAGGCGGTTAAATGCTGTTTACATGTCAGTGTCTTATTCAGATTATTGTCTCCATTGGGATATTACTGGAATATTGGTGTCCGTGTAAACATATTCGTAGTTGATGTTGAAGTAGCAACACCTGTGATTTTCCTACCGTGACAAGTATAAGTAATGACATGGGAAAGAAATTTATCAAAATATCAATATTAAAATTATGGTTCTACCTGCAAAGAAATACAACAAAGCAGAGCACCAGCAGCACTTCTGTATGTAGAATCCAGAATAGATTAAAAAACAAAGTTGTTTTAGGTTGCGCTTGTGTACATAAAGAGCCAGTGAGGCATGGGTTGTTAGAAAAGTATGGGCCTTCTTTTCATCTGACTTTGCCTGTTTGTGTTCTGTTATATTCCATTTGAACTGGAAAATATGGATTTCCGACTCGGAAAGTTTGAAAATCCTCAAACCTTGAAAAAAATAATCCAAGATGGCTGCTCCACACATCAGTAGAAGTGGAAGCTGCAGTAATATACTCTTTGTAAGCACTTATTTTTGTGTCATTAAACTACTGCTTCACACAGTAATGTCAAACCTCTGGCTGTCGACGTGTTGCTACAGTGTTTTTATGGATATAGGTCATAATGCGGATGTTGCTAACAGCGACTAACCAGGCTAGAGCTGGTACTGCTGCTGATATAATGACCTGTACTGGAAAGCTGTCAACTATGGCATGACATCTTCAACTGTCCCGGGGAGCCATGATGGTTTGACAGTGAGCCAGCATGAAATCGAACCCTGAAATGGACCCTGAAACTGAAGCAGCCAAATGGAATTCAGCCATTATTTATTTCAAGTCTCCTACAGGCGGCCGGGTTCACAGAAGCAGAAATGTTGGAATGTAGGTTTCATCATGAGTACATTTTCATCCCAAAATGAAAAGACCATTCCAGAGTTGTTTGAAACTAGAATACTTCTCCAAACTGTATTCTGCTGTTGGAAAATGACTGACCACACTGATCGGAACATGTTTGGTTAACATGTCAAACTAAACACATTTTTTAGGTTTGGCTGAAACTCAGAAGGATGACGTCACATATTTTTCTCCGTGGCATCAGTTGTTTCCAATGACATGTTTGAGAATGAGTAAACCTTGTATTGGTAAGGCCTCAACTATCCCCCACATAATCCAGGCTCTTGACGGGTTCAGGGTATCTATTTTTGGACAGGGCAGCGAGGCATTCTTTGGGGAGGGGACTGCCTTCCCCCATGACCCCCCACAACTGAAGACTCATTGGACCCCCCAACCCCAGCCCTCCCCACTGAGCTGCTCCACTTTTAACCCTGGCACCAGTGAGGTTGGCCTGCGTGGGCGGATGCATGTCACTGTTGGTCTGAACGCCGGTTGACTTTCCCCCTGTCTGAAGTGAGACAGCCAGTCCCGCAGTCAGCCGAGCAGCTGCTCAGTCTGCCAGTCAGTGAAGAAAGTGGACACTTGAAGAATCAGAGCAAAAGCTTTCAACAGCAAGATTTTCCTTTAGGTGGAGGTGCCGGACTCACCCATCACTGGTGCCAAGATGACTCGTGACTCGTAAGTCTCAGCGGGTGGTGGAGAAGCAGTGGAGCTACTGTAAAATTTAGAGGTCAAGACATTGCAGTATAGTCTCATATCAAATAGAAGGAGACTTAATCAGTTGTATAACAGATTTCCCTTCCCTTACCTTCAGGATTATCACCTTTTTAATAGCTGGTTTAGCATTTGTGGTACAATACAAGCTCTTAGGGATCTTAGCAGCCAGCTTATTGTTGAGGATTTCCCTGTTCTTTGAGAATGTCTGCCTGCCTTTCTACCTGTCGGTCCATGCTCTTGTTCATCTGAGGGCTTCTCTTCTCACTAAAATGACAAACCAGATTTAGCTTTTAGCGCCGTCCACCTATTCATTCATTATTCGGAGGCTCTGTCTAAAAAAGCCTCTCTCAGCAGATGAGAAGCTTCTATTTTTATAGAACTGCAGTGGCTGTTAAACTCCTCGCATTTCAGTCAAAGGGAGTTTCTTGCTCACTTACGGTATCCGGCTCATATCGATGTGACCTGATGGGACAACTTGGTGCTGCTCTTTTATTTCCTGATAGACTTCTACTGAAAAAACCTCTGTGACTTGTGGTTTTGTGAGCCAGAGAATGTTAATTTCTCTAAATTAGCATTTGTTATCATTCTTTGCTTCTGTAGCTTTGATTTTCGCTCATGAAGCTGCTGTGTGGACATAGCATCTATCTGTATGTCACCTTTTGTCGCTCTTGCCTCCGGCATGGAGAATTCACCCAGCAACAATGACATCATTGTCCAGCCTGGAGAATAAAAGCAGTGCAGGTCAAATGACAGCAAGTCCGAATTGTTTTCCTGTGACACAGAAAGAAGCGTCCTGCTGTCTGTGTTAACTGTGGATGAGGGATTTAGTCACTGTCTAATTTAAACTGTCTTTGTACTGTCTAATTTTGGATTATATAGACACTATCACTGTTTAAAAGGATATTGGATTTTGTTTACCTTATATCAATATGTTTTTATTTATTACCCCGCCAAGAAGGTTATGTTTTCATTTCTGTTTTGTCTATTAGCTAAATTACGCTGGAATTATTGAACCAATTTTTTTTAATCTTGGTGGAAGGATGGGGTGAGACCCAGTGAAGAACAGATTCATGTTTGGGGTTTGGGAGGTATGTGGTATACTTAAATCCCATTCCAGTTCCTCTTCAGAATGGAAGGTATTGTCTTTTTCAAAGTAGACAGTTTGACATGTCATAGCAAGAAACTCACAGATGTAAGTTACCTTAAGTTTCTCACATCATGAAACATTTTACCTTCGAAAATATGCCTTACAACTTCCATTTTTCCTGCATGGAGGGGTGTAATGATTCTGAAGCCAAGGCCGACATTGTGAAATGTCCAGTTTGTCCACAATCTTGTATCGCGATGCAGGACAATGCTGGAGCCATGGGTCCATTTTTGCCGACCCGCACCCACTAAGCTCCGTACTGGTTCCAATCTATTAGCCGCTTTTATCTCAGAGTCAAATCCAGTCCCTTCTGCACCCATTAACAAATGACCTGCAACCCGACCAATCACCCGCGATTAAAAACACATGCTACTTACACAGTCACTCATATTAATTGGGTTATAGCCTCCTTGTCCTCAGGATTTTGTGGTTGCTTTATGTACTTGAATAGTCACAGCACTATTGCTCCTACAGCTGTAAGCGTGTTTCCTCAGTGACAACATGCCTCATCACTCTTTACAAGCAGCAAGCCAAATCTGCCTTTATGTGATCTGTTTTGATGTACTAGCTAGTTCAATGTCGGTACTGACAATTATCTGAGTGGAAGTGAATAATAATAATAATAATAATAATAATAATCTAATAATAACTTAATAGCACTTAACTAAACAAGGTTACAACCTGCTTCTCAAAATACATTGCCAAAGAAAGAATTAATCAAAATAAAAGCATTCAGTAAAATTGTAAGCGCCAAATCCTAACATATAAGTGGTTGAGACATTAAAGTGAGCTACAGTAGGTAGTGGTCATTTGTGATCAGGTCCAAGCTCATTACTTAACTAATACAACAAAATGAATTCGTAAATCACACAATTATTTCTCAGTCTAAAGTAAGAAAGTAATCTCAGCCACTTAAATAGTTTATACAACATCAAGGTTGGCTTCACACCATTGTTTCAGGGTCACAGTGAGAAATGAAAAAATAGAAATGAAAAATTATATAATAGAGAAAACGCCAAAGCAGCACCTCAGCTTGAGTTTCAGGTCTTTCTCTTTGCTGAACTCTCATGTAAAATGACCCTTTAGCATTTCAGCTTGTACCTGAAAACATCCTGTCCTGTTATTTAAGGACAAAGGCTTCTTCTTTCTTCTGTGTTCTGGTCAGTATGGTCTTTCAGGCAGTGATCTCTGTTTATTGGGATTTAGTCCGCACAGCGTCTGTCACATGAGAACAGTAACTATATCACTTCTTGTCAGGATGCCTTTGTTGAGAATTAAATGCTTCATTGTTATCACAGTGCCAGCGTAGTCTTACGGGAAACGCCGACATGGCAGTCTTGGTGCACCTGTCTGCCATTTGATATGGAGCCTATTAGCTGCTCACGTCCCCTGACTCCCGTGCACGGCTGTGTTTCAGCAGGAGGGTGAGTTTCTGCCGGTTAGACATTATTTTTATCGTTACCTTGAAGCACACAGGGCTTCACTGTCGGCTCAAGGATACTTTGACAACGACTGATGGTTTGTGACCTCGTTGTCACCTGATCGTCTCTGTCATGTTTTGTCTTTACGGGACCTCCCGTCACCAGGAGACACATGGGTACAGCCTTATTAATGATGAATGAACCTTTGGCATGCAGCTACTGTCTATTACGATCAGGGTCAGCGTTTAGTTTTCCAACAATGTCCAGCACCCTCTTTCCGCTCCTCCTCCCTATTGTCCTTATGTCATTCTTCTCTGTCTCTTCTTACTCCTCTCCCTCATCCTTTCCTCAGCTCTCCCTCCCTCCATGTGTTTGTTGTGTTGCTGTTTTGTTGTGCTGTATCCGTGCCTCACTTGTCTGCCTGCACTGATGTCCCTGCCTGTTCTACTGTCACCGTGGGAAACAGCCTGGCACCAAAACAATGCATCTTTCTATTTGCTCACTTTGCCTAAAAGTAAGCCTGTCTTTCTCGACAAGCTGTTTTTCCCATCACTAGTTTTTATTCAGTGAAGTCCTTCAAGATTATTTGATGCATTGGTCTTATACAAAGCCGTTACATTGCCCATCGCAGCATCTGAGAGGGATTTTTCATTTTGATCAATGTACACCACACTACCCTAACAAAATACAATGTGTGCCAATTCTGTAAACTAATTAAATATAAATAAATAGTGATCAAATAGTAAAATGTTCGAAGCCTTATAATATAGGAAAGGAGAAAGTCTTGTGTTAAGTGAATAATAGTTGGTAAATAGCCTTTTAAAAATGATGAAACTATATTTCTGAGTACAATATTTATTTTAACTCACAACAGAAATCAATTTTCACTGCATTTGTCTGAATGTGAGCACACAGAGATATGTTTATCTCTGAATTCACCCTGTTGCCTCCATCAGCAGTAAAATCCTCAGTGTGTCAGATCCATTGGCAGCCATACATACTGTAGCCGTTACACAACCACTGTTTGATACATTCCTCTTTCCATCATTATGATAGAGGTGGTTGTTTCAGCTGTGCGGCTTTAAATAAATCAAATTACTGATGCCTCACAAATTCAGTTTGAATGCTTTAGTAGTGGGTCTTAAAATGAAACAGTCAATCCTTTCATTTTGCAGCTTTTTCGGATTTGGCACAGAAAGTCTAGTATGTAAATAACACTTTTGGCCATGTCAGGCCTTGGAAGTCAGCTCAACAGTGTGTGGACTCAACTGTGTTCAGTCGGTTTCTGTTGCTTGGTTGCTAACTCCAACTAGCCAGTTGTCTGCCGATATGAGGCTGCTGTCATCAGCAGCAGTAAAGATGAAATAGTGAGCGGACTTTCCGTTTCCGTCCTGTCTGTGCTCAAAGGAATGGTGAAAGCTGATGTCTGTACTGACATGAAGCATCTGCAGCTGACAGTCCATGTGTAGCTATATGTAGGTTTTATATTTTTAAATATGCATTACGATGACGCCCATGTTTTTTCTTTCATTCTTGCGCAACAGTTTTGCACAGGTAAGCCCAAAGAAATGTTTCACTTCAGTGTTTGCCAAAGAAGATAAAGTTTGGGTCGACAGTTTTCAAATCAGGAAAACTTTTTATTTGTGCTGTCAGTTAAACGCGTTATTAACGGCGTTAACGCAAACCCATTTTAACGCCGTTAATTTTTTTATCGCGAGATCAACGCAGAGCTGCCAACTCTCACACGTGTCTGTGTGTGTCCTCCCAGATAGCGCACCGGTCCGGCGGCTCCGCCCACCGCCACCGCGCACTCACTCAGAGAGACACAGTGAGATCAGAGCTCCTTCACGTGAAGCCGGTCACGCTCAGTGACTGACTGTCTCTTAACCAGAGTTTCTCTGGTCTCAGCTGATCAGAGATCAGCGCCTCAGCGTCTTGATCAGAGCAGAAGCTGCAGTTGGTTTCTACCGATCTTCAGTATCTGTGGTCGCCTCCAGTCCGACCTGCTCTCGCTTTTTGTTTTAATATTTCGCCAACTAAAATATATATTTTTAAGCTATTAGGCTGCAGCTATATGTTTTTATTTATATAAAAATAGGGTACTTCTTATTTCATACATTTTCCACAAATATGGGGAGGACTCAAATAGCCCTTCAAAGTTCTGTGTTTAATTTATTTCAAAGTAGGCCGACACACACCTGTGTATTTTGTTTGTTTGTTATTTTGTTGCTTGTCTGTTTGAGTAGCTGGTCGAAAGCAAAGAAGTAGTAGGATTACCTGTTATTGGTAACCTAACTGTTACGGTTCATTGTTTCTGAAATAAGAGGCCTAAATGCTATGTTCACAGCAAACTTGAAAAAAATAAAATATTAAGCTATGGTTTAGCTGCACTATAGGCCTTGTCCTTGTTTACCTGAAATGTGCACTTTATAATTTTATTTTGTATCGCCCTGTTTGGCAATGTTGTTTTTCAATAAAATAAAACATTTGCATGAAGCAAGCCAATTCACTTTTCCATGTTCATAGGAGCATTAAAACGAAAAAATAAATAATGTAAAAAAAAAAAAATGAAGGGACATTTAGAATAGATAAAAATTTGCGATTAATTGCGATTAATCGCGATTAAATATTTTAACCGTTTGACAGCACTACTTTTTATAAGTTATAATATAATGTGCACTTATTATTATTATTATTATGGAAACAATGCTGTCGCTGAATTAAGAATAAATTTAATATCCCAGGATAATTTCTAATACACGCTTAATGCATTATTGCTATTTATCTGCAACTCTACCTGTCGTTATTCAGCAGTCCAATCCAACTGCTTTACTGGTTTCTTTCTATGTTTTTACGCAACCTGGCCTTACTGTTTTAGAGGGTTATCAAGTGTTTGCATCTTGTGGTTAATGCTCTGAAGCTAAAATCCAAATCTACTCTAGACAAATAGCTTACTATACACTATACTATAGGTTACTTGGTAATAAGACGAAGAGATTGACAACCTATAGAAAATAACAGCTTCCTCTCTCTGTTTAGTCATCTCTGTTCCCGCTCTTGCCTGCTGTGGCAAAAAAATACTGCTGACTTCCCTCATGATGTCATAACACACACCCACACTCACATAATCCACACACACATTAAGAAGAGGAGGCTGTTTGTTTGACTTTAATTAAAGAGGAGGGCTGATGGTGAATTATTCTTCTATCAGCGACACTGTGCCAAACAGGCCTTTTAAAGACACTGTTGATATTACTGGAAATAATGAAGAGAGACTCTAGTGAAGTTTGCGGTATTTTCTCCACATTCTATCTATGCTACAGACAATTGTGTTTGATATCTCTGTGTAAGTGTGTGTTTATTTTTTTGTGAGTGCATGTGTGTGCCTGCGTGCGTGCGTGTGTGTGGCTTCACCGTGTCCAGTGAAGACAAAAGCCAGTGTGCCAATGCAGACACATTACAGAACCATTTAGCAGTGAGCATCTTCCAGCTTATCATGACAATACTGTCATTGCAGCTCTCGTAAAAAATGTTTTGAGTGTTTGTGAAGATTCATTAAAAGCGAAAACCTTTCACCTCATGGAACCGCAAACAGATGTAGTACCAGGTTTAAAAAGTCACTTCTTACACTAATGAGGCCCAGGTAGCAGCCAGCAGGGTCACTCACCTGAGAACTGTGAGTGGTGTCGTCAAGTGAGCAAGACAATGTAAACCTTGCTACACAGAGAGGGCTGTTGTGATTCTGTTCACATAATCTACAGATCTAGGAGTCATGATTTATTCAAATCAATTTTAATTATGTCAGTATCGCTATAAAACAGTGAGAAGCACCATTTTGGTGGTACTTTATTAGTCCATAGTTTGTATTTATGTGGACTCACACATTGTTCTTTGACAAAATGTTTTCGGTAAAATGTATCCAATTATCTGTGTACATTTCCCCCCAAATTATTTCAAAGACTAATACATAGCAAGACCTAAAAATAGTGACCTTTAAGTTGTGAACTCTCTTTCATCTCATTATTAAGATTAATTTTCTCAAACGTTTTCCTGTATCCAGGGTCTTTGGAAGGTGTTGTGTGGGAAAAGGCACACAGTTTCTTTTTACCAGTCTGAGTCTGTGTCTGAGTCTGTGGCATTTGCGCCACCTGTGCCCTGCAGCCTCCCGCGGCGAGACAACCTGAAATGGCATCAGGCCTGAGGGAAGCGAAGACGTCTTGCTGTTCCCCTCCATTACTTTCTTCTCCCGCTGCCTTTCTTTCTATTAACGGAGCTGTCACAGTGTGTCCATCTTCTTCATACGATCTCCACTCATCCTGTCTTCACATATTCCTCATTCTGCTGAAGTGGGATATTAATATTAATGGATCACTGATGTTTTCAGCTGGTCTTTATTGCTGTAAGCATGTATTCTGACCTATGTGTGGTGACTGGGCTAAATGATAGATGATGGAAACAATGTGATCTACATTGTTTAACCTTGATACTGTTGTTCTCTAGCAAATTTATAGTTTTGATTCCTATAGTTAGTAAGTGTGCAGCTTTTTATATTGTAGCCATGAAATATTGTAACATCCAGAAACCTTTATAATATGTATCTAAGGCATATGCAGTTGAATCAGGAGAAAGAAAGAAAACACCAAAACACTGCTGTCTGGTTGTTTTTACTCTTTCACATATTCTTTCAGTTATTTTCTGTTCACATTGGGTTTTATAACAAACCCAGGAGCTGTGAACATGAAGTTATAAAGACTGGTTGAACCGTTTTGTCAGCTATTGCATCATCAGGCTGCAAATGTTCCCAGTGGAGTGTGAACAAATCCAGATCTGGTGTCTCGAGGGCTAAAAGGAAACAAAAAATCTCTACACTCCCGTGCTGATGCACATGCTGTATGTGTTTCCATGGTTACCCAATGATTTGCATACATTTATACTACATTTACGCAGATCTCTTTCTATAGCATGGCTTTTTGGACAGTTAACAGTAAGCAGATGGTTTTATATTTCCTATTAATACTATAATAGTTGTTTAACATCGTGTGTCTGTTGATCATAAAAATCTTGTTGTTGGTCCATTTGCTTTCAGATTAAAATCTATCCCCATCAGAGTTTAACTAACCATATTGCCTAAGGTGATGTTAAAAAAAAATGTCACGTTCTGGAAGTTATATAAATTTAAGCTTCATTCTTGGAATTTTAAGACATTGTTGTACACTATTAAATGTCTTTATTCTCTAAAATGGTTGACTACATTTATATATTTTCCAAATGGCTTGCTGCACTCATGGGCCTTTTTATCCTCAAATGTTTTGAAATCTGTTGATTTGACCTGTAATTACCTGCTTGAAGGAGAACGAGAGTTCAAGAGTTCAATTGAAATTGTACTTAACGGGAAAATACACCTGTTTGTTGTTAACGCTGTTGTAAGAGCACCCTAAAACATCTTTACTGGCATATTTACACTAATTTTCTCACTCACCTTTGAACTCAACCTGACTCTAAATCTGTTTTCAGACATGCACGTAACCCATATAGGGACTGTATTGTGTGTCAAAACGAAAATGTCTAAGTCAGACGCTCTGCACAATTTCCGGAGATTATCTTACCAGCCTTCTTTTAAAATCTCCGGATGAATGAGGCCATGTGGGAAAACAGCAGGAGATTCCCCGGAAGGGTTCACTGTGGCAGCACTGATTAAGGTCCTAACATAAAACAAAGCTGTAAAAAAACTAAAAGAGTGTAAACTTCTCAGGATGACAAAAAGGTGTATACATGTTGAATGACGTTGACAAAAATATCAACTTGGAAACACAAAGAGGTTTGAGAGCTGCCCGGAGTTCATGTCCAGAAATGGCTTGATTCGCTTCATTTGTGAAGTCACATATTAGGATGGGACTGTGTTCAAGTACAGTGGGGCCCAATAGCCTACTCCCACTTTCTTATTCACTTGAAAACCTACTGTATATAATCATATCAAATATAATTTAAATGATGAATCAGATTAACATATCAGAAGCTGCTATTACTGCTTGCTAATCTCATTAAATAAGTTAACTAGTGTTATTTTACTGACTAAATAAAATGAAAAACATCAGTATGTGTCACTTTGCAAAAGAATAAGTTTGGACAAAGTCAACACAGGCCATTCTTTAGGTCCAATCAACCACCTGTCCATTTATAATGGACACTATGATGGAATTATCCGATGACTCAACGCTCTTTTTTCCCTCCATCTGTGTGTCTTTACCCTCGTCTCCCCTCCGCCTCTCTCCTCTCCTCCCTCACATCATCTGTGCTGCTAAAAGCGGCAGGGAGCTTATTACAGGTGCCTCACACCGTGCTCTCTCATTTTCCCTCTCCCTCCTCATCCCTCTCCGTCGTCCTCTCATTCCAAATGACTGTTATAGCCCTTGATGTGTGTGCGGTGTTTAGACAGCCTTTGAGTGTGTGCTTAAGTAAAGTGTGACAAACTGCTCTCGTTGCAGACCTTTCATCCGTCACAGCCCGTTTCCTGTGGCACACGCTGCCTCTCCTTGCCTTTAAAAAGCCTTATTTAAAAGATATGTGCATTAGTGTGGTACATTAATTTGTTTCTAATGGTAGAATATGGATACATTAGAAGAACATATGTTAATAAGTTGATCAAACTACTTAGATTTATGATGTGTGTGTATAAGTGTACACGTGACGGTCAGTTATTTGTTACGTTGAAGGCTCAGTTAAGCACAGTGTTGTCTCAGAGGGTCAGCGTGTGCATCAATGTGCTGAACAAAGACAGAAATGCTGAAAACTCCTCCAGCCGTTGTTGTTCCGACCTTCAAGAGTTCGGAACAGCCTTCCCTCGCGGTCCTGTCACTGTATGTCTGTTATACTGTGTGTCAGTACCCAGTCCTTTATGTACAGGCCAGACAGCTTTTCAGACAGTTTTTCTTGTGCTTTGGTACGGAACCTCTTTTTCCTTCCACCCTCTTAATGCAGAGGTGCTGTCAAGGGCCTGTGTGACCCAGACTGATTGAACAGTCTGGCTGCAGGGCAGCGTTATTCCCTTCTAGACATTTTGAGTGAGCATTGCCCCTCTAACCAATAAGAGAAGGCAAACGGCCAATATCCTTGACTCACCTAAACGGAGGCACTCACACATAACTCGCATGAGCCCAGAGTAAAAGCACAGAGAGTGAGAACAAGCAAGAGGCGGAGGAGGTGGTAGTAAAATAAAAAAAGAATATATGACTGACTGACCATGTACCCGTGGTCTGAGCTGTACGTCTACCATGAAAACAATACAGCCCTCACACATGCTGATAGACATGTACTCTATCTTTTCATGCCTGTCAAGCCAGCTGTCCAATGGGAAAAGAAAAAGAAGGCTGCTTTTACACGCTTTTACATTCTCAAGTTTGTTGCCTTCAGGGTGAACAACAAGTTAAATCCGTAATCACTAGTTCAACAAGTTGATCCTCTGTCAGTGACAGCTGCTGACGAAGCTACATGCAAATCGAAGATGTGAAGCGAGAAGCGTTGCTCAAAATTGGATGAGGAAGGAATACAAAGCTCTTCTGTTTTGTATTTATATTTCCTCTATACATTTTTGTGTTTAATGTTCACTGTTTGGACGATGAGCCTGTTTATGGGTGTGTTCTGAGCTTCGGTTACATTTGTAAGGCAAAAACTGTGGTTTTATATTGTTGCTTGTCTCAGAAGTGTGAGTATGGAACATTTGATCTCTTCCTGGTTATGGTTTTTGATTTTAATGTGTCTACAGGTAATTCATCATTCATTCCATCTGGTCAATGTGGCTGTTTTAAGAAGATTATCTTCCTAAAAGGAATCTTGAATATGTCCAATCACAGAGGGGTTCAATATCATTTTGTTTAATCTAAAACATATATTGAATCCAAATGACCAAATTCAAATCCCTATTTTGGTTCCATTGGGGTTCAGTTTTCACTGTTTGTAACTGCTGCACTTATGCTACTGCTTTTTTGTTGCAGATATTGTAATTTTCTGTCACTAGGTGTCTCTCTTACAAATCAGTAACAAAATACAAAGGTTTGTGATGCTGTGAAGTCGTGTGGGATCCTGACAGCGATTACTGTCTCCTGGTTAGAATTCAGTCTTAATGTTTCAGGAGGTTTGTACCAGGAGCCGACTTTTCCTCACATCCATTAAAAAACATTGATTAAAGCAGTTTCTCATCCTGACCCATCTTGGAGGGGATACCACTGAGCCACCACTAAGGTTTGCTCAGCTTTTTTCACTGATAACATAAGATTCTATCGACACATTATTAACATAAGATTAAAATATTTAGTTAAAATAATTTAAAATCTAAAGCAATTTTGGAAAATGGCTTAAAAGTGGACAAAGTTTTGATGTTTCTTGCAGACAAACACTGCTGATGCTGACACACGTGCAAAGAAGATAATGCCATCGACAAGTGATCAAATTATATTAACCACTTCCTTTATTGATATTACAAAATTATTTCTCTAGGTTTGCCTGGAAACCTTTGGACAGTGTAAGAACATAGCTCAACGACACATAGAACAGAGTTTAGTGATGGAAAGTTATATATTATACATTTTCAGTCAAACATTTTATTGTGCACAGTAGATTGTCATGAACAGGATCTGTAATTCATATATTTCACCTGGTCACTTAGTGTCATTTTCACTGCAGAAAGTTAGCATTTAGCATTTCAATGCTAAGCCACAATAAAGCACTGTACAAGAGAGAGAAAAAAGTGGCCAACAAGATCCCAATTTACCGAAAGAGTTGGCATAGCAACCAGTAAAACCATGTGAGGACTGCAGTACAGGAAGCATTAGCTCAGAGGGAAAGCCCAAAAGTTTGACTGAAGGCATCCTCTAAATATAGATAGTGCTTCACAAGAGTCAGATGAGATACCAGTGAGTGTGTCTATGACTGATATACACATAGTGTTTTTGAATACTGAACTCCATGCCGCTGTACTCTGACTTCGATCTTGCTTCGTGCTTTTATCAGAACAATGCAAATTGATGAGAGCTGAAACGGAGAGAACGAAAAATTAATACGTAGTGTGGTCACGCAGAAGACTTCAGTATGCTGCACCATATTTAGACAGTTAAAATAAAACCCTGCAGTGTTCCTGCGAGTGTGTGTGCTGTGAAAAGAAGAATCCCTCCTGTCAGGTCTGTGGTTCCGTCAAACGCTGGAGCAAGGCTTGACTAATCCTTTTTCCAATGCCACCGAACATCAGTAATTCTGGCTGCTCCCTTCCTCCTGACTCTCCTCAGCAGTAATTGTTCTGGAGAGAGGGAGAGGGAATGAGTTGGGTGGGTGTGTGGCGAGTTAGAGAGATTAGGAGCGCGTGGATTGTCGCGCTGATAGAAGCGAAGGAGCTGGGAGGGAGGAAGGAAGGGAGCCACAAGCACATGAAAGAGAGAGAGATCAAGTGAGAGATGAGACAGATGTAGCAGCAGGAGCCAAGCCAGAGAAAGAAAATTGACAGAGATCTAAAGAAGAGACGGACACCCCCCTCGCCTCCCATTACACATCCCTGCTCGAACCTTCCTGGGCTGAGCCGTGCCAGGCTGTGTGATACCAACGCAGTGTTTTGCCCCCGACCAGCACCCTTACAACCTTTCGCCCCGGAGCTCGGAGAACGCAGGAGCCAGTTGTGCAGAAGCAGGATCCTGTTGCCTGGATACCCCTATACTGTTCCCACGGCGGCAGAAAGCCAGGACTGGAACCGCGTGTGTGTGTGTGTGTGTGTGTGTGTTTGCTGGCTGGTGCCGCTGCCATGGGAAAATCACAGCTGGCTGACTGTCTGAATGGCTCCCGCGCGCGCTCGCTTGCCGGCTCCCTCGCTTACACGCACGTATGAATAAGGGAGGAATCACCCTGACACTGGGGCTTTGAATTGAGTAGGTGGGAGGCAGGGGGTCGGAGGCTGGCACCCTGCTCTGGATGATGAAGAAAGCTGTTTGGTAGGCAGGAAGAGAAACGGGAGAGATTACCTCACGGAGTGAAAGAGAAGAAGCGAGGGGTGTCGAGAGCCTGGGAGAGGGGAGCCACGGAAGGGAGAGGCTGGTAGAGGAGAAGCAACGAGTGGGGCTGGCTGGGTTAGCTCAGCAGGCAGGGGGGAGGTAGCAGCTAGCGGGCTGTGTGGAGACATACAGATCCAGTCTTCTGGTCCACAGTCCAAAGCCTCCAGCTTCATCCTCAATCAGAGATGTGCACTAGCCCCCGAAATGGAAAATCACCGGTATGTACCATCTGTCATTGAAGTGGCTTCTTCTGCTGTGTTTCTTCATCAGTGTCTGACACAGTGTCATGCTCTGGTTGTGTTCATTCTATATGAACCGCGTCTGTTTATCATGCTGCTAATTTTTGATCAGTGACTGTTCAAGGCCCCAAGAGTGAGTGTTTCTGATGATGTTTTTAGTATCAGGTTAAGTGAAGAAGAAGGAAATCCCAATCCTTTTACATAGAGTAGAGCCCAGGTTGTATTCCTAGTTGATGTTTGTTTACCATCACTATCAGATTCTAAGCATCAGCTTGACCTGCTGTGGAGCTGCCTCCCGCCTCTGCAGTTATCTGCACTAAGCTGGAGATTCGGTATGGCACCAAACTTAATTACCATTTATATAGATTTGAAACATTAAAA
Source organism: Pleuronectes platessa (assembly GCF_947347685.1). Lineage (NCBI taxonomy): Eukaryota > Metazoa > Chordata > Actinopteri > Pleuronectiformes > Pleuronectidae > Pleuronectes > Pleuronectes platessa. The sequence continues at coordinate 5,347,086 of NC_070642.1, forward strand.
TACATTTTACTTCCTTTGCTGGGAACAGTTTCCCATAAAAAGTTTTCAGGCATGAACTCTGGATATTGTTAGGATAATTGAGTCTAGACATTATCCAGACTTGGAGATTCTCCTGTCACAACTTCAGGGAATCTCACCTGAGTGTTCAGGTGAGGGGTGATGCAGGAGGCAGAGTATATTGTCTAAATTCCACTGCTGGGATCACGTGTTTTTGTTTATAGTACATAGACACATCGGCCTGTATCAACAAAAGCTCTGCAATCCTGTTCTCTTTCCAAGGACACTGCTTCCAGCTCCCTGCAAATTCTCCAGATATAGGTCTTAACATATAAGCTTCTCACATGGACAGGGACCGCTGACTCAGACAACTGGGTTCTCAAATACAGCCCCTCCTCTGAAAGCAAGATAAGATTTCAGAGTCCTGAACGTCTTTGCTGATAAAATTAAATTGCATCAGCAAAAACGTTTTACAGGAAACATTATTTATCCACATGGTTGTGTGGATTTTTTCTATCCACTAAATGCTAAGTCTAAGAGAAAGATTAAGGCTAATGTTATCTTATATAATAGTTTCTTTTTTTTAAATGTAACCAAAACTGCCCAGTTAAGAAGACATCTAATGACAAATGACATCTATCACAATCAATAACAAGCAGACAATTGAACTTTTCTTACTTTTAATAAATGCCAGGGCGAATTTCCGATGTTGATTGATGATTCGTGGTCAGTGCAGAAGTCCTCTTTTTGTCTCCCATTTGAAAGTAAGAATTCAGGGGGTCTGGATGTGAGTAAGGATTTCCTCTGTGAAAGCCCTCTGTATGATTCCCCTTCTCATGCCCAGGTTCCTGTCTCCCCGAGGGCTCGGTAAGGGCTCGGTGAGAAAAACAGCGCTGACTTTTGCATTTAGCAGTCGTAACATAATGTTAAACAAGGAGACGGTGCTTAATTATTGATACATCTCTAGTATGCTCAGTGGGCCGAGTATTATCTTCACTTGAAGGGAGTAATCCTTTGAAAATATGGCATTAAGTGAAGCCAACTTGCTGGTTGTAATTTTCTTTCTCAAATGAGGGAATATAACTAACTGAACTCTGGCCTGATGGACCAACAAGACTGATTGTCCTTGAACTAGATGTGCTGTGTTCAGGCCTGTGGAGGGTCCAGGCTCCAGGGGTGAACTCTTAACCTTCATGCCACAATTACCTTGCAGCATTCAGACATGAATGCATTTTTTAAAAGATTAACCTAAAAACACTGATTGAAAACAGGGTGCAGTGTTAGATCTATTTCCTATTATTTGACCAATAATCAAACAATCTTTGTTAATTGCTCTGTAGCTTTTGTACCTTTTAAATTTTTGTTGTTGTCAAAGGTGATCTGAAAAGAAGTGGAAATTTACCAGAATTTATCTTCTTTCTCCAAAGTAAAGCAGACGTTTTAAATCTGGTTCAAATTAGCTGAATTTCTCTAAGTAGCATTTACATAGAGTGGGGTTCAAACATCAGAGAAGCCCAACAGGAAGAATGATGATGTCGAGCCACAGCCACAGAGATGTTGTAGTGGCGTGGTGTTTCTGCACAGACTCAACATTACATCAAAACCGAGAGTTCTTGAGAAATCAGATCAGGATCCCATGTCGCACTAGTCACTCACCTGTCTCCCCGTTCATTAAGCCACAGTGATGGTAAAGTGAGCTCAGCTTGTTATTTTGGTCTGTCAGTCTTTCTGCATGAATTCTTTCAGTCTTGTGTCTAGACTAATGAAAACCAGTCTACTGTTTCATTCCCTGTGTGTCTGTGTGTGTTGTCTTGTATTGCCAGTGTGTGTCATGCTTTGGAGTGAGAGGGGATTGATGCTCGACATTGTGTAGGAAGGTGTTTAAAGATCAAAAGCAACACAGCAAAGTCCCACAAACACACAGTGAGGTCCGCTGACGTCTCCTCTCATGTAAAACGCTGGTGCTACAATCAAGTAAAAGTCACTGATGCTAAAGATTTTGACAATGTCAGAAATGAATAGCACTGTTCTGTGCGTCAGAAGGTAAACAATCAGGATGTAAAAAAAGAAAAAGAAAGAAAATGCATGAAAAACATTAATATAAAAACAAAAGTGTTAAAAACTGATGATAAATAAACAGTAAAATGTAGAGAAACACGTTGATATCTATTATATAAAGATTACGATTACAATGAACCATAGAATAATTGTACATGTACAGTATAATAGTGTGACTTGGGCAGTGAAATTATATTTGTTGTCATCCCATTGAACTGAAAGGTTATATTATACTATATATTGATATGTCACCATTAAAATGCAGTTTTGACCTCATGTCTTTTTTTAGACATGAGTTTATCATTATATACATTCATATTTTGTTAACATAATTGTAAGGTTAATTGTGTGATTTATTAATTCGTATCATTCAGATTTAATTATAGATTTTCTGTGACATTCTTTAGGTGACACACAGCAGTTTTTTTTTCAAGTATAAAGTAGAGGACTTTCCCACACTTTCCTAGAAGACATCTGTTGTTGCCTCAGAGGGACAGATGTCCCATTCACCAGGTGAATTTCACAGGTATTTTATGAGCTTTGAGGGGAGTGGCCTGTTGCACCGTTGTGTTCTGACTGTGGTTAAAAAAACCACAAGTGAATACTGTTCATCTGAAGGCCTCGATTGTTTGTTCTCCCTGAATTTGTACGAGGAGTGAAAGCTGATTGCTGTTCGGACCAGTCCAGACCTGCTCTGCGGTCAATGTGTCCCCTGTCTCCTGTGTGAATGCAAACGTGACTGGACTCTTGTAAAATGTGGCAAGTTCCCAATGAACACGCGGGCTGCACCCGGAGCCCCGGGCAACCTGCAATACACTATGCAGTGTGTGTGTGTGTGCGCAATGTTTATGCTTGGTTAACATGTCCCCTGACCCAACACATGCTAACATGCACACTGTCACACAGACCGTTGTCCCAACAGAAAACTGAGTCTGGAGTGTGTCATGGGGTTCTATGCATCAAGTGTTAAAGTATATGCCTCTGCTAGTTTTCAGGCTTCTTGCCAAGAATGGGCAGGAAAACAGTTTCTTGTATCAGGTGTTGTAGCTTTCAGTGTTTGTTTTTAAAATGTCTCCAACTGTCTCCCACCTCAGTCTGCGTAGCAATACTAAAATAAACTTGGTTGCTTACTTTCAGAAAATACTACAAATGAGCAATGTTTAATATTAAGAGCAGGGATTTCTTTTCATGGACTGATGATAATGTTACTGAAACAAAGTGTTTGCAAAGTTTTGCCTTCACTGCTGGTAGTAGAGTCACGCGTTAATAAAGAAGCAATCTTGGAGCCCATCGGCTGTCTCCCGACCCGACAATATGGTCCCTCGCCTATAGATCCTGTATCTTTATACTCCAGAGTAGTGTGGACAACAGGCAAAAACATAGCAACAGTGATGCTTTTAACTAAAACGTAGAAGTGTGAGAGTTGTTGCCTTATCATTGTAGGTCCTTTTCCACTTGATATGACTTATTTTTGCTCCAACTGTGTTCTCAGAAGTCAGAAGTCAGCATTAGAAGGCAGCCAAATGTGTCCTCCAACTTTTCTTTAGATTCTCTGTGACCCATTTGTAACCCATTTGACAGATTGTGCCATTTTATTCAATAAAAAGGTCAGACAGGCTTGTTGAGGGGATTCCCACCCTGCTCCCCAGGGGAAGATAACAAAGGCTCTTATTACCACACTGCTGAAAATGGCAGAGTCATTAATGGCAAGGAGAGAGGGGTGGGGGTGGGGGCACCTGTGGATCCCTCCTCTGGGATCTGTGTCTTCAGTTCGCTAATGGTCTGAGTGACTTGCTCAAAGCCTTATTAAATGCAGGAGGATTCAGCGAATCAGGCTCAACTACTCATTAAAGAAGCCTGGTGCTTAACTTGCACAGTCGCTGGTCCGGGTAATTACTGGGCAATAAATGTTTAATTCCATGATGACCTGCATTAGGTGAAGAGAAAATAATTAGGAAACAACGAAGAAGAGCTGTTGTACTGTAGCAGTGATGTGTGGTTTTGTTCACAGTTCTATTAAACATGGATAGACTTTCATTCTATTATTTGAAAGGCCTTTGATAAATATTAGAATTTCTTAATTCTAGTCCAGTAGTTCTCAAACTTTTTACACCATGTGCCACCTCAGGAAATATAAGGCTCTCCATGTACCACTGTTATGTCCAACATTAAAATACAATTCTCCGCACCGGTCAGCCCGCGATACTGCTTCGTAATCACACATATAGCTGATATGTTGTTTTTTGCTCCGTCCAATGTAGGGGTCCGTGGGTGAATGATGATGATCTTCTCAAGTTACATTCCCACGATCCCAAAGTGCTTCACGACAACACCAAAATAGGTCTTTAGTTATTGATTGAGAGACCCCTAGTGGCCGAAGTTAACATATTGTACATTTACGTTTTCTGCCCAAGAATGAGCTTTGCCATCAATCGGTCTCAGTCTCTGTCCTCTTTCTACTGAAGGTTAATATTTTTCTATTTCTGGAAACCCTTCATCAGATCAACTTCAAACTTGGAAGGTCAAACACCGTAAAGATAAAGATTTTAAAGATACATTTATTTGTCCCAAACACATGCACAGACATGCACAGGCACACTCATGCAGGTAGGGAAATTTAACCTCTGCTTTAAACCCATCTGGTGCAGGACACACAGAGCAGTGAGCAGCCATGTATGGTGCACAGGGAGCAGATGTTGGGGGAGTAAGGTGCCTTGATCAGGGGCACTAGACAGGGTAGGGAGAATCCTTTCGGATTTTTGGACAAATCAATCCAGGTTCGTCTTTTTGTTGTTTCTCCGTGGAGTCGAACCAGAGACGAACCAGAGACCTTTTCTGCCCATAGTCCGGTGCAGCTCGGACAATTTATAGCTTGCAGATGCCAGGGTTTCTCTCCATTGTGTAACACTGTATCTACAGAGGTTTTCCCCCGCAAACCAAGTTTATGTAGCACATGGATCCGAGGGCACAGTTTACAAATCTGAGGGCATTGACTTTGCAACAGCAGGGCTTACAAAACACGCACACACAGAATTATTCTGTTGAACTGGCCCCACCCCCACCGTGGTACATTTGTGTAATGAGTAATTTGTGAGAAGTTGTTTGGATGATGCTCTCGCTGTAGAGCTGCACGCTGGATTAAGGCATGCCAAGCAATCAGCAGCACGGCAGTAGTCTCCTCAAAGCAGCGTGTGCCTAAGTTGAATCTCCACCATCTTCATCACGCCTCCTCACTCAACAGGAAATGTGTTCAGTTGCTGGCGCACACGAAGTGTCCTTGCAGACATCTGGATCTGATAAAATTCAAATTGGAGAACAGACTCTGAATGAGCCACTTTTTCCCTGATCGACAGATTTGATGTCTAACCTTGTTCTCAGCTTTTGCTTGACTCTTCCCCAGCAGTTCAAATTAGGCCGATTATAACTGCTAGCTACTCCAAGCAGAGAAGGCCAAAGGTTAATTTGGATAACCGAGAACTAAACTGAGAACAAACACATTTTGTGAGCAGGATTGCTAACAATGACAGTGTTATTTTCTCTCTTAAGCTGTATGCAAACATAAGTTTTAAGTCACTAGAACTCAGAATCTTAACCAACATGTTCCCAAATGTAGATTTTCAAAAAAAAAGGTTTTCTGTGTGTACATGAGCTTTGGAGAAATAATGACATTACAATTCATTTTACACATTTACTACTGTTTACTGTTGTTTTGTGTAATGAGCATGCACCACAAACAACAACAACAATGGTGGCTATATACCAGTTTCTCTCCTTTGGGTCAGACTGTTAGGTCTAATTACCAGTTTCCAGTTAAATTTAGCATCACCACGCCACCTACCAGCCCGGCATGCTTGTTTAACCCTTTTTAGTATTTTTTGTGTTCTCGTCTGGACTGAGATATGTCGTTAAACCAAGTCTGTGAGGATGAAAAAACGGAGGGGGGGGGGGGGGGGGTATTTATAAAAAAAAAAATATCTGCAGTAGTATAGAGAAGGCATGACTGTATGTAGACTGTTAATCTGGCATCAACATGTTTCAACCACACATAGACCCAGGTGAAAAAGCAGACAAGACGCTTAATGAACACAGTTGCTGAGGTGCTATATGTGAACACCTTGTTTCACTCTTATTGACCAGATGTCTTCAGAAATAAAGCAGAGAATAATCACCCCTTTTCCCAAGATTGCAGTCGCTGCTCTGATTGGAGGGCGTACTTGTCTCCCTGACAAACACACACACACACACACACACACACACACACACACACATGCACATCTCTCTATAGTTGTGAGGACACTCATTGACATAATGCATTCCCTAGCCCCTGACCCTAACCATCACAACTAAACCCGAACCCGAAACCTAAAACCAACAGCCCATTGAATTTGTGCGGACCAGCCAAAATATCCCCACAACTTCAAAATGTCCTCACTCAGTCAAAATGTCCTCACAATGATGGAATTAAACCAAAATTGGCCCTCATATCTATAGATAGACATTCATACACACACACGCACACACACACAAACACACACACACAAACACGGTCTCAGTCTCACTTTGGGCTGTGCTGAGTTATATTTAGTTGATAGTGACGGTGGATCCTTTGTCACACTTCAGGTGTCTTTACTGCTATAATGCCACACGCTGGTCTTCTCCTGCTCCGTCCCTGTCTCTCCCACCATCTGGTAGAGTGGATGAGTCATGTTTGTGAGTGGAGGGTATTTTCTCATGGCTCCTCCATATATTGTGTGTGTTTTTGTTTGTTTACCATCAAAGCAGAAAGTGGGTTACCTCTATGCAGTCAAACATCTATTCGTGAATGAATGGTGAACAGGTACATGTATGCACATCTGCACATCATGCATGTGTTTTCCACCCAAGCCCCCCCCCCCCCCCCCCCCCCCCCGCTCTCTTTAGCAGTAAGCAGACCTTCGCCCACGCAAAGCTGCGTTGCCTGGGTGACAAATCAGTTTGCAGTTCCTATAAAAAGGCTGCAGGGCTGGAAAGGGGAGGTGATGAGGAGTCCTGTGTTGTGTTGCTGGACTGTTGATTACCACCTCTCACTGTCCAGTGACTAGCCTCTGCCTGCTCAGTCTCTTGAGTAGTTACAGCTTTGTTTTGTGGTGTGGGTCAATTCTATACAAACCACACACTGGTATTTAGATTGGTGGTTTAGAATGAAATGTGTTTTTATTCTTCTGGCAGTTTTTAGAAGTTCTGGCCACTCGTCACTTTGATATATTACATTTTTCCTATTGTATATGTTGGAAAAAGAGAGGTAAACCAGAATCCTAATTTTAAAGGAAGATGAAGAAAGTAAGATAAACGGAGCGATGAATTCAGGGCAACAGTTGTGAACACAGCCGCTTGTGAGAAATCCAGCAGTCTCACAAGGTTAGGGAGATGCTAATGGTTGCAGTTTACATCAGTGCAGAGAGACACTTAATTCCTTGCATATTTGCTCTTGTGGTTTTTGTTTACACAAAGGTTAAAAAACACACTCACTTCTCTTTGTGCTGCAGCCCCACGGTCTCAGCTTCAGACACCAAAAAGCCAAAGCTTAGTGGCGGACGATAAGCTTCGAGTGGGCAATCGCAGCTCCCTCAGGAGAGGAGATTAGGGAGCGGGCAGCTGTAAATGAAATGTGTTTTGTCAGGGGATTGGATGGAGGACATAACATGCAATTTTAAGGTGTCACTTAAGGCTGTGGAAACTTAAATGTCATTGGAAAGAACCGATTAGCTGATAATATAAAGAATCATCAGTTGCAATCACATCACAGCTTGATGTGTGACACAGTATCTGGTCTGTACTACTTAAAGATAGATAGCATGTTGTGGATTTTAAAACTTTTAAAAATAATTTCTCCTTGGAAAAGTTGTACTCTGTAAATTTATTGGAATGCCAAACAGTGGAACATGCACTCAGTGGTAGAACAGGGACATGCTCTTGTCTGTGGGGCCTCTGCTTTTCCTCCCTGCCCCCTCCTGATCACTTCCATATGGGCTGGAAGCGGTCTGCATCTCCTGCACCGCACCATAAGTGATGGCTGATTAATGAGAGCAAGAGAAAGGGAATGAGAAGGAGAGGGAGAGGGGAGGCAGTAGGAGACAAATTAGGGGGGGGGAAATGGTTTTATGAAGACGTTGGGAGGGTGAGACAGTGGTACACAAAGTTATAAATTGAGTGGGTTGGTAAAAAAAAAAAGATGGTGTGAGTTGAAAATTATAAACATGCTGCAGAGTGATGAAAAGGATGCAGATGTGGCTGAATTGCACCCCAGAGCTCCTCCATCCCCATGCTCCTTCCGTCCGTCCATCCGAAGCCAGCCGCTCTTCTCCCTCAACAAACCCTCGGGTCATCCCTCAGCCCTATCTTACCTCTCTTTCTCTCTTTCTTTCTTCCTCTCTCATCCTCTTTCATAGCAGGGACTTCCCCTGGATTCCCCCACCCAGGCTTGGAAGAGCCCTCACTAACATTGACATGGCTCCGCTCGTATTGCTTCAGCCTCACAGGGTTTATCATCCTCCCCAAGCTTGGAGAGAACTGGCTCTGGTCATCCAGAGTGTATCAGTTTATTGTTGGATGGGCTACAGCCAAAAAGGCCAAACTGCAAAAAGCCAAGGCAGTTTCAAAAGAGACATGGACATCGTGGAAAACAGAAAAGAAATACCTCTGTTGTGAGTCAGTCCACGAATTAATCTGTTGTAATACAGACTGTATTGTGTATTGTGTGTATCTGTGTGTGTGTGTGTGTGTGTGTGTGTGTGTGCGTGTGCGTGTGTGTGTTGATGTTTCTAACACTGACACAACAGACACAAAAACAACACAAAATAACAAATAGCATACAAATATCTCAGGATGTAAAAGAAGAGCCATACATAGCAGACACCGCAAAAGACGTCAAGAGAGTTTTGTTTTGTTTTATGAGGGCCAAGCACTGTGTCAATGTAACAGAAACAAGAACACGTGAACGGAATCAATAAGTCCTGCTTGCTGCTCCCCCCCTCGCCTGAACGCTCTGAAGATTTCTGCGTTGTCGGGAACGAGTCTGAGCAGAGTATCTGCTGCTGTGTTTTTCATTTGTGAAAGGTAAACTCCAGGGGAACTCATTGCACCCCATTGTCAAGACATTCTCCGGAGTTCATGTCTGATAATGGCTATACTTTTATATACTTTTTACTTTATATCTCTAGATTTTTTGGAAGATATAGAGATCAGCATTTCCATTGATCTGTGCTTCTGTAATCATTTCGTTCACGGGGCAGAACTCGAAAAATATTTGGAACCGTCATGAAACTTTACAATAATGCTAAACGAGTATACTGAAATGATGCCTTTTGTTATTTCTGGTTTGATATTTCATCTCCTAATGATTCTTAAAATTTTTCAAACAGTTATGAAAGAGTAAAAATAATTCAGAAGGTAAAAACTGAACCTAGAATGTATTTTTTAGAAGGATGTCTTTGGGCTGTGGAAGGAAACCAGGGGAAACCCACACAGTCAGGGAGAAGATAGAAAACACACGTAAAGCAGTCACTGCATCATCATGTCGTCCTCATTATGAAAACCCAATCTGGTTGCAATTAGGTTTTCCACAAAACATATTCGCTGCTGCAGTTTAGTTGCACTGAAGCATCTTTACGTAGGAAGCGGGGTCGTTTCGTCAATCTTGTCTGTCTCGAGGGAAACAGAGGAAACGGAAGAGGTGAACGAGAGAATGGCTCTATAATAGCAACCAGCTGATTGAGCTGATGGAGCAGCTGAATAGCTGACAGTGTCAGTGATTACATAGGAAACCATGAGAGGAAACATTCTGTTCTGTTCAGGCACATCCCCATTAAAAAAAAAAACCTGAGAGTTGAATGAACTGTGTAAGTACTGTAGCTTGTTTTAGACGCCTTCAGCAGATTGTAGCTGGTAAAGAAGATCCCACAGCTATGACATAAAGACTCTGGATTACAGGGCAAATCTCTGCATGTGGTCTTCAGTGTGTTATGGACAGAATACTTTATATAACAGCAACAAACGGACACCTTCATAGAATCTGCTATAACAACAGTAGCTATATTGAGACTGTGAATGACTAATTGATTTATCATGCATTTTTCTCATTTCATTAATTTACTGCATTGGGTGATCAATGACATTTCAGATGGTAGTTCAAATTCATCATAGTTTCCCTGAGCCCGAGGTGTACGTTTACTATTTCGACAAAAAGAACCAGCGAAGCGGCATTTGTGACCTTAGAAGCTGAAACAAGTGGATATTGGGACAATTTGCTCTTTGGAGCAGTTGATTATCATAAAGGCTGCTGGATAATCCATCTTTTAATTAGTAGTTCATCTTCAGTCAAACGCTTAATAAAATGTGTTCTGTAGTTTTTGCCTAATCCTGTAAACAGGCAATTAGACAGACAGGCAGCAATGAAAACCTAGCCACCTTGGTATTAGTGTAGACACTTAAGTTAAAGTATCAGCATTTGTATCAGGAGAGAAAAGGCTTAATTGTTGCAGTCCAGAAACCTCAGTCCCACCAGGTCAAGGTTTTGAAGGAGATGTTGTGTCCTTCAGCTGTACTGGACATTCAGCCTTCAGTACATCCTGTACAGGATGTATCAAAGGGTCGCAAATATCGGAATAGCTGCAAAAACAAATGCCCGGTGTCCTGTTATAGATGATCAGTAGTATTAAAAAGGTATTTCATTCAGATGACAAATTGATGAAGCGAACAAAACATGGATTCTGGAAACAAAGGTATTCCCAGTGTTAAATGAAAATTAGTTCCTTCCTCATGAATAAAGATGTTTGATGAATCTGCCTGAACTCTTATCAGTCTATTAGAGGTCACAGTCAGTGATTCACCACGTTCAGAAGGAGCAGTGTAGCTGGCATGGCAAAAATGAAATCATCCTTCATTGCTTGGGTTTGTCAAATAGTTTTTGGCAGAAACAATGTGTGAGATATTAGACTCCCCCCTTTTTTGGTTTTGGTTCTATTTTTAGACAAGCCGGTTGCCTAGTTACGTAACTTTGGCCCATCAGCAATGAAATTAGTCATAATTTCCATCCATAGTAGTGATGCAGCGAGTTGGTACAATCAGACAATGTGTCACGGATGTCCTGCCTGGCCTTTTGTGTTTGTGTTCTTTACTGGGGTCAAGAACACCTAAATTTACATATAACATAGCAACGTATAACAATATATAACAGTAAATCCATCCTCTTCCTCCAGTCGCTAGACAGATTAATCTGCTTTGCCCTTTTTCCAGGAGCATCACAGATATAAATATCTCTCTACCCTCTTTCCACCCAGACCATGCTCCCTCACCCTGCGCCACACCCCACCTGATCTTTGCAGGATGTGACATCATGGCAGCGAAGCCCCAGGAACCGCTTTGTTCCTCTTTGAAGTCAGAACCGTTCTAAACTCAGATCCTCATTAACATTAATGAGGGAGATGAAAATAGACTCATCTCATATCCTGTTATCCATTCCTTTACTCGTCACATCTGAAGATAGTTACTGTGTGTGTGTGTGTGTGTGTGTGTTTGTCAGTGTGTGTGTTTGTAGGTTTTTGTGTGTGTGTTCTTGAATGAATGGTAAACAGGTGCATGCAGCCTTAACAGGCGATTCATGTCCACATGTGTTACTGTCAAATATCTGATTAATTAAAATGATTCAGTGTGATATGGTCCAATTAGTTCATGGCCAACCTTAGACTGCAAATAAAATTTATTAAGGAGCTATGGTCTCAATCGTTATAGTTTCATGTTTTCTGCATTACAGCATTATGTAAATGATGGTCTCATTTAGAGCAAAGAAATGCATCGTGGCAGGGGCCCCATCCAGCTGGTACCGTCCAATGGGTGCAGGCTGCTGGTGTAGGTAGGCGTGTAGTGTCCATGAGCCCTTAGTCATGACATTTGGTGAATACATTGGAAGTACATTAACATTAACATACATTTAGAATTGAAATGGTCTTTAATTTAATGTGTGTTTTTCAGTAATAATAAGCAACATAACAATTAAGTGATGCTATCGGAAACTGGAGAAAGTGCCGAACTTTTGTAGCTTCTCTGTGGGTGCATAGTTTTTTTGGGAGAATGTAAAGGCTTCATTGCCGTTCCAAGCTGGAAACATCCAATGTTGTGTTTAAATCCCAATATGGACACATTAATAAAATTAAACACCTGATTTTCAATGGAGGGTTGTTTAAAATGAATTCATAATTAACACAGTTGTGCAGATGTTGGCAATGAAGGGCTTACTCAAGCTCATCCGATTGGTCTGTTGGTTATGCCAGACAAAAAGATTCACTGTTATTGGCAAAGGAACACCACTTCCTGTAGACACGCTGACATGGAGCTTGGCAGCAGCGTTGGCTCAGTGGAGAGAGAGTGAAGTGGGGGGCAGCTGATGTGCTCAGAGGAAGGGTTAACAGGGAGACGAGGGGGGTCAACGAGTCCAGATTACACCACTCAAGTACTCAACAAGGGGAAATCCACATTTCCCTGTGATTGACTGACATCATGCCCCCGTGGGGGCTGCAGAGACAATTGGCCGATGCATTAGCACGTAAAGCTTGATAGTGAATGTCAATGATCTTGATGAGGCATGGTAATGAAAGTGAACGATAAGATATGTCATGTCTGCTGCTCTCTGTGCTCCTCTGATACGTTTAAAGAGTACGTGGCGCGTTGCATGTGTTGCTCTTGCAGCCGCCACATTTTCTGTTTCTCATCACTCTTTGGGAAGAATATTTCCGGCTTGTAGCTCACAGCAGTTGTAAAGAAGAGGAAAAAACCCTGGAGCCTTCAGCTGAATCACACACACTTATAATCACCCCCCACACGAGTGCAGACCGCAGTACATTCACTGCACAAAAATGTACAGTTTATAAGTGTGCACACTAGTGCTGATTTTTGTCAGCTATTTTTAGAAAGTCTGTTTAGCTTATCATTGCAGCATAGTATGGCTGGTCAATAGCAGTGTTTCAGGTGCTTGAGAGTGTCGTCCACTAACCAGGAGGTCGGTGATTTGATCCTCAGCTCCTCCAATCTGCATTCCTGTCCAAGTGATCATGGGCAAGACACTGAAGCCCAACTTACCCTGGCTGTGCAGACGGTGTGAGTGATGTCTGATGGAAAAAGCGCTGCGTGAAGAATTGCTGTATGAATGTGAATTTGACTTGTACTCTAGAGTGCAAGACTGGAAAAACTCTATATAAATACAGTCCAGTTACTTACATTACCCCAGACATGTCATCCTCATTATCGTCATCATCATCATCTCAGCTTATGCAAACCGCATGGTATCTCTCATCAGTTATTCTGTATGGTTTTACCTGTTTGCCCAAACATCCCTGTGTCTGAATCTACAGAGAAACAGAAAAGGAAGTCATGGTTGTGGAAGTGGAGGTGGAACTCGCTTCACTTCAACGAAAATAATTATAGATCAGTTTGACCTTTCTGATTACGACCTACACCTTTTAAAGTACAGTGTAGAGACCTGATTGCTGCTCTGAGCCTTTGCGAGAAATACAAATAAATGCAAACTCCTTTAGAGACATGAGGTTTAATAATGTGCCTGTGAAATATGTAGAAATCATCTGGCTGAGCAGTGAGTCATGAATTAATGATCCTGCCTTCATTTTTTTGCTCCAATATGCCAGCTAGCACCAGCTCCTGTCTGTTTCTACTCACAGGCAAGTTATGGACCGAGACGTAAACTCAGCGTCCACACACCTTTTATTGGAAAAGCCTAGACATTGAGGCATAATGTAAGTTTGTCAGCTGCTGCAGAGTGTTAACCCAGTTTCAGCTTCTCTAATCATAATGAAACACATTAGCAGAGGTGTGAGTGTGAAATCTGGATGCTGGTGATGACGGTGTTGATATGGATACACACTGTACATGAGGGTGTGTCCTTGAGTCTAGTACAAGAACGGAATGCACACAGGAGATAAATGTTTCCGAGCTGTTTCAAGCAGATCCTGTGTTTTTCTGTCTTAGAGACGCATATGGAGTAGCTTTGGAGAATGTTTGCACTGGAGTGTCTGCATGTGAATGTGTTCATACCAACATTTGGTTTGACTTTTCAGTGACCACCCTCCTTCTTTTTTTTTTTATCCAATCTAAATCCGGATGTATTTATAGGAACATAAGGTGGGAATCTTTTAGCCCATTTACACTCCGATAAGGCTTGACCACATGAGAGTGCACGTGTGATGCACTCAAGATGCATTAAAGACCTTGGGTGGTTTGGCAGAGGTCGTCAGGGACACTTTGTGACCACACTGAACACAAGTGTAAATGCAGTTGTGTTGTCAGTCCCCATATAACAACTACGTGGGCAGAAATTATGATGGTGATGTTTTTCATTTTGGGCACGCCACTGGTCTCTACGGACACGAGCAGTTCATTATTTGCAGCACTTCCTGTTTCAAAGTAAAAGCAGTAAAAGAGTAGTGCACTATCCATTCGTTTGTTTTATCAAAGTTATTGTTAGTACGGCTTCATTCATAGAGTCCTGCCATTTAGTTGAGTAAATAGGCCTAATTTTATAGAGGAAATACAGATGTCATTCCACAAACATCATGTAGCAGCCTCGCAGCAGACCTACAACAGACGTGAACGTGATGCAGCAGATCAGTGAAGCAGACATCACGTGCTGCACATGCAACCAGTGTGGCCCAGGCATCAACAAGTTAACATATACCTTTGTTAGATGAGGTGAAGATGAGATCAATCGAAAAGCAATAACACAATAATAAACACAATAACGCAGTGTCACGGCTGGCTAATATCATCTTCTTGTGTTTTGTTCCGTTTTGGACTTCGAAAAATGAGAAGAAGATGTGACATGAGCCTGACAAAGTGACATATTCACAAATTACCCACTGGAGACTCATAGTATTAGTAGGCATCTGAATAGAGGGAGATTTATCCTCTTGTCGTTTACCCCTGGCCCTCTTCACTGCTTTTTCTGAATCTCTCCTCCTGTATCCTTCTTTTCCCCTTTCTCTTTATGGCCGATTCAAGTTGTCAGTATTGCAGTGATGTACAGAGATTCATATCGCCGAGCCGCTTTCTTCTCACCTGTTTTCCCCTCGGTTTTGCTCTGCTATCAGCAGTTTTAGCAGAAGTCATGCAATGAATAATTGACTGTTTCCCTCCCTGCAGTCTGTCACATCCTCTTGCACAGCAGCCCATTGCTCACATCATGGATGTAGTAACACACCACGCACACATTGAGGGAATAAAGTAGAATATATATTTAAGTTAACAATGTGTTTTTTATATGGGTGAATAGTATATAATGATTTTGTTCTCTGTCTCCTGTCCATACAGTGAACAGAGTATCTGCCAGGCGCGAGCCGCTGTCATGGTGTACGATGATGCCAATAAGAAGTGGGTCCCAGCCGGTGGTTCCACTGGCTTCAGCAGAGTCCACATCTACCACCACACAGGCAACAATGCCTTTCGCGTGGTGGGACGCAAGATCCAAGATCATCAGGTCAGTGCATCAAACAAAGAACCTGCACACACATTGAACCCTGTTTGCCTAATGCATGAAGTCAGCTGGAGTTTTTTTTATTTACAGTGGACAGTTCAGTTTTGTGAGTTAATAAAATATTACTAAAAGATTACAAAAAGTTGTTTGTATTGTTGCCTTTTGCTTGTTAAAGTACACTGAGAGTGGGGAAAATTGAGAAATGGGAACTGACATGGAAATTAAATATGATGGTAGCAAGATCCACTCACACACACACACGCACACACGCACACACGCACACACGCACGCACGCACGCACGCACACGCACACACACACACACACACACACAGAAAAGCCTCTATATGAACACATTCACCTATAGTCACCAACAACAGATTCCCGAAAGGTGGAGGATGGTCGGATGAGCTCACAGCTTGACAGCAGCCATAAGCAGGTGTGATGCACTGTGGGTATGAGTGTGTGCTCTGCATGTTTGTTATATATTGTAGACAGAGGCTTCAACACAAAATACAGCAAGCAGCTGTTGAATGAAGAGGAGAATTAGAGACACACAGCTTACCTGTGTGTTTGTGTGCCTGTGTCTGTGTGTAATGAATTCCTCCTGTGAGATGACAAACGCTGTTGCTGCAAAAGCAAAAAAGTAAAGTAACATGGGCTGACATTTTATCTCAGTACTAAGACTAAATTAAAAATAACAGACAAAGTTAAACACGAGTATGCAGGGTGCAGAAGTGCAAAGCAGAGAATCTGCTGTTGTCACAGTCCTGCAGGTTCTGGTGTTCCCACTCTGTCTCCGAGAGTCACAAAAGAGTAGTTTGAGGTCTCTCTCCTTGGCTGTCTGCCCAGGACACTAAAAACTCCCCATGTTAGCACTGAAGCACCTTAAACACATGACAGAATGATAATTTACCACATTATCAGCTCCAATGTTTATGTTTCATTAGACTCTGGGCTTTTGGCACAACGAGATCCGAGTGTGTGAATTTAGTTTTGAATCGTCGAAGAGTTTTTGGAG
This sequence comes from Pleuronectes platessa, assembly GCF_947347685.1. Taxonomy (NCBI): domain Eukaryota; kingdom Metazoa; phylum Chordata; class Actinopteri; order Pleuronectiformes; family Pleuronectidae; genus Pleuronectes; species Pleuronectes platessa. The sequence continues at coordinate 5,363,676 of NC_070642.1, forward strand.
CAGGCGAACAGAGCTAGTGAGAGACAGAGTGAGAGGTGAAGATCTTTACTCCTTGATTTTATCTCCATTTGAGCTCCCGGGCCACAAATCTCAAGTTAGCTTGGCTGTCACATACACTTCCCCAAACCTTTTCCGTACTGGTATTTTATGTCAGTTAATGCTCTCAGCACTTCAGCACAGCTAAACAGGACGAAGATGCATTCTGTCATGGTGATGCTAAAAATTCATTATTTACTAGACATTATGGTTGTGCACTATTCCCATTTGAATTGTGCTGGCATTGGTGTGTGGAATTCACATCAGTACCCAACAGTAGGCCTGATTTTTTAATACCTAACTCCCTGGGTTTATCACGTGCATTTTCTGTAATGTTGTTGTCATGTAGTAATATCGTGGTGTAATATCTCCCCTTAAATACGATGCATTTTACTTTTTTCTACTAATGTTATACTGAAAAATATTCTTTTAGCAAAATAAATAGAATGTTGAGAAGGCGTTTAAGACTCAGCAATTGACAAACTGAAGTAACAACAACAACAACTCCTTTACTGGGATAATTAGTCGCCTAAAGATGTCAATGAAGTTGTTGATGACACATTTTGTCATTTATCATTGTCCATCGAGAGTTCAGCCTCTGTTTTGCTGACTGTGACAGTTGAAGGTCCATCAAATACGATTCACTCATCATCTTTTAGACAAACTATGTCTGCCCAGGTGTTTCCTCAGGTTACATGTGTCTCCCTGGCCAGCTTTAGGATTTTGAATCCCAAATTTTTCAGTGATAGTAGTCAGCATGACTCTTGGAAAGTGTAACACACTTTTGGCTCATCATTACCCCGATATACTCATCTTGGCTATATCCACAACTATGTTTTCCTTTGAATACGCAACCCGATTTAGATTGAAAAGTCCAGGGGTGTTATTCTAATCTGGACGGGTAGAAACAGAGATGTTTGATTCCTATGATGTACACATTCACAAACTCTTTTCGGTCACGATGTAGCTTTTGCTCCTATCACATTAACCCCTCTCAGAAGAGAACAACCAACATTAGGTCGGGCTGGCAGTGTAGAACGCAACGTGGATATTCAATTGCAAGCGTTACTGGCCCTGTTGTCTTTGCTAACAGCTGTTGTGCAGATATATTCTGCATTTTTACAATGATACAACAGTTCACATGTGTAGGAGACAAGCTGTTATTCAAGTATTTCCTGTTCACACCGGTAAGGGTTAGTATGGACAGTGATTAAAACTGATACAGTGCCAAAACACTTGTGTGTACAGGGATTCATTTAGATAAAAATGCAGTTTTCAAACAAAATGTAGTAGATGGATGTAGCCTGAACAAGCTGGGTGATGTAGTGCTTGCTCATTGTGGGAACTGCTCTTTACGAAAGTAAAGTAAAGTGATAATGTACAAATAAAATTGAATTGAATCAATAAAAAGTTGGGTATCAAAGCCAGCCCAAGCCAATCTAAAGAATGTTTCCCTTTTGTTCTTCCCTTGTGTCTCCAGGTGGTGATAAACTGTGCACTCCCCAAGGGTCTGAAGTACAACCAGGCCACTCAGACCTTCCACCAGTGGCGTGACTCCAGACAGGTCTACGGCCTCAACTTTGGCAGCAAGGAGGACGCCAATGTATTTGCCAGCGCCATGATGCATGCCCTTGAGGTGCTCAACTCCCAGGACTCTGGTAAGACTGACTTATACAATAGATGGGTTTCAAGGCAAAGTTTGATTCACAACTGGGGCACACTTGGTATATATGGGTCTCGTCTTGTTTGTATAGTGCTGTTAAGCCACTGTTTTTTATGTGTCAGTTGTGACCTGCTAATGACTCGCAGGGGAAATTAGCAGTAAGGTGCTAATCAGCGTTTGATATTATACATGGTTGCTTGCAAAAAAAAGAGTCAAGCGTTGTTTCTTTATAACCAGTGGACCTGCATTTTAAATTGTTGATCATCAACCAAATAATGTTGAGCCATCAGATATATGTTTTACGTGAACTGGATAACTGAGCATTACATTTAAGTTGTTGCTGCAGCTTGAACCCTTAATACCGCTGATAAGTAGCTGGTTTCATTGTTGCTGCGTGTGCTGAAGGAACAGAGTGGACCACAGTGGGTGGAACATGATTTGAAACATTCAGGATAAAGAAAAACATCTGTCAACAGTGAAAACATGATTTTTTAAGTGAGCTACAGTTACTAATGGGTTAAGTAGAAACAATGATTCGAGTTAATTCCCCACAAAGGGAGAGAGAGAGCTGCAGTTACTACAGCCGTGAGTTCCTTTAATCAAAACTTCCATTTGGAGCTGCCTGTCTGAGAGCACAGCAGGCAGCTAATGATAGACGGCTCCTGGTAACAGCATGACTTAATGGGATGATGCATTCTTAGCATCGTTGAGCATGATTGGTACTTACATGTTGCAATTCTGAATTTGTAACCTTTTAAATTGAGCATCGATCTAAGTGTAAAAAGGAATGACATTCTGGCAACAGGCTGCCAGTGTACTAAGAGAATGTAGGAAGGAGTTAGAATTCATGACACACACACACAAGCACTGTGCTTCCAGTGGTACACCCTGACCTTGGCTCTCTGAAACATGCTGTCATTACGAAGCTACATCCTCCGGCTGTGTCTACATTTTCATACCTGAGGAGGAGGAGGAGGAGGAGGAGGAGGAGGAGGAGGAGGAGGAGGAGGAGGAGGAGGAGGAGGAGGAGGAGGAGGAGTGTGTTGTCCGTGTGCGTTCCCACAGTGAACAGTGCCCTGCTTGAAGCTGAACTTTCTGCTGATTACTCTCCCCTCATCACCCCCCCTCCTGCTTTCTTTTCGCTTTGCTGTTTTTAATCCAACAGAGACGCAGCAGAGGTTTTAATTGCAGCCAGTTTGTATGTGTGGGACTCCAGATGCTGTTCCACATGACCCACAATGCCCCACATCCTTTCATGTTCCCCTCTGTTCCTCTTCTCTCCTCTCCCCACACTATAATCCCATCCAATAATTAAGATGGTAGTCATGCACCTCATTATGCTAAAGGTGCTAACTTTGTGTGTGTGCGGCTTGTTTGTGTGTAAGGATGAGAGACAGAGGGTAAAAATTGGGTCATTGTACTTGTTTCAAATATTCCAATATCCATCCATCCATTTTCTATATCTCTTATCTTTTGAGCGTCTCAGTCGGAGCTGGGGTCGATCCCAACCGACAACATTCAAACAGTTGAGGATGACAAATAGAAAATATATCGAAATAATGTAATATGCCTCTGTACATCAGAACATAGATTCAAGCTACACTAATCAATCTTTTTGAACATGATTATAATGTATAATTTCATTTGGAACGACAAAGTGAACGATTCTGTAGTTCACCTCGGTTTTATAGGCACGAGCATTTTGTAACCTTTAACCTATCAGCGTCCTGCATGGGTCCACTTTTGTAAACCTGCTCAGTACCCCTTAACTGCAATCATCTCCAAGTAAAATCTGGACCCATCAGTACATATGACCCGTGACCCATTATTAAACACACATGCTACATACACAGTCATTCACATCAAATGGGTTTTGTCCTCCTTGTCCTCCTGTTTCTGTGGTTGAGTTGTTGTTTTGGAAAAGTATCTGAATAGTCGAGGGACCTGTGTTTCTGCAGCTGTCAATGTATTTCCTCAGTGACAACGAGCCTAGCTTATTTTGGCCATAAAAGCTAATACATTGTGGCACATTTTACAAGCAGCAAAGCCATTGAGAACAGATTCCCCACTGGATATTTCTGTCTTTATTTGATCTATTTTGATGCCCCAGCTAGTTTTGGTGCCTGCAGTGACAATTTTGTAGCGGAAGTGATGGTAAACTAGGTGGTGTCATAGGTTTTCACAAAAAACTAATCCTTCAGGCTGAGTAAGTTTAATAGAAGCGGATCTAGATGTTTGCCATTTTACCCACCTACGTTTATATTACATTTTTACCCATGACCTTCCTAATGTATTTAGATGAATATATTTTTTGTTACACTACTTTTTTGGAAGTCTACCCATCCTGCAAGTAACTGACCTGGTGCAGGACTCTACCTGTTGACACATTTTTTTCCACCTGCAACTCTCCCTTATATTCTCAATATACACTCCTCCGCATGACAGACAGAGACAAAATCAGCAACAAGCTGAAGAACACTGAGTGAAGCTTTTAGTCGTCAAAGATCCTGATCCTCAGCAGCGGGTGTAGACTGAGAGAGAACAAAATCAGAGAGTCGCTTGTCAGTTTGAGACGAAAAAATAACAAGTCTTTAAAGGATGAGTGTGTGGAATTTAGTGGTGAAGTTGCATGTTGCAGCTGAATACCCCTCACCTCATCCTCCCGTTCAAACATGAAAGAGAACCTGTCATAGCCTTCAGTTGTCATTACAACTCAAAACGTGTTTAGTTTGTCCAGTTTGGACGACTGTTAAAAACATGGCGGCCTCCGTAGAGAGGACCAGCTCTTGATGTTAATATTAAGTGTTTAAATATAAAGCGCCCATTTTAGGGTAAATAAAACAACAATTTATAAAATGTTGACGAAACACACTCGTGAAATCCCCACTAGGATTATTTTACTTTCAATTTTTGCCATTAGATTCCTTTCACCTAAATCTTACACAATGGACCTTTAAAAGGTCTGGATAGTAGACTCGGCTCATTGACAGTGCTTGAATTTATATATATGTATGTGGGTATTTGAGGTGCTGCTGGAACACATCTAGTAAAAGCTCTAAATGCTTTGTGTGTTTAGCAAAAGCATATTTGTGTTTCAGTACTTGAAATAAGAATTGAGTAGAAATTGATGCTTTTTTCTATTTAGCTGCATAAAACTAATAGAAGAAAAATCATTTTGAATCTGAGTTAAATCTTTACATCACAGATAAACGAGACAGACACGTACTCTTGTGTCTGTTATAACTCTTTTAGACCGAAATTAGCAGGTAAATGCAGGTTTTTTAAAGCTGGATAAACCCACTTAAAAGACATGGAGAGGAGTCAATATTGAATTTTCCCCGGTTTGTTATGTTACGTTCGATAATCGCAAATTGTTTTCAAGATGTAAAAAATATACACAAGTGTTCACGAGTCATGCGTTATGCAGAAAAATTGCAGCGTCAGCATCTAGACTGCTAGATGTAGAAGTTTTCATCACTGCCGTTTAGAGCTATTAAAAACCTGTGTTGATGTAGAGTCATTTGACCCAGGAGTGAATGCGGATCATATCTATTCCCATCTCAGACAAAAGCTGTTGTTGTTTGCAGGTTTTGTTTGACCAGTATAAAATGGACTTTAAAGAGACAAGCCATGGATAAATGCAGTTGTCTTACTCATCCCCAGGACAACCTAAAACCTTTCAAAATCATATTTCTCTTTCTTTGCTTCCCCATCTCTCCTTCTCCTCGCTTCTCGATTTAGATTTTTTAAAGATATATTTTGGGCACTAAACCCTTTATTGATTGGATGAATTTAAGCGTTTACAGGGTGTAGAGAGAGCGGTAAAAGAAACGCAGCAAAGATCATAAATGAACCTGAACGGCCGCTGCAGTTAATTTTTACCTTCTTTTTTTTTTGCCACTTTCTCATTCATCTCACATACTGCCCTTCTTTGCCTCACTCCTGTCTCCCTCCTTTTGGCCTCACCCCGTGTCTCAGCGGTTCAGCCAGCTGCCTACAGAAGCCCCAGGAAGGTGACAGGGATTCCCCTTTCACCCCACTGTTTTGCTAATATATTTGTGTCCTGACAGCTGCTCCCGGTGTGGCGTCTATTCCGGTCCAAGTCTTCTGTGGACTTGACACTCCTCCCCGGCACACAGAGGTTCGCTCTCCATCACTCACTCAGTGGGTGTTAAAGCCCTGCCACACGAGCGAGGGTCAGGTCACTTATTTTCGGCATGCATTTGTTGTGCGTGGTGATATGTGCTGTGTGAATGATAAAGTGGAAGCTTTTAATAATCCTTGTGAAGTCTTACCTGTGGTGCCTGTATGTGCTAGCATCTCTGTTTGGACCTCACATGGAAGCTGCTGTTGGTTTGACTTGTTTTTGTGAATCTCTCAAGTCACATAGACAGAAAGTGCAGTAAGTGCTTTAGCTAACTAAGCTTTCCTCTTCATGGTTTACAGGAACAGCTCGATAATCTTTGGAGACATACAGTAAATCACACCTCGGTCAGTCCGAGCCGGAGAGGACAGTTTAAAGAGAACAAGACAAACAGCTGGATGAGCATAGTAATGGCCTCTCTTAGATAGCTTCTTCTTTTATATTTACAGTCGTCTTCACTTTATTGGCCCGATTTGGATCCTGTTCTTTACTCTTGGCGAGTCCCTTCTCTTCTTCTCGGCCGGAGAGCACTTTTATTATCAATTATCAAACTAGAAATATGTTTGCTGTTAGTTGAAAGGTACGATGGAGTATAGGGCCATACTGAAGAATTAAAAAATCAGAGATTTTGCAAATAAAGTCATGATTAATTAAAAAGAAGGCATAATATTACGAGAATAGATTAAATAAAGTAAAAAGATTTCCCAAAATATGCAGAAAGGGCAACCTGAGCTCACTCTAGTTCTTATCTTTCAGATGTAACTGACGATGTCCAGGCGACCACTAACAAACATTTACTCCTCCGTGAACGGAACTCCACATCTATATGGCTTTCTTCAGAATAGTCCTGATACTTATGGTAATGTGGAGCTGATGAGCCAAAAGTATTTTGTTATTTGTGAATCCAACATATTTTAACCCAAGTGACAGACCCTGCTAAAAGTCCTCCTCTAACATCAGTCACAGACTAACATTATGACTTAATTCTTGTAATATTGTGATTTTATTCTCGACTTTTCATGTAATATCACAACTTTATTCTCAAAATCTTGTTTTTTTCCTTTAAGTGGCACTAATACTCCACTGTAGAGTGTGGACGTGTGAATAATTGTAATCTCTTTCTTGGAAGTATTGCGTTGGCGTGTTTTTTTTTTTCTTTAACCAGTTTTTCACTTTACATGAATAATCTTGTTTCAGCTTTTATTTTTGTCCGGTTTTCAATGACTCGGATTAAAAAGGCACAGAAGATTTGCTGCTACGAAAACATTTATGCTCTGATCAAAACAGATTATGGGAGATCAAGAGGATGATGGTAAACTGGTATTTAATAAGGGGCAATTTCTCTTCTCCTCCGCTTCAAGAAGAGTTAATATTTGTATCCGTAACCAGTTCAAATCCCGGTGGCATGACACCAAAACTTTTTTGAACCATTGTTATTATAGTGTATTTTTTCATGGAACCCACCCAGTTATGCCCACCCGCATGTGCACGCATGCACTTTACAGCTAAAAATTACATCATTCATATCAGTAGACCACAAAGACCTGACCTAAATGAGACGTTCTGGTCTTTGGAGGGTTTCCTATTTGGGTCCTGACCAAGTGTCTGTATGTGAGTGAGACTTGTATGTATGTAGTCCACACACACACACACACACACACACACACACACACACGGGCGGCTGTGGCTGAGGTGGTAGAGCAGTCATCCTCTAACCCGAAGGTAGGCGGTTCTATCGCATTCCAAAGTGTCCATGGGCAAGGTACTGAACCCCAAATTGCCCCTTATAGAAAAAAAGTGCTGCTCATATGCACTGTGTGTTTGGATGGGTAAAAGGGAAATTGTACTGTTAAAGTGCTTTGAGTGGTCATAAAGACTAGCAAAACCTCTATATAAATACAGACCATTTACTATTTACATATATACATATATATATATATACAGCATACTGGAGGAGCCGGGTTTCGAATCACAGACTGGTTGGTGGACAGCCCGTTCCACCACCTGAGCCACAGCCAAGTTTGCTGACTTTAAAAAGCAGCGCGTGGCAGAATAACTATTCTAACAGGAAGACTTTTTTTTTTTATGAGAGCCCCCAATAAAAGACAGCAGTGAGGTGATGTCAGGGGTAAAAAAACAGTAAGGGTCTCATAGATAACTTAAAAACAGTGTGCGTTATAGAGACAGAGGGCCAGCCTTGGCATGTAACTTTCAATGATGAGCATTTTAGTTGTTAACTTCCTATTGATTTGGAACAAAGTGACGTAGTTTCTGTTCTCTGATCTCAAACAGGGACACTTGGAGAACCTGCCACACACACACACACACACACTTTGTTCATCAGTGTTTCCCCTCTCTCCTAAAAAGGCCAAAGTAGAGCTGGATGAAAGGACGGGATTAGGAGAGGGACGGATGGGTCACAACTGGCCAGGCGTCTGTCTGTGTTGTGGTCTGGCCTGTAAGCCGCTCCTCTGAGGGCATGGCAAGGACGTAGAAGGTAGAGAGCATGAAAGGGACAAGGTGAAATACAGAAGGTCTCAGGTATAAGGGTGGTATGACCTGCAGATGATGGACAGGATGTGGAAAACATAGAAGTGGTTTGGAGGGTTGATAGATTTGTGTCGTAACTCTAACCCTGTCCACATCACACAAAAACAACTTTGTCCTGGCCTAACCTGTGTCACTCTGCTGGACGTGTGAACAGCTCACTGCTTATAAAGACACTTTGTGTTGAAAAGGAAGAATGTGACCTGCAGCATGACTGTCATATCTTTGTGGAAACGGACGCAGTGCAGCAGCCCTGTGGCTAAATATTTATATCTGTCTCTATAGCTGTATTTCTGGCTCTGTGCCTTTAATTTCTTTGGCTGATATATACACACACACACACACACACACCCACACACACACACACACACACACACACACACACACACCGACACACACACATGCAGTTGTAGTTTGAGCTGTTGTGGATAATTTTTATATTATCTGAAAAGCCGAGCTGTGAGGTAGGGCAATATAATTGTCATTCATATCAATTCAGCGAAAGTTCATAAATATTGTTTAAGTACAATTGGGATAAATACGATAATAGATCCCCCTAAGATGTGTTTAATGCCACATCCTTAAATATTTTATCTCCATATATCGCCCATCTCTACTGTGAGGTCCGAATCTACAGACTTCAGCTGTTTACCTTTGCTTCATAGAAAACTTAAACCTAAAAAACATAAACTTTTCAAAGTCAAATTTTTGTGTTTGGAAAAAATCTTTAAAAATGTTATGTCAAAAGTGAAAAAAAAAAAGGTTTGGATCTGCCCCCTGATCCAGATATGTACCAAAATGTAATGGGTTCTTCCCTGACCCGTACCACATCCTGGCGGAGGTAAAAATCTGTCATTTCTGAGAATCCCTTTGTGACATTTTGCTCTTGAAATGTGCTTCTGTCACTTTCTCCCTTAGAAGCTATCTTTTGAAATAAAAGCGGTTGGATAAAAGTACAATATCTAAAAAGTTGTGTAGTAAAAGTATAAAGAAGCATATTGTTACATGTTGGAAATTAGTGCAGCGCTTGTATATATGCTCTCGCATTCCTTCTTAAATAGAGCAAACAATTTATTCTTCATGGTCTCACCAGATGAGCAGGATCTGAGCCTCCGCTCTATTTGTATTCACAGCCAGACTAAGATTTGGCAGCAACTAGTCTTCGCAGAGACGTATGAAAACTTGCTAAGTGGGGATTGTCACTTATTTTGTTTGTCTTTATGGTTCTTGCCAACAGTGAACCATGTGGCTCTCCATCATGTGAAACCTTAGTGGAGGGGAGGGGTTGAAATCCGAGAGAGCTCAGGGGGTTGTAGGAGGGCAGAAAGACTCGCTGAGCGACTTGTCCCGTAGAAACAGTCGACCCCGCTGACCAGAATGAGTTTATTATTGCAGGTCACACCTCCTGCAACCCCGTGCCACATCAGTCTGGTATGTGTTTATTTGGTTCAGACTGTGACGGCCCCTCATCCCTAACCCAGAAACCCCCTCCACCCCAACGACCCCAACTCCTTAACCCCCCCCCATCTGCCCACCTGGACCGCTTTGCATTTTCTCGATGAGCTCATGGTGTAGAGCATGAAAATTTAGACTACACACCACAACACGGCTTGACAACACGCACACACACAGAGAGTGTGATATCAGAAGAGCAGGAAGAAGGGACGTTGAGAGAAAGAGGCAAAGAGGTGTTAAAAGAGAAAGTATTTACGCAGAAAAGGAAGCACAATTTAAAGAGAGAGAGGGCAGGGCTTGTCTTGTTTATATTCTGACTGCTGCTGCCGGAGACTTTGCTTAACCGAGGACCCCCCCTCGGTCCTTGTCACAGCCGTAATTGCAGACATGCCTGTTGCAGCAAGATTTCATCGATTCTCTCAGGACACGCAGAAGATCAGCCGCGCTCAAATCATCCTCAGGAGTGAGTATAGTCTACCTGATGGGACATTTCCGCTTTGGAGTGTGTCCATTTCTTAAAGGCAGGCCTTGTGTGTGTCCGTTTTGGGCTTTGCATGATTGAAACTAAGTTTGGAAGCTTTGCATAATGAAAATTAGAAAGATTTCATTTCTGCAAAAGTGCACTTTTTCAGACCACATGCAATCACATGATTTGCATGATCGTAAATGTAAAATCTCAACTCTGCAACAGGAGTGCTGGTGTGTGTCCACAAAGTCTCAAAAAAGATTTGTTTAAACTTTTACAAACTTTCAAAATGTACATTTTCAGATCACCACTAATACGGTGTCAAACCTGTAAACAAACACTGAAACATTTGCTGCAGTTTTGAAGAAGGAAAAATTATGTTTCAGGGATTGAACTTGTTTTTACAACATTTTGCAAGGCTCAGTTTCAATCATGCACCACATTGTTTTATTAGACTTCAACCCTAACCTTTCAAAGCTTTTTTTGTTGTTGTTGAATTTGGTGTGATATTTATCCCATAAGAGCTCATCTTGTATCAGATCAGTACTCTTGAATCCAAGTTGGGTCCTCTTGAGTCCAAAAAGTCCACAAGAGTGTGTCGGTGTGTGTTTAACATTTCTGTCCCACAAGCATCAGACATATTTTATCTGCAAGCTAGGTCTCCATTGAGTCTTTCCGATTGGCCACGGAGCTGTTCTGCAATTTCATTGGTTAAGCTGTGCTCTAGTTGTCACATAACAACAGTGCAGGAGGGCTGCAGGGAGGAGTGACACAGTTGCCACGGTCTGCTGATCTCTCAAATAGAAGACCAAGTTTACCGTTTTATGTGAGACACAGCATGAATACGTTTTTGTACATTAGTTTGGCAAACCGTTAAAGTGCTGCGGTAATGAGTGTGAAGATAATGCACAAGGGAAGAAGACAAATATAAACCATGATTTGACTTGTTTGTGGGCTTTTCAAAATTCTGATGAATAACCATGAGCAAAAAAACAAACGCAAAGCTGCGAACAGAAAACCAACTCACTCGTGAGCATATTCACGAGGGAATGTGAGCAGTTGAAAATACATTGAGATTGGTGCTTTTGTAGTGTAGCATGCCATGGCTGAGCACTATCCTGGGTCCACAGCTCAGAATAGTTGCTTGTGTCTCCATTCTTTGTTTATTGTGGTTCAAATATGTCTGCTGTTGTGCTCATTGACAGCTGTTGGCTGGTAGAAAACACAACCAAACCAATCAGATATTTGTAGACGCCATTAAGAATGCGGATGTCGTATTCTTAAGCCAAAGCCAGAAATATAATGATGGGAAAAAACTGTGGTCACTTCAGTCTGTTGCAATCTGCTATCTCACCAGTAGATGTCACTAAATCATACACACAGAGCCTTCGTGTCACAGTTTGTTGTTTGCTAAGATTTTTAAATAAAGACTTGAAAAGGTACCCCATAGATACATATTAGATTGAAGGTTTTACAGTGTAAAACTAAAGTAGTCCTTGTACTCGCTGGTAAACTATTTGATACAGACACTGTTTTTAAATTACCCATAGCTTAGTTTGGCTCAATATATCTGAAAATAGCTCATCAGCTACTAAGTTATGTTTGTGGTTCCTTGTTATGTCAAGACTGCAGAAAAAATACATTCTATAGAAAAAGATGTCAGAATGCTGCTGCGTTTTCTGTGTTCAGGGCCTAAGAGTATTGGTTGTCAGATCATTGTCTCAACAGAAATATTCAGCTGAACTAAAACCTCAACTGTGTTTCCAATAGAACGTTTACAAAACACCATTCATTTAAATAACCAAGACGAATCATCATCTTTTGACCGAGACAAACAAAACGTCCACTGACACCACAAGACTGGACTCATGCTAATGTGTGTCCATGCTCTGGCCTCTGGCTAATAACATTTCACTTAAGCCAAATTCTTGCTTTCCCATGAATCAGTTGGTCTTTTGTCTTTTAGTGTGGAAGTCACTATTTATTGCTCTGACGTCATTGTTGTCATAAAACTGACCATCAGACGTGTCACTGACCAAAGTTGAGTTAGCATGTGATGGTCTTTTTGTATATTTAAGTGTAATTAAGTTAGCAGTGTACCGTTTACCAGAGTCTCATACTGTTTTTTTATAATGTATACTGCCATCTTTTGTCCCTGAGCTCCTCTGATCATTTGTTCAGTCAAAGCCTGAGAGGAAAATGATTAATGAGCTGTTATGACCTGTGTCATCTTTTCGGCAGAGGACAGATGTAAACAACCAGAGTTGGGTATAAGCAACAACACTGAAAAAAGCTGAATTAAGGTTTTACAAAAGCCAACATGCCTACATTAATGGAAGTGATGCTGCTGACCATAATTGTGTATTTTTGGAGGCAGTCATCCTGAATGTTTGACGGATAAAATATGCTTATGAAACACGGCTCTGAGCATGAATTAAATACACTCCTCCTCTCCATCTGAAATGAACTGCTGTTGTCTCTTGCCAGCTTTGCCAGACACAGATTTGTGTACATTTGCCTCCTCCTGTCCCCCCCCCCCCCCCTCTCTCATTTCCTCCTCAATTCATCGTGGACTGTTCTCTGTGTTCACAATGAAGAGTGTATCTGTATCTCACACACTGTGGCTCTGAGGATTTGGTTCTTTCTTCGTTGCCTTTATCCTGGTGAGCTGATGATTAGTCGTGTAGTAATATATCATTGCAGCATGGGTTTTGTGGGTCTTAAAGATTCTTATGGGTAAAGTAGAGGTAGCTGCTAAACAGGAACATCTCAGCAAGCTATTGACCGCCTTTATCTCACATAGCCAAATTTAATTCAGCTATGAGCAGTAAAAATAGAAGTATATTATCTATACTTACATGGAGGCACACTCCAGACTGTGGCTGTGTCCGAAATCATGAACCCCTACTCGCTATATAGGGACTCACTAGGGGACTATATTCTGAGCTTTTTGGCAAAAAAAAAAGAAATTGCTCTATTTTCTCTGTGCTGGAAATCATGTCATTGTCAGAGGAATATCATGTACAGCAAGGTCGGCCGCTGGAAAATCCCATAATAATACTACATCTGAACTGTTTATTTTACACTCAATGGGAGCGTAATGCATTATGGTATATATATCTTGGTTATTGACTAGGTTGTACACTACTTCTTAAGAGTGTTTTGCTTCCAAGAATCTAGAAGAGCTCAGTTGATCTTTCTGGAGTTGAGGTACTTTTGACCCAGTTTCTGTTTGTCCCAGGTTCAAGATGGAGAAGACATCATCTGGCAACTACTAACCCTGCCCCCTTCTTTCCACTCGTATCCCACTGAATACCCCAGTGTTTACCTTAACCATTCAAGGCCGTCGCCAGGGCCGCCCACTTGTTGCCGGGCAGATCTGAAACTATAATAAGCACGTGTTTGCTGGTTGTGTCACTCCGACATATGATCTTCCTCGTCTGACACTGGTTTCAGGATCATCCCTGTCATGTCACTCAGATATTCTGACAGAGTTGTGGGTTGGAATCAAATGTCCCGTAGCCAGACTTAGTGGGTGAGCCTTCTAGACATCCTGACTCCCCTGAGCCCCAAAATAATCCCCCAGCATGTAGGACACAGTGGAGGAGTCAGAGGTGGAAATTAAAACAGGTGGAAACAGCTCGGTTCACTCTAGACCTACAGCAAATTTAAACCCCTACAAATCTGTCTGAACGTGGGTTCCAGACTATTAAACGTCATAATTAGGGTCCAACAATCCTACTCATCCTGAGAGAACCTAACTCTTGGCTATAATTTGTCTTTTTAATGTTGTGTTTCTAAATCAGGAACTAAAAACTTAAAAATATCTTGAAAAACTTGCATTCAGGCAAAATAAAAATGAAACGGAGATAATTCCATTATATTGTTACAAATTCACTCATCAGTTCATGAACTCATGAATTATTTAACAGCATTTCCACAGGCCTTGGATATTAAGAATTTGTGCATTTGAGAAAAAACATTTAGATGATTTTTTCTGAGCGTGTAGGGGTGTCCTTGAAAGTGAGACTATTTTTTCCTTTTAATCAAAGCACAGCTTCGAGATTCATCAGTGTGCTTCAGGACATCGGAGGTTTGCTTTGTCAGAGCAGCAGATTTAAAAGGAATTATTTTCCTCTGCTTTCCTCCCAGGATGAGGCCTAAGGACATGATCTGTTCTTAAACTTTTGAGACCTTGAAACATTGATTAAAAAAAGACCCAGAAAGTCAGAAAGAAGTCACAGAATTATTTCATGGCAGAGACCTTTAAAGCTCCTCCGCAGTGTAATATGAGCCATGAAATAAAGGCCATGCAAAGGTTGTTTGAAAGAAGTGAGGTCATGAAGCTAGAGAGATAGCAACTGATGTGGAGTTGGATGCCAGAGAAAGTATTTGAAGTAGGTCTATTGATGCCAAGTTGTCCATTTTCATCGGCCTATCTAATGTAATGGTTATTGATGCAGCGTCACCATGAGACCTCAAATAACTATTTCACCGTCTTGTACTGGAAACACTATCGTCAGGGAGAACCAGGAAAGGGAGACAAAGCAACAACAAAACCATTAGGCACATTCCCAATTCTGTATCAAACATTTGCCAAAGAGTGATTTCTGGTCCTTTAGAAGTTTTTTTTTATCAAATTAGATTTCTCTCATCGCAGGCAATATTTTTAGGAGAGGTGCAGAGGAAATCTAATTGGTTTGGAGCTGCCAGGAGACATTATTCAATAAGTGATGGGAAACTTTAATGAGACTCAGTTCATGAACAAACTACATGAACAAACAAATATGTTTTGTGAGTGCTTTTTTTGCTTTTTTTTGCAGCAGGGAAAATACAGCTGTGTAAAAATGATGACAAAATATTTAAAAACTGTGCAATCAACAAGGTTACTCAGTGAGCGAACTAAAAGTGGTTTAAATAAAACGTCCCTCCTGACTGACGGTCATGCTTAACTGCCGCGAAGGAAGTCTTACAAAAATGACAACGGTAAAATCTAATGCGGATTTTAGTTCGTATTTATTCCATTTGAAAGCAGCTGATAGCTGATATATCTTATCTTGTGTCCAAAAACTTGGTACTATGCAAAATATAATTTCTCATCTTTGGGTTAAAGTTAACACATAATTTAGCTTAAAATGAAATGAAAGTGATGAGGTGATGGAGGCTATATAGGCACCTGGTGAAGTGATATGGCTGGACAGGGCTTCTACAATAAGTTTACACAGCAGAGTTAAATTACATAGTTTAATTTACCTACACATATAATCATATATCTACAGTGATGGATTCAGCATTTCAGTTCAGCCCTTTTCTAAAGCTTCAAACAGTAACAAGTCATAATTTCTGCCTTCCAGGTCTGAATATTGTACAGGAAATGATCAACGTCACACTGTTTCATAGTTAAGAGTCACTAGAGGGAGTTTTATAAATAACCTTGAGGTCGTCTGAGGTACAGTAAGCGAACGTTAAGTCCTAGTGTTTAACTCTAGGCATGTGGAATTCTAACAGGCCATGATCTCATCCATGGCCTGTATCCAAAATGCCATATTTAACAAACAAATGTATTTCTGTAGATCGTGTGTCAGTTTCTCTTGCTGCCAAGCCAAGTATGGAGACAGTCACTAGCTGTATCTATAGATGCGGTCATTCCTACCTGACAACAGATCTCAGAGGATGAACATCATGACCTGTATGTGAAACTATATGTGGATTACATCTTTCAAAAAATGTGTCCACTCTGTCATCTGACCTTTTTCACTGCGTTGTCTAAATAAACCTTCACACGGACATTTGTCTTTACAGTCAGGTGGATTTTGACAGAGTGAAGACAGTTGGAATGTCCTTTACTGGCGTCAGTGGGAAATATAAAGTAGCCCTTTCATATATATATTATATATATATTTGGATCAGATGACTGACTCACTGAAGGACGTCCTCCTCTTCATCCTGAAATACTTAGTCGCTTTGGCTCCATGTTTAAAACGTAATGTTTAAATGTTATTGGTGTATAACTTTATCAAAATTATCTTGACAGAGGCTGATTTTAGTTTCATCAGCTGGGACCTCTACCCGTTTGTATCGTGTGTTGTTGTGAACCGCAGCCTGGACTTTCTGTGTCTGAGGGATCTCAGAGTGAATCCCCCGAGGTTCTAGTGAAGACGTCTTCTCTTGATTGTTGACACGAAAACATTTTGCATCCTGGAGAGAATTCTTGACTTGCTCTACAGTCATGAAGACTTTTTTCTCCACTGTGCAGGTTTTTGTCATCCTCCTGTAGTGCCTGCATGGAGCAGACATTTGCAGATGAATCAATCAAATTGTATTCACAAATCTAATGGGCTTCATGGGCTCAGCAAAAGATTTCGGTTAAGGGTCCCAAATCCAGTCCCTATAAGATTCCATGTCCTCCCCACTCTAAAGTTTGAGGTGAACGTTGACTGAAGCTCCTGACCCATTCAATGTATGTGTTGGAGTGCTTCCACATGATTGGCTGACTGAAAAACTGCATGAATATGCAGGCATTCCTAATAAAGTGCTCCGTCATTGCCAGATGATTTGTCTTCTTTAGAAGTGGATGAACTGACTCTGCATCTAATGCTGCTTCCTGGGATCTAAATGAATAATTTAGGTAAAAGTCATTTATATCAAACTGGATTCCTAGCTGGTTTCCCATCTGCCTTGTACACACGCACACACACACACACGCACACACACACACACACACACACACACACACACACACACACACACACACACACACACACACACACACACACACAGCTAATGATATTGAGAGCAGCCTTGTTTCTTTATCTGTATCCAGTGTATGAATAATAGATTGGATCCAGGAAGTACAAACCGGCTGTCCAGCCCATCAGGTAGCGAGTCCTACCACATCCACAGCTCTGCCTGTCTCTCTCTCTCCCTCTCTCCCTCTGTCTTTTCGTCATCCTCTCTTCCCATCTCCTTCTCCGCCTTTGTGTTTCATCTGTTTGCTTTCTCCTCATTCTTGGTCTCTCTCTGGCTTTTCTTTCTCTTTCTCAATCTTGTGCTCTCTCTCTCTCTCTCTCTCTCTCTCTCTCTCTCTCTCTCTCTCTCTCTCTCCCTTTCGTGGGTGCTGTCTCTCCCTCTTATGTTCATCCCTCCCTCTCCTCTCTCTTTGTTTCCATCAATTATAATCTACTGGAGAAGCAGCACAGAGAGGAACCACACCCGGCATTTCATCCTCATCTTTGGAGGTGTACCGTCAGGCTGTTAAAGGAATCACATTAAACAGGATAAAGGAGGCTCAATATTCTGTTTTTTTTCCTATCTTGGAGTTCATCCATCCATCTCTGTGAGCTTCTGGATGATGGAGAACTAAGGCACGGGGAACTGAAAGAAGAAGTTCCAGAGCCTTAGCTATGGTTTTGTATGCGACCTCCCAGGAGTGTAGTGGGGGAGCAGGGTTTGTGAGGGGAGCTGCCAGCGGGGTGGCGGTTGCTCTGAGGCCTGGAAATGGGTCAGACGTGGCCCAACAGGGACTGTGGTGTTACGTTTGCTGCCAGAGGAGGCCCACGCTGACGCTGCCTTCATGTAGGTACACATGCAGAGATGGAAGCAGTGGCTGTTTTACTGTTTGTCTGTATGTCGCTATGAATGATGCTGTAAAGTCGGCGAGAAACTTCAAGTTGTTGTCAAAAGATTTGTTACTCTTACTCTTTAAATGTCTCTACGTCATCCCTCTCTTTTAGTCTGTTCTCTCCTCAGTCACATGATCATACATCATACCAGGTGGTGATGTCCTGACCAGCTTCTATTTTCTACCTCTGCTTTTGTCTATAAATGCCAGACAAGCTCTGTTCAGTTTCACTTTGTGTCTTTGTGCTGCCTCTGTCTTATCTTCTTTTATATCATTTACAGTCTGGAGCCAGGTAGTGGTTTAAGGTCTATTGTTTAGAGTGAAGTTAGAAAACTATGTGTTTTCATCCTACCTGGTTTATTTACGATGAAGATTTTATAGTTATTGTTTTTCATGAAATTAAAGGGATTATGCTTAATTAATGCTCTTTATTCATACTATTTTTATAGACATTTTGATTGAAGACGATTCGATGATCAGTTCGCAACATATGCATCCCACATACAGACAGACAGATGTTTGTGGAATTAATACTTATAGCTTTATCTGTATAGCATAGCATAGCAGATAGATAGATACTCTTAAAAATTCTTTACATCACCTCTTCCTCTCCTCATATGAACTTATATCAGGGTTGTTTATCAGGTAGCGATGTCAGGGCAATTTCATACTTTCTCTTTCCGCCTTTGTCTGTAAATGCGAGACAAGCTCTGTTCAGCTTCTCTTTGTGTCTTTGCATTACCTCTGTCTTTTCCTCTTTCCTCTCTTTCACTGCATGTTGTCAGTGGTTTTAGGTCACTGAATCAATTTACTTGAGGGCTTCCATTTGAAAAGAATCAAAAATTATTATAATCCACCAGAGTTGGTCGATTATTAAGAGCGACAGTTAAATATGCACTATGCACATGAAAGATGCTACAGAAGAACAGTTCCTTGCAGTAATATAGTTAAATACTAACTTGAAATCATACATATATTTTGGTCCAATCAGAAAACAAGCCACTGATCTGAACGTAACACCTCCTTCCGGAGCTGCTTTCAGAGCTGCTGTCTGTGTTCCATCATCAGCACATGAGCTCTATGATAGCAGACAGTAACATGATTACTCCCCAAGGCACCGGAAGATGGAGACGACCATGTCTGCAATGACATTCAGTGTTTAAATTAAGCTCCAACAGGAAGGAATACAATGGGCCTGAATTGGGGTCAATACAATTTGGAGCTTGCTGAATGATGTTCACATGTAATTCCAGGGTTCATTATAAAATTTGAAAAAAGCTTGTGCATGTATAGAACATATTCTTTTGTGGGGGAAAAAGAGTGTGTGAATAAAATCTGTGAACACATTATATGGGAAGTGAGGTCACGAGAGACAATGAAAAACAAAGTGCATTGAAGAATCTGATAATCATTATTATGTCTTATTTAATGGACTATTTGAGATTATTGTTGGAGTCCATAATCCATGTATAAAATATTACCACTACTCTCAGCCTCTCTGATTTTGCTCATCCAATTTGTCCAAACCACACTCAACCCTTACGAACTCCACGGCTGCAGCTGGAGATACTCGATTGATTTGGGACACTTAGCCTTAATTATCTTGCATAGTTGGATCCAGCTAAGGTGCAAACACACCTTGTGCATCCCCAGTCCCTCAGTAAGTGGACGTAAAAATGCATATTGACCATTAGAGAGTGGCTCCTCCCTGAACTCATAGCTCTTCCCTCCAGTAGCCACATGATGATGCAAACTCAACCACAGCTTCTTCTGCAGTTGTTGACATGAGAACGGCCCGTCTGTAGACTGCAAGACGAGGATCCTGCTACTATTCAAAATCAATTCCTAATCAGACAACACTAAATTCTCATAGGGCAACAGTCAAATTGGCATTAAAACTGACCAATGGTGTGACTTGGTGTCTCGTGGGCTGCAGATGGATATTACTGGCTATTCTGGTGCTTTTCATTTGTTGCAGTCTCATAGAATCGTTACCTAGGAACAAAACTTGTTTATCTAAAGCAGGTCCTCTTCATCGTAGTCAACCATTTTTCACAACCATGTTTTCGTTCAGTAGCACTGAAAGCTCAAACCAAACGATGGTTCTATAGAGGGTCTTCATGAATTTATAGAACCTGAAGGCCACTATAATTTCTCCTTCACACTTGGAATGGGAGGATGAGGCAAAGGGTAATCAATTTATTTGTAATCTACAATTCCACTCAGATGCTCCTAACTCCTACAAAACGTAGAAGTAAACATTTGTTTGCTTTGTTTAAGTTAATAGTGTGTTAGTGTGTGTGTGTGTGTGTGTGTGTCCTGTGACAGACACCTGTTAACTGATGTCACTGAGTAATTTCCAGTCAGACACACAACCGCGCACACACACACACCTCTAAACAATCAATTGATCCACAGCTGCCCCGAGGATGTTTACTCCTAAGAGGTGAAATACGCTCAGTGAGTAATAGAGACAAAAGCAAAGAAATACAAGCTTAAAAACCAAAGTGAATAAACTGTTAAAATATTTGCACGCTCTTGTCACATACATCAATAACATGCATTTACTGCCTCTATCCCACTAAGCTGACTAACACATTCATTATGGTTGCACTGACTCATCAGGCTTCCAGTAAATCTCCTCATGCTCAGGTTTTAGTCATTATTGTCCAAGGTCACAGTGCAAGATGAACCATGGATTCTTTACTTTTTGTGACTCTGTTTCCATCCAACATGCCTTCATGTGGTCGTGTGTGTGTGTGTGTGTGTGTGTGTGTGCGTGCGTGCGTGTGTGCGTGCGTGCGTTTCAGAGTTTATACCAGGACTGTAAGTTATTAGGCTGTAATACCATTTGAACCAAACTGTCTTCATTGTTATTTCCTCCGTTCAAACCAAGCTAGTTAGCTATTGTCTAATAAGTCAGTACAAACTCTGTTGTGTGATCATCCGCCGGCCTGCTATGAAAACCAAACATACACACACAGACAGCCGTCTGTGTATTTGTGCTGGTCTCTCATTATATAGCTTCATTTTGTCTCAGTTGGTCTGTCTACGTGCAGAACATTAACACCTGCAGTGTCATTTTCAGTAATAATCCTGTGTTTACCACGAAAATCCGTGTAAGCTAATGAGAAAAGTGGTTTAGAAGATTTCTCTGAACCCTATTTTTCCACAAGAGTAGCACATACAAATAGCTTACCATTAATTTAAAAGTCAAATGAAAACTCCTAAAGACATCATTATTTTAACACAAACCACTTTATGAGGCCTGAATGGTGTATGGTGGGGAATTAAAGAATGTTGAATTCATATAGGAAATATCGGATCAAAAATCGAGATGAAAGAATGTGAAGCTTTCAGCATTTGGCAGCTGTGACAGTTGTTACGTTCATTACTGCAGTCACGCCATCTGTATCAAACAAGACCAAGGGAAACAGCTAATATTCAGTCTTGACAGGATGTCATTTTAGCTTAACAATGAAATGTGCCTTTGCAATTAACTGACTGTTCAGTTGACAATTCATTCTTCTTGACCAATCACAAGTCAGTCTCGGCTGTCAAGCATCCAAAAAATAATTAAAACCAAACCCATCAGAAAAATGAGCACTTAAACGTAAATAACTGTAATAAGAAGGGTATAAATGACAGAAGCCATCTATGTAGTTTGAATTTTTAGTTTGGTCTATGCCCCAGGTGCTACCTGGAGGAGGAATGGTATACAATCAATTCTGCAGTCAGCCACCAGGGAGTGATCTAGAGGATTTGGCTTCCCTTTTGGGAGCTGTCATGATGTCCATCTTAATATGCCATCATTGATTTCGGCTCCTGTGCCACTCCAGAAACAAATGTCAGACTGTCATTGAGCTCTTTAGACTCACAGCAGCATCTTACATACATATAAAACATATAACAGAACATGAACACAAAGAAAGACATGTTCGTCTTTCACCTAAATATCAATACTAATGCATTTGGAGGCTGTGGAGGTCTTTACAGTGTAGCAAGAGATAATGAACCCCAAATCTGTGTGATGATCGGTCGACCACTTGCTGTTAATGGTCAGATATGTTTGGACCTCGTACAAGTACATAGCCACTTCTCTGGCGGCCTGAACTACGACAGTGCATTTTACTGCTAACATGTGCTGAGTGCACAACTTTTTCTTCCCTTACGGTGTGGCTGCTTTTACTGAAAGAAGGGTTTTGAATACTCCTCCACTACAAATGTAAAGCACCTTACAAGGTCCAGTGTTGGTCAGGTGGTTACTTATGATGAGAGATATGTACCTGTACGCTTTTTCATTTGCTTTGTGCCTCTAGTCCACAGGCAAATATATTTTAAGTCACTAATACACAGATTTGTGCAAACGCCTTCACAGGTATCTGCCCCGCCCAGTTTATAATCCAAGATATAAGGGCAATTTAAAGCTACTAGTGTTTTGATTTGGTCACAATGCTTCACCACCCACTTGACCGGCATGTTTGAGGGTTTGTTGTCGTCTTTGTGTTCCCATCTGGATGGAGATATTTTTTAAATGGAGAGGGACATATCTGTTCAAAAACTATAAGCAGTAGTGAAGACAAGGCCATAGTCTCTCTGAATAAACAAAAAACACAAATCAAAGGTAGCTTCATATGACACAAAGGCAAAAAAACACTAGTGGCATGAAAAGTACAAACCTGTTTCCCTTACTGACTTAAAGGCTGCATACAACTTGTATCGATGTTAATTAATTAAGAGCCTTTAAAAGTCCTGTAGCACAGTATTATATCAATATTGGATTCATATGGTAATTTTTTACTTTTTGTTTGTCTATTCTTTATGATGATACCAGAGGGAGAGTCAGGCTGAAAACACATAATGATGCCAGTTTAATGTTTAACAGCAGCTGTCTGTGTGTGTTACCCTCTACAGGCCCCACATTGCCCAGACAAGGCCCCCAGGTTCAGAATGGACCCACACCAGAGGAGATGGAGCTGCAGAGAAGGTAAGCACCAGATACTTACACAGTTTAAAGTTTGAACATTGTCTCCGGACTAAAACACAAATAGTCTGTTCACCTTGTCAGTCATCATTATCTCTTCCATCCCCATCTCTCCCTCTTATTACATTTCCTTCACTTTTTCAAATATAATTTTCTTACAGACTCATGCACTTATTTGAGAGCATGTGTGTATGAGTCTGACAAAGCCTCACATGCACTCAGGGTTGTTTTACATCCCCATACAAGGGCAGTCTTTTCCTCAGGTAATAATGAAGCTGTGGAATAACCACAGGAGACAGCGCACACACAGAGCTGTATAAATAGGGCCCAGCTGTTGGCCAACGTTTGAATACTATTCACCAGAAAACCTGGTTGAAGGGATTAAAGCTGTTGAGATGTTGAAATATGCTCCAAATAAAAACATCTCAGCGTGGAGATTCATTAAGCAGCTTGGAGCCGTACAGAGACTTTTTAAGAGCGATCCTTGTTCTTCTAACCAATCAGACAAAGCCAGGATGTTTGGGTTGGGAGCTCACAGCTGTCAATCAATATATAAATGAATTGCTTGAAGAAAATGCTATGGCTAACATGAGCGAACAACAGCTTACACAGTGAGGATGTAGGTGAGAGGCTGCACGGAAGGAGGGGGAAGTAGGGAGGGGTGGGAAGCTTTCATATTGTAGCTTTAAACAGAAAGTATTGGTTACACAAACTCTCCCATACAAACATGAACACTTGGACATACACTGAAATGGATCAGCACGGTGACACACATCTTCATATCTCTTTGGTGTTGTTGAACAGTGACGACTTAACCACACCAACATTTTGAAATGAATTCATCCTTGAATTGGATCCATGACCACACTCAGAGATGTAAACATGTATCTTTAGTATCAGTTACATGAGCCAAACAGTGACGACTGCTTTGGAAACCATTTCAGACGGAGGGCGGCTGCTGCACAACACACACACACGTCATGAAACACATCTGGATGGGTTATTTAACATCTGTGGGCATCGTATACAAACACTTACAGGATGATCACAAAAATCAGATTCATACAATTGTGTCCAGATCTCAGGACAACTAAACGCATATTAATCATTTTGAGAAAACACTCCACCCACCATCATTAAAAGCTATGTTTTGGTTGTTGTTCTTTTCCTTTTTCAGGAGATTTTCAAAGACTTTAAACTCTTCTGCAAATGCTTGGTGTCCCGACGCCTTATTAATATTTAATAACATGGCTTTTTTAAATCTGTTACATTTTTACATCTAAAAAAAGAGGATGCATTAAGTCAATATAAATCATTCTTCAGAAGAAATCAACAAGACTGGTGATAATGATAAATATTCTAACTGTCACCAATTATTATTTCATATATTTTGAAATGATCTGAAATCACTCAATTTACAAGACTGCTCGTAATGAGCCATAAACCTTTTTGTCTTTGGACGACTTCAGATGTCATAGAGTTGGTCATCTGAGGTTTCAAATATATTTAGTAAACCACAAAAAGGGAAACTTTTGCTTTGGTTTATTCTCTCCTGATCGAAGCTTCCTGTTCATAACTGGGGTCTGAATGAATCTGAGGTTCAGAAGTGAAATTTCTTCTATGATCACCTACATAAGAGTATGGTTTTTATTAAAGCGGCTTCATGCTGTCATCTCGCAGACATGCCGTCTCCGCTCTGCCTCCTCCTCTCTCTCTTTTGTTCAGTAGAGAGGCATTCTTCAGGTGTGAGTCAGTGTTTCTTCTAATTCTGTCCCCCCTTTCACCATTTCTTTCTTTTTACGATTTCCTCCTCCTGCGCCCCCTGAGCATTCTCGCTTTTCTCACCCTTTTGTTTCCGTCTAGCTTCATTTGTCTTTCTTTTTCCTTCTCACCTCTCTTTCCCCTCTCTCCTTCCTGTTCCCCCCGCCTCAATTGCTCCATATTTAGCAGCAGATGACAGACAGGCAGCGAGTGGATCAGTGACTGAGGTCATGTGCTGATGCAGAGGCCAATATCAGCCCGGTGGGAGAGCGAATAAAGGATGTGTAAAGAGCAGAGTGAGAATGGGATGAAAGATGAAGAGATGGCGGGAGAGGAGGAGGAGGAGTAAAAAAACATTCTTTAAAAGGAAAGCTGACATACTGTTAGATTTAGTTTGGAATCGGTTGAAGGTTTTGTGTCCATATTCCTTCTTAACTTATTTTTGAGGGGCAGTCGCATCTTGTCATTACACCACTCTCAGTAATCCAGTCAGATGTTATGATTTTTTATTGGAAGTGTAAAGACTGAGAGAAGCATCTGTTCTCAAACATCTGGTTTAAATGTCCAAGCTTGAATCCAAGCTTTTTATTATCAGCCTTTATAAAAGCTTTCAATGGATTTAAATTCAAAGCGTAAATTACTTTATAGCTTTGGCTAAAGTCTAAAAACTTCACTCAACCCTGATCCTCAAAATGACATATTTAGCTCCACAAAGGAGGTTATATTTTCATCCCTGTCAGTTTGTTGGTGGGTTGGTTTCAGTTGGTTAGTTAGTTTGGGTTGGGTTGGTTTGGTTTGGTTTGGTTGATTAGTTGGTTTGGGTTGGTTTGGTTGAAGGTTTGGGTGGTTGTTTTGGTTTGGTTTGGTTGGTTACATTCTTCGGTTTGTTTGGTTTGTTAGTTGGTCTGGTTTTTGTTGTAGGTTTGGCTGGTTGGGTTGGTTGGTTTGAGGAATGGTATTTATGATTGTGTACATATAAGGTCAGCTTAATTGATTTTAAGGCAACTGTTGGGCCTTGGCAGAGGTATGCGAGTCTCATTCTTGTTTTATACTTTTTTTATGTAGCCTTAAAATGGCTTGGATGTAACTTTACAACTTTGCCTCATTTACTATTCTTGGAGCCATGAATATGTAGAATGTTTAACTGCATCTACCCCTACAGATAAAATAATGCAAGACAATAATGATAGTATATAACCGTATACCCTCCTGAATATATATCGGTGTCAGACTTTGACTTTTGTGACTACTACTTTTGTAGCCTCACTACATCTTGTATCATATATTCAACACCCTGCTATGCAATGATTAAATGCATATAACTTTTTAATATATATATATATATTAAAGAGTTATATATATATATAACTCTATCCTCTAATTACAGCCCTGTAATTTACTTATGTGCAGTCTTTCCATTATACCTCTACTTCTTTATTAAGCCCTATAATGCTTAGTCTCTTTCCATTTTCACTTCAATCTCTATCCCCTCCATCCCCTCTATTTCACTCTCTCTGAACCCTCACTCTCTTTCTCTCCTTCTCTAATATTTATTAAACCTCTATAATTATAGTCAACGATTTGCACCAAGTCGGACTAAAGTTGCCAGAGCAACAGCCCAGCTACCCTTTTTGGCTGAGCTGCCCCTTTGGGCAAATCACCAACACTAATAATAGTTTTCTTTTTTTCTTTTGTGGCTGCATTAACAAGTAGCCCATACAAGTAGTGGTGTGGACTAGAGTAGAAAGTAAAGACAGAAATTAAGATAAAAACCTGATACAAAGCGATGCCCTATGCTTTTTGCCATGTGACACTGTAGCATCCAAATATTGTTGAGGTTGTGTGAGGAGCAACAGCCACTCAAAAAGGTGTATGCATGTCCCTGACTATGTGTTTATGTATATAAACATATTCATTGCTGAATCCCTTGATATATATATATATATATATTACGATTCT
Organism: Pleuronectes platessa; assembly: GCF_947347685.1. NCBI lineage: Eukaryota > Metazoa > Chordata > Actinopteri > Pleuronectiformes > Pleuronectidae > Pleuronectes > Pleuronectes platessa. The sequence goes on from NC_070642.1 coordinate 5,390,312, forward strand.
AACTGTTTAAAATGTTAGATTGTCACTTTTACTATAACCAAGTTTTACCACATTACTGACATTTTAACCCTTTGAACTGCTTTATACACACAAAGCCTAATTCTATAATGGACAAATAACTGTGTAACCCGCTGTTTTGACTAGAACCTTAAATTGTATCACAATAACAGCTCATATTTTGGCTGGCCTACTTCATGCACTGTCATCAGAATGTGTCATACAGAGCCATGTAACCTGAAATAGAGACAGAGGAAGAGAGAGAGAATGGAAAGAATTGAAGATATGGATAATAATAATAATAATACATTTTATTTATAAGGCGCCTTTCAGGATACTCAAGGTCGCCATACAACAGTCAACAATACAGTTAATTAAAAAATGTTAAATGCACAAAGCAGAGCAGCAGCAGAACAACAACTTCAGCAGACAGGAACATTAAAAGTTATATGCCTGCCTAAACAGGTGGGTTTTAATGCTAGATTTAATAAGAATGATTGAATTTGGGTCAATGTTCCTGTTCGGATGAGTGTTTACAGATGAGAGGGAGGGTCCCTTTCCTCCAGTCCTCCTCACTCTCTGCATCAGTTAACAGGATCATCTTACCAATGAATAGAGCTTCACATTCCTTAGTGACCACACATGTTCAAAAACATAACGATGCTCATCTCCTTTCCTTTCACACTGTCTTTCCTCCTCCATCTGTCCTGCAATCCTCCGCTTCACTGACACACGGACGGATGGAGAGCAGGCAGGGGCGCTCCGAGGATGATTGATGGAAATATTCACTGCATGTGTGAGTGGCTCCGTGGACGGCTGGGGGGAGACGCTGCCAATGAACCACCTGCTCAGAAATGCAGGGTGCTGCCCTCAGATTAAAAAGACATGAGCTGCAAAATAATAGGCTGAGGTATAAATAGCTGTGTGTCGCGTGGGTGCACGGAAATGTGTGTGACAGCAGAGAGAGGGAATGTGTTGCATCGTCTTGAATGAAAGTGAGAACAGAGAAGTGGTAGAAGAAGGATGTAAGTGTTAGAATTATGTTAGCATTTAGCTGCTGCTAATAGCACTCAGAGGATGGCACTACTGACAGCAACATGTTGAGCACATTGTCACGAACAGATGTTGACATCTGCATATATTCAGAAAGGACAGTGAATATATGAATTAAATATGAAGACACGCTCCTGCACACACATTGTTTTAGTGGGACACAAGAGCTGTTAATATTCTTTATCATTTATTTAGTTGTGACAAGAATCACAGTCAATGGCAGCATTTTTGGACGACGCTTTCCGTTCTTCCATATGACACAGTCGTTGGCAGGAAATTTGGATGACAAACAAGACAACACTAACGAACATGGCGGAGAGTAAATATGACAAAGAACATGATAAAAAAAAGAGCTTCTTCTGCCACATGGATGTGGTTTGTGTATGAATTCTGACACAGACGAGAAAACCGTACTCTGCTAATTTTGCTGCAGACTGAATTCCTCAACAGACACAACTAGTGATGATATGTATCATTATGTGAATATGGAACAATGTTTGATGGTCATACCAAACAGCCCTACAGCTGACACATGTTGTGTGTGTGTGAGCATGTTTGTGTGTGTATATGTTGCACACTTGGACTTGATCCTGATCATTTGGTCCATCTGGGCCCCAGTTAGTTCAGTCAACATGTCCTGGTTCTGTGAGCCAATCAGGCGGCCCACTGAATAGTTGCCCTGCAGATTTCACCAGACATCAGAGTCTCTGGAGGTTTAGCACAGTTTTCACTTGTGGAAAAGTGGTGAATTTAGAATGTGACATACTCAACTAATCACTTAAGATAAAGTGGATTTAACCAAAAACAAGTCATAGAAATTCTGCAGCACAAAGGAGTGAAGTATTGACACTAAAAGGCCACTGAGATCAGCAAGCTTCAAATTATTTAAAACAACATTTGTTATTAAATATTACAACATGACTCAGAGGTTTCACCATGTCAAAAAAATATCTCACCACCTATTGGGTAGAATGCCAAGAATCAGATCAGATTTTTTTCTCAAGGTAAAACAATCACTTACTTAATTGATTAGTCATTTGGCAGTAAGAATAACTTTTTGGTTTTATACTGAGTACATTTCAGAACATGTACTTTTAACTGAGAGGTTGAATCAGTAGTAATACTTGAGTCATTTTGAACACAAGTAAATATACTTTTACTTCTGTATTTTACTAATAAATACATTCCTAACTATCAATAAAAAATAATTTACCATCATTTTATGACTTTTGGCTAAACTACAGATCCTGTTGTGTTGTTATTTGAATTTCCCCCCTGCAGCTGTCCTCTGTCATGTTTCCTGGCCTTTACTTTCAACAAGTGTTGTGATGCTTCCAACATTCCCCAACATCCTACCTGACTCTTCCTCACAGAGTCTTGAACTCAGTCATCCCATGTTTTTGCAGAGAGTAAAGGAATATGTGTGCGAGAGCTTGCATGTGCATGTGGGGATTCAGGCCGTGGCACTGCCCACGCTCCCTTAGCAACGGTTTCCCTGGCAACTTTTGTCAAAAGGCGAGTGAGATGCCAGTTAAATGGTGCAGGAGGCTTTTTCATAGCTTTGAATCCTGTGACGTTTCCCTGCAAAGCAGAGGGGGACGCGAGGAGGGACCTCCTTTACATTAACACATCAGAGGAGAGAAGTAGACAGCAGATGTCGGAGATGGGAAGATTTCAGGTGGGAGCCTTGCGCTGGTCCCTTGGAAGTGATGAAAAGATCAGATTTATAGAAATTATGCTGAATTGTCAATAGTTCCCACACTTTTGCACAAACTTTAAGGTTTTTTCGAAAGAAAACAACCCCTGCAGCAAATAGCCTCTATACAAAAACAAATAAAACTCAAATTGAAGAGTATTTCTGGCACGTGCAATCACTCATTAACTCATTTATTGCCTTCAGTGACTCATTAAGACTATTGAGGCAGGTCAAGAATTATCCTTGGACAATTTTGTGGTGACACTCAACAACCGTTTGCTCCTCTGACTGAAAATCTGACTGTAATGCTAAACCTGCAGGTCGGCTTGGCAGAAATGTTAATCTGACACAATTAGAGTGGAGGTAAACTGTTCCTCTGTGCAGCATCTTGCAAAAACAGCGTCTATACATGAAAGACATCTGACTGATTCCTTTCACAAAATCTTTGTCCGAAATCTGCAAAACAACTGAGCTCTTTGGCCACAATCACCTAATATGTGTTTAGACAAAAAAAGTAGCATTGTGTGAAAGGAACAATTTACCAAATATTGGGTTTGTGGCCGCCAGTGGAACACAAAACATTACATTTAGTGTGAAGAATGGATTCAACTAAATATCAGCTAATTCAGGATGAAAATGTCGATTAATTAGTCAAAATAAAAGAGGCCTATTTGAAAATTGCACTAGAACCACTCAGCTTTTTTACCAATCTGAATCTGTATACCCTCGGTGGAACGAAGCACAAATCACCATTTCTAAATCAGATCAGATTCCCAAACCTTATTCATGACAAATGTTTGGACTTGTCAAAAAGGAAGCACAGGTACAATTTACAACAGTATCCAATGGTGTACGTTCCAGCAATTGTAAAAGTCAACAAAAAGAGTTCAAATCAACTTTGGTTAAAATTAACACATCTTATCTGGCCTGTCATAACTGTGAGTTGCTGGCACAGGTTGTGGCAGTAACTCAAAGGTTTTAACGGCTTAAAGTTTTTTTTATTCTTTACTTCTGAGACACAGCTCTCTCATGTGAGCAGAGAAAAAAAGGTTTATCATTCTTTTTCCTGTCATTCTTAATCAAAACTAAAGTGTTGGCAGTGAGAGAAGCTGCTCTCACTCAGCAGGAATGCGTGTGAGGAGAAGACAAGCGTTGCAACCTCATGACATCAGCTCAAAGGCTAAGCTGTGTCGTAAACTCAGAGGTGTCCCTCTGAAGGAAGACAGGCTCGCTGTCCCCAGTTAGTCTGCATATCTGCATGTATACACACACACACACACACACACACACACACACACACACACACACACACACACACACACACACACACACACACACACACACACACACTCCTTCTCTCTCTAGACAAGCTATTTTGAGATTGTGTGAACATTGTTTAGGAATGTCATGATCTCCTGTCCAGGGAATTTTAAGTTAAAGAGCGTGTCTCTCTCCCTCCATCCGTCCCTGTGTGTGCATGCGTGCATTTGATTAGTTGTTAGTTGTCTGTTCACACTTGATGTGAAAATGTCATCTTTATTGTGTCTTCTGTGACCAAGATCTCACTTCCCTGCTCTGTGAGCAAATAAATCATAATTTGTGTTCGCAAAGAATAAATCATGTTGTGTTGTGTTTGTGTGTCTGCGAGAGAGAGAGAGACTGATTGAATGAAGGAATGACTGTACGCAGCAATGAAGAAAGGTTTTACCACAGTAAAGGTCTGAGTAATCAGATCGCATTCAGGACTTATTTAGACATGTACTTATAGATGACCACTTCAGGACGGATGTTATTACCAGGTCTGAACAGGATCTATAAACAACTAATGCACAGCTGTCGAACTTTCAGTGCAAAGTTAGCAAACAGTCAAGAGTTGATAAGGCTTTCAGAGCTTTCTTGGAATTTGCTCCTCCAGCTAAAGTTCCCATAAAAACAGATGAAAGGTTTGCTTCGATGTTGAAGCTAGATATTCTTTCATATAACTGTCTTTTCATTTTATTTTTGTTTACTGTAGTATTTTTTTGTGTGTATTTTGTCAATTCAGTTGTACTTTTACTATCAAATGAGTACTCCACATAAGATTTCATGCAAATGCATAGTAGATTCAAATTATGACATTTTAGATCTTCTGTGCTACTGCGTTGAAGACGTGTGTGAGGCAGGTTCAGCTTTATTGGCCAACTGTGAACATATACAAGGAATTTGACTCTTGTTTTTGTTTCTCTCAATGAATTACACATGCTGCTACAATAAATATACAGCATAACCAGAACAAGAAAGCTTAAAGTCCAGTAAAATCTGTTCTATACATACATCCCTCGATCATAAATCAACTTATACCTTTTATTAAATTCCCTCAGCCTTCACTACTGGCAGTATATTATGAGGATAGAATCAGGTAGAGACATTAAACAATGAGGCTGTATTCCTAGTTTAAGGTTTCAACTATGAAAAAAAAGTGAATCATATGTAAATTTTATTCTGTGATGTGATGACTACTAAAACTGATTTAGTGGATTTCAGACAAATGGTGCGTTCCCTGTGCATGTGTGTGAACTCGTTTTTGTAGCCTCTTTAGGAACTATTCCATACACACTGACCTTTTCAGGACCATGAGGACCACATTAGGAACCAAGCTCGTTCCTAATGAGGAAAAATATCATGACTGAAGTCCTGGTTAAGATTAGTGGAAAGATGTGAATTGGTCAAGGTTTGGATTAGGGATATGGTCTTAGTTTGGCTGTGCAGAATGAATGTAAGTCAATGCAAAGTCCTAATAAGAATAGCAGTGCAAAAGCATGTGTAATATTTGTATACTGCATGTTGGTATTGTGGAGGCTCGTGTTTGTGCTGTTGTCACAGCCATTTAAGCCATTCATTTTCCACCACAGTCTCACTCCAATACTTTCAGAACATGCCACACTGCCAGTAAACAGACTGTACCAACTGACACCATTTGGTTGGCGAGTCGTTTTTTGGCCGTCCTACCCAGAAGAATGCAATCTGATCTGCCTCATTAGGCCGAGTTTACTACCATCGCACCATTACATGATGAGATAAGTTTCATCATGAAGATGTAACACTGCTGAGGAGCCTACTGGGGCTAATTTGCTATCAGAGAGAATTCATTATGTTAGATGAGGGAATCCCCCTGAAGAGACTGTAAAATCCTCAGGGACGAGACACTGCCCAGCTTCCAGTGGCTGTGAATTCAGGTTACCTCTGTGTGTGTGTAAATATATCAGTGGACCACTGAAGCACCGTGGGAACTAAGACATTTCATGTGCGTGTATTAAGTCCATGATTTTCATATTAAAAAGTGAGCGATAGAAATGTATGTGGGTTTGCATAGGAAGCCAAATTTTCCATTTTTATGGAAGGGAAGAAGAGAGTGAAATCTAAGCTGCACACAGCGTTGAACGGGTGCACACTCAAACATGTTGGGGGTACAGGCAGGATTGTTACAGCTGTGTGGGCGTGGCACGGGGGCTGTTATGTTGAACCTTTGTATTGGGCGCTATTGATTTATTTTCCATCCCTACTAAATATCTTTATAGAAATTCTTCAGGATGGGACTCTGAAGGTTGGGGGTGTGGGAGGGGGGGGGGACTTCCTGTGTCATGGCGAAACATCATAACTTTGACAGCATGCTATGGGGACGCTGTTTAACAAAAGATCAAATATTTTAAAGATCTCTCCTTGTGAATGTTTCAAAAACAATGAGAATTGTATCAATTCTGTTGAAGAAGTTTGTTAAAATACAATCCCCTCAACTCGCCAAAATGACCTAATTCTTGCTGTTTTGAACCTATGGTCCCAGGGGGCTTTTTTGTACATCCGGGGGAGATGTATGACATGTCCTGTGGGGGCTGCTGTGTGGGGTGCAGATGTGTCACAGCCAGACTCCACAGTTTTGACAGAATTAGCGTCAGTGCTGCTTATGTTCTGTCTAATCAGCCGTAATGCATTCAAAAGATGGTAAATTCAGTTAAATTCTCTGATTAGATCCTGTTCCTCTTGAAGGTGTGTGAAGAGGTGGGGGTGAGGTTGCAAATACGGCCGTCAAAAATCTACCAGGTAGTGATTTGATTAATGGTTCCTTTAATTAATACATTGAAAGTGAATTTTACTAATAAGTCTTTGTAACGTTATTATGATGTGATGTTAGTTTTATTCATATTTTGGTAATTCAAATTGAAACATTTTTCACCTAATCAGAGCGGCTCATGACCGACTGATCTCATGCTGGGAGAAGCTTCATAGCATCTGTGGAGTCTGAGGGCAGCCTGGAGTATGGTTTGAGCACCCGCTGCCATCTTGACACTTAGTGGAGCCAGAAATACTGGTGAGCTGGAGATGGATTGGAGGGCGCTGAGGAGGAACAAGCAAGTGGCTGTTACCATGGCTCACTGTGATGGGCTGACTCTTGTGTCAGTTAGGCAGGAATATTAATATATTCTTAATTTATAATATACAACTGATGCACAAGAGCCACTGTTCCCAAACCACACCATGGTAACACTGAAACAACTGAAGCAAATATGCCCCGAGATATTGTGCGATTGTGAGTCAGTGGCAGAGTAAGGGTCATTTGTTTGTGTGTGGGGGGCAGATGGAAGGGGAGGGAGGGAGCGTTTTGCATGAGGCAACGTTAACGCTACGACTTTGAGCTGAGTCAGCTCTCAGCAGAACAGGATGAGTGAGGGAGGAGGACTAGATAGATAGATTGTGTGTGTGTGTGTGTGTGTGTGTGTGTGTGTGTGTGTGTGTGTGTGTGTGTGTGTGTGTGCGTGTGCGTGTGAGACAAATATAGTGCAAGTTGGCATGTAGCTCCAGTACCCAGCTCTCTCTCCCTGCTTTTGTAATGTATTAACGTAACACTCGCTCATTTACAGCCAGTGAAATCTACAGCTGTGTAAATCATAGAATGTGACAAAACACTTTCCAATTAAATCACAGATTTCCTGGGAACCTCGTGTGTGTGTGTTTGTTTGTGTGTCCACACCACACTCTCTCTCCCTGTACCACTTCTTTGTTCGTAAGAATAAATCTTCACATCCTCATTGTGATGATGAAGCATGACTTGTGTACCTTTCCATTTATACATCCGCGAGACATGCGAGTATGAAACAGCTCACATCATGTAGTTTATACTGTGTGTTCATGAGTTTGTGTGTGTGGCATTACACAGACATTACCCAGTGTTCACCCTGGGGAGCTAATGTTTAAAAAGCTCCAAATAAATATGACAATAATTAAGACTAAAGATCTCACATTTTTTACATCCATCCAATCTTCCATCCAACTGTCCGTTCACCCATCCATCCAATCATCCAACCATCCATCCATTCATCCAATCCTCCAATTATCCATCTATCCAACCACCCATCCATCCATCCAATCATCCAGCCATCCATCCATTCATCCAATCATCCATCCATCCAACCATCCATCCATCCATCCAATCATCCATCTTACTGTCTGTCCATCCATCAATCCAATGATCCAACCATACATCCATCCAATCCTCCATCTATCCATCCAATCATCCAGCCACTCATCCATCGAATCATCCATCCAGCCATCCATCATCTGTCCATCCACTGAACCAGAGATCCATCCATCCATCGACTGACCCACCTACCCAGTCAACTATCCATCTCTACAATTTATCCTAAGAGCCGAATGGCTAATCATATAAAACCAATTAATTGGGAATAAGATGGAGCTGGTCGAGGATCTTAAATATCTTCATATACACGTTCACATTAGTCTTTACTATCAAGGAAAACACTAACTAAGAATATCAACTTTGTAGTGAATATTATGGAAACTGTTAAACTCTTAACTACTTCAGAGCCAAGGGTCGGTGTTTACGTCATGAAAGGATATCAATAACTATCACATTCAAATTTTAATCAATAGACGTATAACAATACATATAGATATATTGCTTATGCCTTGTGTAAACACAGTGAGGAGGTACAACGCACAAAACGTTTTACTATTTATCAAGTGTCTGCCCATCAAAAATCTGTTTTAAAACAAAAATAAATAACAATTTGACATTATTCGCAATAATTATTGATATGTACGATTTGCCCGTATCACCCAGTCCTGCATGGTGGGACACATTTGATCATTGGTTCTATCTATGTGTTGCAGTAATCTGTAACAGTGACACGCTGGAGAATGGCCTCCACAGTCTTTGGGAAGCCATAAAAGCTGCTGGGTCTTCTGTATGATGAACTCTTTCAGGCGTAAAGCTGACAGAATTATTAACGACCCTTCTCATCCACCGTACAGTGAATTTGAACTTCCATCCTCGGGGAGATGTTATAGATCACAGATGGCTAATAGAAAAATCTACACGAAATCCTCTGTCTTAAGTGCTGTCAAGGTAATAAATGAAACAAGGATCCTGTGGACTTTAGGATACAGGGTGATGCTCCTGCCTGTGCTGCAGTTATTTTGCACAGTAGGTGAATGTGATGTGGAGTTACGTTGACCTTTATAGTGCTGAAAGGGTGTATTTTCATATACTCTGTATGTTTATGTTTTTATGACATGTCAAAGGAGTTTCCTATGTGAACACATTTTCAATCATAGCTCATTGTGTCAATGCTATATAAGACATTTATCACCACGGAATACTGACTTGCACATATTAGCTATTCACTCCGCCTATTCTCACTTGCCTCTCGCTCTTATTTGATATTCTTGCACAAACTGCTGAGACAACACTTCTGTATCCCCACAGGAGTCGTTAAGCTCTTTTTAACACTGTGAATCTCAGATGTAGTAAAAAGTGGAATGACAGCCTTTCCCTGTTGTGCTGTAACTCGTTCTCACATGCACTCATACACACATGCACAGACACACATTGGCTGCTTACATGGACCATTTCTCCTGTTTCCCCTCCACTGCTGCTGCAGTCTCACATTACCAGCGTCTCTACAGTTGCCGTCCGCTGACACCTAGTGACCAAACCTGAGTCTGCAGGCACGGTTTGTGCCGGACACCCTTAGAAAACCTTCCTCAGCCCATCATACTTCAACATCACTAATGGTTTTGCAGCCCCGTCCCAAGAAAACCAAAATACTTTTGCAATTTTATTCTGTTTTCTATTTCCTCTGTTAGATAGACAGCTGTTTTCTTGCAGCTGTGTCAGACTAAGAAAGGATTTTTGCCCCAGGCACTTTATTAATGTTGATGTTTTATAATGTGTCAAATTTTAGCAAAGCTGACTGGGGTTGCATAAGCGCATAAGTGTCATATTATATAATGACATGTCTTATATAATGACTACAGGCTCCAGGGGTCAAGACAGGCCCCTTACTAATTTACTCATTTTGACACCTTTTGTCACTTTTGTTCAGTTAAAAAAAAAAAATCGTCAACCACTATTCGTTTCCTCCTTTTATTGCTGCTGATTGAATTTATGGAGTCTTATCTTGATATGTATTGTTGTCACTCCTCTCCAGGCAGCTTCAGGAGCTGCAGAGGCAGAAGGAGATGGAGCTCGAGCGTCAAGAGAGGGAGCGTCAGGAGCACGAGCATGAGCGCCTGGAGCGAGAGATGCTGGAGCGAGAGCAGGAGCGCGAGCGTCAGGAGCTGGAGCATCAGGATAGGGAGGCGCAGGCGGAGAGGGAGCGACTCGAGCGTGAGCGCCAGGAGCAGCAGGAGCGTACAGAGCGTGAGCTGATGGAGAGGGAGAAGGTGGAGAGAGAGCGGCTGGAGAGAGAGCAGCAGGAGCAGTTGGACAGAGAGCAGCAGGACTGGGAGAGGGGGAGACGCGTCTCGAATGCCGGTGAGTGATACACTTACATTTCCTAATATACACACACTTTTATACACAGTAGGTTTTGGAGTTTTTGAAGGCGAGTGCAAGACTGTTGGACTGAAGATATAAAGAATCTATGATTTTTGAAAATGTTCCGTTATGAGTGATGGTCAGTAAAGCATTTCTCTTTTCAAATAGTTACCAAGGTGTTAATATTAATGGCAGACATGCTTGGTCCTATTAGAACAGTAGTTGTTTCATGATAAACTGCAACTGAATATTTTAATGAGGAGTTCATTTCCTTAACAAAAGGTTTCTCTAAATTAAAATTTGGGTCTACGGTAAAATATTAGTCCCAATCCATACTACAGACCAACTGCATACAGTAGATACCCACATCAACAGTAAATCTTACATGTGCATATAATACATGCCAATATGACACATTATAGGCCCACAATACTATATGATGCATTTACATGGATTCATACAATGCATGTCCATCCCACCATTAAAATAACTGCCAATTAAACTGATCACTAGGATATGTTTTTTTGTCTTTTCTCTGTTATTCACAAAAAACGCTGTACATTTTCTGCTGCTGTGACCACTTTCACATTGATGAGTTTTTTCGTTTCATTGTGGGACAATAGCGCACATTATTATCAACGCCTCAAAAAGTTCTTAATTTTCATACTGACTTTTATAGTATACTTTCGGATTTCCAGTCACACACTTCATGCTTATTTAGATTTACTATATAGTGTGGAATTGGGATAAAGCTTTCATCCAACAAGATTCCCCCATCAATTTATAAAAAGCCTTAGTTTTGGTTAATTAAGTAAAACTCTAACTTTGAATGTGTGAAAGAAAGATTCTGCTCAATGAAGATGAGAAACTCAGAAACCCATTCTGTGAATTTAAAGTGTCTTCCAATAAAGAGGCCACAGCATGAAGGCCTTAAAGCATGGGAGGAGTTGCTCTATTGCCCCTCTGGTCAGTGCTAACATTGTTAGTTAGCCTTCATAACACGACAGTATGGTCATTTACCCATGGGCTGGTGTCAAGAGCAGTAATAAGTGTGGAAGTCTTTGCACATGAGTGGAGGGGTGATTGCAGAACTTTAGAAAGAGCGCTGCGAACTCCTACACTAGTCACACACACACATACACAAAATAACTGACACTTCACACACACATTCAGAAATATAATTGAGGTGTGATGCTGGTGCACAGACATGTCTTAATATCAAGAGATTCCCTATGGGAGGAAACAGTGACTTTCAGCAAATCCTTCCAAAATAATCTTCACTTTCCCTATTTTCCCATTTTTTAACTATTCAAGCAATATGTTAAGCCCAGATTAATTAATATTTTAATATATAGCAGCAGGGACAAGGTTGAGCCACAAAACCCTGTTAACAGCAATCTAAACTGGAGCTGCAATGGATCAGGTTTTGGTTTTGTGAAACTGTCCGAGGGGAATTTCCAACATTTAAGGACTGGGTCAGTAGGGAAGGCTTCGCTGTGTACCATGCTTCATCGCCACAGTCAGCCTATTAGCACATGCATGCATAAACACAAACAAACACACACACACAGGCAGGCAGACACAGTTCAGAATTACTCACAGGCTAAACATACATCATCAGGGAGAATGCTGGTGAGACCCCGAGGGATGAATGTACGTGTGTGTGTGCGTGTGTGTGTGTGTGTGTGTTTGTGTGCATACGTGCTAAAGCCCCAGGATAAGAGGGCGGAGTTATTTTATTTCACATGTCACACACATCAGAGATAACAAACACACAGGACATGCAAGCATAAATGCAGGAGCAGCACATACACATGAATGCATGGTTTGTTTTAACATACTTTCTGAGTCTGAGGGCTTTGATGTGAGCTTGTGATTAATATTTAACACCTCTGTGTTTCTCTGTGACAGGATAACTCTATCTGACTGTGAGAGCTATGTGTTTTCTTACTGTTTTTATTTTATTTTATTTCTTTCAAATCAGCCTGTTAACAGAAAGAAATGCTGATAGTGTAAACATCGAGTTCTTATCACCTAAGTTCAGCTTAATAAGATCAGATCGACTTTTCTGATCAAACCCCCTAAGTTTCTTGTCAGGCAAACTTGACTAAACCTTTTCTGTCATGTCTCTAATTTTCCCTTGATGAGGCCAATTTTGTTGAAGGACCCTTACGGTGCTTTTAGCTGCCTAAAAAATTGCTAAAGATAATCACCAGCATCTTTTGTGGATAAGCACCCACGCGACAAACTGGCAAAGTGAAATAAAAAATTTGATGAAGGTCCCTCTAAGATGTTTAATGTGTATACTTACATACTTACTGCAGAGATCTTACATCATAATGTCTATAGCTAATACCTCTCTTTCTCATCATGCTGTTCAGATGTGTGTGAATAAAAATTTACCTTAACTACACTGTTCAAATTATAACCTATGGGGTTCAGTTGATCCTCTGGACCATCATTTGTGCTAAAAGTCCAGCTCGTTCAGCAGAGAGGAGCTGAGCTGCAATATGGCTTTGTCTTCTTCTTCATGTGTGCACATGCGCTTAATATTCTTGTGTGCACGTGTCCAGCAGTCAGCATAATCAGCGTGTTCTGGACGTGGGTTTATTGTGGAATGGCAGAGCAAAGCTGGGGCCTCTCAGTCACATGACCAGCCCAGAGCTGTAGAGAGTGGGGGTATGATGGAAAGAAGGATGGAGAAGGATGGAAAGGGTCAAACGAATACTTAAGGAGATGGTAGCAGAGCAGTGGATTAAAGGAAATGAAGGATAAGAATAGTTGGCCAAGGCGGAGGAAGAAGTAAAGCATGAAGGGAAAATTCTGGGTCGATGAAAAAGAGACGGAGTGTGTGGTGAACTGGGAAAATGAGAGTGAAATTGTGGGTGTAGTGGAGTGGAAGTTGGAATGAGCAGTGACTCCAGTAGGAGAGGATAAATGGTACAAGCTGTCAGATCGTTCAGCTGGGAGAAGCAAAAAGATGTCACACAGAGAAAGGGATGAACCAGGCAGTCTTTCAGTTCTCCAGTCATTCAGTCCTTCAAGTGAATTCAAGTCGTGTCCGTCAAAGTTGTTGTGTGTGTATTTGAAAGAGAGTTTGTGTGAAATGTGTGATAGTGTGTGAAGTTGAATGTGTAGATCTGAACCAGTCAGTGATTTTATGTTTGTCAGAATCTAGTGCAATAAAAATGTCTCAAACTATATCAGAAAAAGGATTTGGGATAGTTTAATAAAGGAAATCCTGCAGCATGCCTTTTATTACAGATACTAATATGCAGCAGTGTAGTTTTGCTGGCAGTTAATTATCTATATCTACACTCATACTCAACTGATAGCAAACGATTTCAAATTCAGCCATGAGAATAAGGATTTATATGATGTTTAGAATGACATCAATAGTGAAGGGAAGTGGAGCAGAAGGTGAGCCGTGGATTACCAACTTCTCACAATCCCCACACACACACACGGAGGGAAGCATATGGCATGTCCATACACAGTAGTTCAGCCTCCATTAAGAGATGCAATAAACACAACAAAGGTAATGAGCTAGAGAGGGCTACACTTTGCTTAATTGACATTGCAACTAACCTCAGCACTGACTACTGAACTGGAAAGAGGAGACTCGGTTCATATGAAGAGATACTGGAACAACTGGTAGAAGTTAAAAAAAATCTGCCAGGTTAGGATTTCACAATATTTGTATCTAGGTCAGGATTCTTAAAAGAAAACCATTTCCGACATAAAAATCTGAATCTTATTGGAAAAATATTATTGCCCTGTTTCATATTTGGATTTACTCTAATACATAATAATCATTATCATTGATACATTGATAAAAATATGCAAAATCATGTATTGTTTGGCTTTGGCTTATAGTCTACAAAAGGTATTGCACTAAACCCAAGCTTCTTTTGTATTTCGACAGAAAGGCAGGGGTCAGCATTAACTCGGGAGATACTGCTTTTGCGCAAATATTTCTCTCGGTCGTTTACTCCACTGCTCACTGTGTTAGAGGTTAGCTTTACTAAGATGATAACATTACTGTATATGAGCAGTAAGGAGAGAATATACGTATGTAGCTGCATTGCTGGGTTTCAAAGGCTTAAGAAGATCAGAACAGACAGAATAACATCCTCACCTAATGTTAGCATTAACAACTACTTATCAGACATTATGTGAGTTGAGCATCAAACTTCATTCATTTACAGAAACAAGATATTTCTCAAAAGGTGGAAAGCAACACCAATCTTAACTCTTGTTTTGCTTTTAGTTCTATCTTCTATTTCCATCTGTCGGCTTGTATTTTGAAGGGTCACTGTCTTGCAGGTGTGCTTGTCACTGCTTAGATTATAACCGTATCTTCTATATGCAACAATGGATAAAGAAGGCAACGTCACAACCTACAGTCTTTGTATCAAGAGTCGTTTGGCTGCTGGAGCAAATCCCGACATTGGTCAAGGAGCAGGGCTGGACAAGTCTACTCAGATTTTAACTTGCATAATATTTAAGTTCCAGATATTATTTCTTACAATTCTATGGGTGCATGCTACTTGGTAAAGTTTAAACTTTCCTCCTCAATCCATTTGATTTTCCCTCTTCTCATGCCAACTATGACTATGAAAGCTGTGTGTATCTGGCTCTGTCCACAGTGCTAACACTTGTCCACTAACATAGTAGCATCAGATCAGACTCAGAAAGAACCAGGAAATAAAGGTATATAGCTCTGTGCTGGTTATTCCTGCTTCATCTGCCCCCTTCTCTTTTTTCCTCCCTCCCTCCTTCCTTCTCTCTTTCCTCACCTACTGTATTTCCCTCCTGTGTGCACAATGGCTGCTTCCTTCCTGCCTTTTTTCCTTCCTTCTGTCTCCCCCTTCCCTTCTGTCCTGTCTTGTCTTTGACCTTGGTTTGTCCATTGGCGTGACGTGTGTTTTAGCTTTTGAAAGCACCCTGTACAGTCCCACTCCTCAGGAGTACGGTAGAACATCCTCAACACCCGTATCTCCATCCACACCCACCTACCCTGCTCCTGGGACTTCATTATCGTCATCCAACACCACACCCCCAACCCCGCCACTCAGGCACTCAGCGTCCCGATTCGCCACCTCGCTCGGTTCTGCGTTCCACCCGGTACTGCCACACTACGCCACAGTTCCAAGGCGACAGCAGGCCCTCCCGCAGGCCCCGCCCCCTGCTCCGGCTCCGGCCCCTGCTCCACCCAAGTCTGTGGTGTGGTCAGCGTGCAACTTTACGCCCTTGCCTCCATCACCCCCAGTCATGATAAGCAGTCCTCCAGGCAAGGCCGCAGGTCCTCGGCCACTCATCCCCATCGCAGCACCTTCCCCTCTGACCCAGAAGCCTCCCTCGCCATCCCCCAACGGCCCACCCATGTTTCCCGCACCCTCTCCTTTGACCATCATGCACAGCCATATTCCGATCGGCATCGCCTGTCCAACCCCACCACCTCCACCTACCCCACCCCCTCTCCCCTCCCCTGTAGCTCCCCATCCGTCTTCCTCCTTCGCCTCGTCTCCCCCCTCCTCATCCCAGGCTCCTGGTGTGCCCTCTCCCTCCACAGCGTCCCTTGCTGCTGCAGCCACTGCCGCCACCTCTGCCTCTGCTGAGCACCTCTCCCTCCCCCTGGGCCTGGGCCTGTCGGGGCCGGGGGAGCTGGACACAGCTGCAGGCCCAGAGTCCCAGCTGCCTCAGGGGGGCTTCTCCTGTCAGCCCCAGGGTAAGGCCTCCAGTCTGGATTCTCTCCTCTCTCTCTCTCTCTCTCTCTCACTGCCTCTGTCCCCTCTGTCTTTCACTTCCTCTGACTCACTCACTAACGGGGGGGACACTACTCTGTTGGATCTGTAAAGTTGTCTTGTCTTTAAAACTATACGGCAGCCGCTCGCCTTAAAATCCTCAAAGCATTTGATGATAGAGAAACTACTTTTTTCTTTTTATTTGTACATAAAATATTTAAGTTGAGAAAATGAAACATGTGTTTAGTTTACTAATCACCATTAAAACTCTATTTAAAATAACATAACAGCAATAAAACACATTATGGTTGTAGACTTTTGCATAGAAGACATTTGAAATAATACTTTTATACTTTATGCAAGAGCAGGTTTGTCCTTTGCTCTAAAGTTCAAACATATTTCATGCACTTCTGATACTCAGGGCACACTGCCCTGTAAGTACACCTCTGACAACACGGCCTTCCAAGGTAAAACCTACTTTTGACGAGTTCAGGTGAGGAGAGGCCAGCTTTTGGGCCACATATTCTTGAGGCAGGAGTGCTGGAGTGTTTAGAAAGGATAACACTTTTGTTGGAAACACTGTAATTTTACTCACCAGCGCAACAGGTGATTCACTGAATGTTAAAAGGTTAAAGGGTAAAGTAAAACTAAAGTAAAAAATCGGATTAGATAAAGTTACTTATAGAGCTTCTTTTGAGAAGTGAAACAACCTCTCCAAAGATTTCAGAGAGAATATACCTCACACTAAGTAAAGGTGGTTGTAAGAAGGCTTGACCAATGCAACCCTTCTTCTTAAAAGTATTCATCAGGCTTGGACACAAAGCACAACGACATCATAACAATCTTCCCCCAAAAATCGAAACCAAGCCAAATTTCAAAAGTAAAAAACTTTGTTGTGGCTGTCATTCATTTAAGATGTTGATGTTAACTTGTAATGTCATTCAAATTAAAATTTTTAATAATTGTGAAACGATTTGTCAATCAAGCCTCATCTTGCTCAATTAGACGATATCACGAAAAATAGCAGTGTTTTTGTAAATAGCTGATAACCAAATATGAAAACAAGGCTGTTATTCCTGATCAAGGCCAACAAATTGAGTGACTTAGAAGCTGGCAAAGAGCTGCAGTTTTGATAAGGGTATGTAGTCTTGGCTAATAATTTATCTGTGTATTGATGTTCAATCTGGTCAAAGAAACTAGTGGAAACCATTATCTATTCAAAAGTTCGGTTGAATAATTACATAAAATTCAGTGTTGAGCTGAATCCTCGAAGTAGAAACAAATTGCAGGTGTAACACAAAGGGAGTTCCATTGCACTGTTTTCAGAGGAGTGTTGCCTTTCTTCTGGGAAATGCTTCAGTCCTGGCTGCCATTGCCTGACTTTAAATTAAATCTATCAAGTTTCTTTTCCTCTTCACCACTGCACCGGCCTCTCTAGCTGCTTTGTCTGTCTTCTCATGAACTCTTTATGTGAATACGTGCTTGCTCATTAAAGGTCTTGTTGGCTTACTGTGCATTGGATATGAAATGTGTTTGGTCCTGCAGCATGGCATTCTGTCTCATCGATAGGAATCTGTTAGTGATCATTGATGGAAGTCTGTGTGGAGCGACCGCCTTTTTGATTTCCTAATAGATTTGTTTTGCGTTCCTCAATGCATGTCATAGTTCAGCATATTTTGTTATGTGTTTTATGAATTGTTTTTGCCATGGTCTCACCATTCAATTGACCCTCACATGGCACTTCATTTCGCAGTCAGTCCATCTTAGCGTGGTCACAGTAGGATGCCCTCTGTGCAACAGCAGTGGAGCCCTGACTTAATATTTCATGTCAAATTTACATTATCTACATCTACAACATTGAACCTCACTTAAATAAAGTTTCTTCCAAATTTAACAGAAATCTGTAAGTTTGACTTTAAAGCAGTTTATTTTATCTGTTCTACTCATGGTAATCGAACATTTTCAATATGATGTGCACTCATTCATCTGTTGGTGATGACTTGCCATTATATGTGAACTCAACAACAGTGAAAATATTGGCTATATTATCTATATTTTTCTGTGAAGTTTTTCTGTGAATAGAAATAGCCTATTCATTTTTGTTGAAAGAGTAGTTTTGCATTTCTATGCTAAAACACTCGATTGACCTTTGTCCTTGGGCGTTTCTTCTATTAGCTGCCTGAGAGGTTCTAATGACCTTTGACCCCTGAGGTCATTGTTCACGTTTGGCTTGAATGGAATCAATTGCTGCTTTAATATTGATTTATTCACATTCGCCCATGTATCATTGACTTGTGTCCATGTTGAGAACCAAATTATTATCCGTCCAATTATTAAACATGAAGTAATCATCTGTATATTAAGTGGAGAATTCCTGTTCATATTCATTTTCAGTGTAAATCATCTTTTGGCAAACAGGGAATTAGAGCTTATCACATACAAACCGATGGTATTGACAGAATTACTACTACTGCCCAATGTGATCATTATGTGTTGCTTTGAGTCTGTGTGTATCTGTGTGTGTGAGTGAGTGAGTGAGTGAGAGAGATAGACCTTCCATCAAACTGTTGGTTTTCTTGATTTTAATTCTCACTCTCGATTGTCTGGTCTGGTTTATTGGAATATAAAACTTCCGTTTATGGCTGGACAGGTATTCATTTTCACTGTTTGCAAATAGCACAGTTTGATGTCGTTTTTTTTCAATGTCTCCACGCCTTCTACTTATTTTCATAAAGCATTCACTGCTACTCACTAAAGCTGCATGTTGACAGTAACCTTTGCTGTATTGATGACGTGGCATGCTGTCATAGCTAATCTGTGTATTCCATGTTCTGTTTCATTTGAACAAATACATCGCCATTGCTGCTGTAGAGATGTGTCAGCGGTGTAACCTGTTGATGTGACCTGACAAAGAGTTACTCAGGCTGAAAAACTGTTAAAAGGTCATTTTTTTTAGGAACACCAGCACACATTTTAAATTCATGCGACTATTCAGTCAGCCAATCATGTGGCGGCAGTGCAGTGCACTGATGTCAACATAGAGCAGAATCTTGAAGGAAAGTTTCAAAGGAGTGTGGAATCGATAGAGATAAGAGTTTCTCCAGCCAGCCCTCGAGTAAACACTCCAAATGTAGTGAGCCAGTTTCACAGTGAACCGACAGACCCTGAGTCAGCCTGAATCCACACTGTCCAGCAGCCTTGTGCTTTGTGATTTTCTGAAACATGACAGTTGAACTCAGTTTTCCATCCCTATGTCTTTGCCCATCCCCCAATGTTTTACCCCTCCCACCAACAGACGTGGTGCAGACCCCGGGTTTGACCACCCCCACGCCTCCCCCACCACCACCTCTGCCACCCAGCTCCACTGTGACCTCGCCGACCGCCACCCCCATCACTACGGCCGCCCACCCTCCCCCGCCCCCTCCTCCTCCTCTCCCTCCCACGCTGACCCCATGTGGGACGCCCCCCCCACCACCAGGTCCTCCTCCTCCTCCCGGGAACCCACCTCCTCCCCCAGCACCTCCTCTCCCTGCCGGGCTGTTCTCCCCCGCTGAGGACCGTCCCCTCGCAGGCCTGGCCTCCGCCCTCGCTGGAGCCAAGCTGCGCAAAGTGTCAAAGGTGAGCGCTTGATTGGTTATGTGACTTGTGGAAGGCTTGACATGTCATGTTTAAAGTACATAGGCACAATCACATTTCTGTTTTTCCATTTTTCGATTTGATAAAGACACACACAGCACTCACACATGATATCCAAAAGTAATCTCACTGAATTACTGTCACTTAAACAGTCAAGCAAAATTCATGCATGAACACACACACACACACACAGTCTTCATCTGTCACGTCTTATCTCAGACTCAGGGGAGATTTACATATAAAGCTGACAGCGTCCCTGCCAAACAATGAAGTCGGCTTCCTGACAAAATACAGAAATAAACTACAAATATGACATAGTGCAGTCTTTTAAAATAGTTAACGCATTTTCTTACATAAAGACCACTAATAAATTATGAATTTGTGCTCTCTTCTTAAAATTGTATCAATGCTTCTTTCTGGTTGTAAAGAGCCTGTTACATTTGTTTGTATTTCATTGGAGGTGTTGCTTGTGTCTCTTCAGAGTGACGATGCAGCGGCGTCTCTGGCAGCAGCCATTTTGGGAGCTGGAGGGGCTGCAGGGGCCAAATCTGAGGCCAGAGGCAATGGCCCTCTGCCTGGAGGAGGAGGCCTTATGGAGGAGATGAGTGCCCTGTTGGCCAGGAGGTAAAGCCACCTCACTTAGGCTACATCCACATTACTACGTTTTATTTTGAAAATGCATCAGATACACCTGGCCTCCTCACTATTCTGAAGCATTAGAGCCGCTAAAACAGAGAGGTTTGGAAACGCTGCTGCGGGGCTGCGTTTTCGTCCGGACGGGCAGAAACAGAGATTTTTGGAAAAGATTACGTTGATACTTACAAACATTAGCCTTTGCTGATTCGTAAGGCTCCTATCACATGACTCTCTTCCGAAAGAAAAGAGCCGGCGTTAGCCTCAACCACTAGTTTAGAACGCAACATGGATTATCAATTACAAGCATTGCTGATCTTGTTGTTTTTGCCAACAGCTGTAAAATTCGGCACTTTGCAACATGATACAACTGCTCACATGTGTAGGAGACAAACTGCTATTCGAGAAACAATGCAACAATTCGCTTGTTCAGTGGGACATGCATAGATTCCTGTTTACACCGGCACGCTCATACCAGGTCTTTGTGGGTGTTCACGTTTTCAAAATAAAGGGTAGTAGTATGGATTTAGCCTTACACTATGTCCGTCCCTGTCCTTTAGCGAATCACAATGCCAGTCTCAATGGTTTTGTTGTTACAATGAATATCACAATCACCCCTCTCCCAGTATTCTTTAATATTATACATTATACGTTGTACAATCCCAATATGAATATATTCATATTGTTGTCAAAGAAGAAAAACTGTAGAAATTAATCAAATCAGAATCTATGTGTTCAAAATCTGGACTAGATCTGTGGTTTATGATATGAACATCAAAAAGGCAACTTATCTTTCAACATTAAACCCTGGCCATTTGTCTTACAGGAGAAGAATTGCAGAGAAGGGCTCGTCACCTGAACCTGACCAGAGATCAGTAAGTATCATTAGTGCTGCTCTGTTCTCCCTCCATGTCTGCCATATGGACAGCTTGTTAGATATGGTTCCAGAATATCATTATTACTTCCCCCCTACCGCTGAAACACACAGAAGCTGCTCTGTGTAATGAAGCGCATGGATTCGTCAGTGTGTCCAGAATGTAGAGTGCACAGCATTCATTACATTTCTGCCTGAAACGACTCCTCAGTCACTCATCGCTTTATCTGTGTGATAGTCCACATACCTCAGGGGGGATTTTGTGCACAAAATTCCAGTCTGTAAATCCTTACTATAAGATAGTATCAAGCTAGGCCTTTATTTAAAACAGGCATATGTTGTTAAGAACTAATTTCTCATTTGTTAAAACTAGTTTCCTTCACTGATATTTCACATCAGCCACCACATTAAAAATCACTGGTTTCGAATATTGTGGCTGATCGGTGTCAACCCCCCCCTTCAAACAGCCTGTTGCCATCTCTGGTTGGTATCTGCTACGCTCTCTGATTACCACATTGGTGACCTTTGAACCCTGTTTCTGTTTATCCAATAGGAGGAGGGTGAAATGAACACAACCCCTAAAGTGTCAGCATGTAGCACACCAGGTAAGTGTCAGAAGGAACTGGCAGTCAAAGTCTGCGGACTGAGCGGAGCCATCAACACCAAAGCAACAGAAATTAATATGCATCTTCCTAACGCAGATGATGAGGACCCAAGTTAGCATTAGGGCTATATCCACACTACTAGGTTTTCATTTGAAATTGCATCCACTCTGATACGGATACAACTCTGGTGTTTTAGAGCCGTTAATACAAAGAACTTTGGAAACGCTGCTGGCTCTGTTTCATTTTTAAACTTTGGGGCTGTGTTTTAGCCTGGACTGGTAGAATGTTTGGAAACGACATGGACAGTCCCAACTGCTTATTTATTGGGTGTTTTCAGTCACCATGTAGCCTTCACTGATTCATCAGTGTCCGATCTCATGACCACCCCCTTCCGGAAAAAAATGGGGGTGTTTTGAAGAGATTTGATAACACCGTTTTCAAACTAAAACTTTGTAGTATGGATGGAACCTAACTTGCACTTTCTGGACCTCACATGGAAATCTGCTGTTTCAAGTTACTGGAAATCAACTTTTCTTTTGTTTTGTTTTCCGCAGACATGCCCAGGAAGCCATGGGAAAGAACAAACACCATGAACGGTAGCAAATCCCCAGTCATTGGAAGGTAAAGTATTTAGCCAACGCTACTTCTTTCTCTCTTACATGGCGTCATGTTGTTTATTCCTTATAAATTACATTGTTATATCCAATGATTCAACGTAAATTTAATCTGCCACAATATTTGTGTTCTGAATGACTCGCTATTAAACATCTTTTTCCCTCGTAAAAGAAACATTAGCATCAGATAGCTTTAGCATGTTGCGCAGCTGGGGCTGTTAAGTGCTGGCTAACATCACTAAAGCTTACGGCGCCTTCTTGTGCACCTTGGATGTTGGACATCCAACTTACTGTTGAGGTGTCTGTGTGCTAATCAGCTATTTTGGGGCTTTCAGTGTAGATAACGGATGCACGGGCCAAGACTCATCCATTCACAGTCCAACTAGTTTCCTTTGTCACGTCAGTCTCCACGAAAAAGTACTTAGATACTTTAGGTATGTAGGTTATTTTAGGTCCTGATAACCTTTTGATATTCATATGAATGCAGATAAATTAAAAAGTAGATAGTCGTCATCTCTATTTCTCTCCACATGGAGATAGGACAAATCTTGTTCCAGTTGTGCATATTCATATGAAGAATCTGGTTATAGAGATTGCTTTCTGGCTATCTAGGACAGACATTTTTTTTTTTTACATATGTTTGGAATCTTAAATAGCTTTGTCTGTAGTGTTAATATTCTTCCTTAGTAAACAGATGAAGGCATCTGTCAGTATGTGTACAATATGTCTAGAATAAAGAATGTTAATTTATAGGTTCAGCAGCAATCGGTTACATTACATCCCATGTAGGTGTTAGAATTAGTGGATGACAGTGTCTGCAAATGGGTGTCATGAACAGATACCGCCCTGACCCACAACATTATCTCATTAGGCTGGAGACACACAGTGCATAGATAGATACCAGGCTATAATTTGTAAAGTCAGTGTCTCTGCTGCTCACACAGACGAGAGTCTCCGTGGAGATATCCTCTGGGAGCAGATTCTTCCAACAGGTAGAGAGAAAAGACAGTGGAGAGTTTGAGGAATCCCTTCTTCTCTAAAACAATCTCCTTTTTTCCTTGAGGTTTGCTGTGATGGATGTGTTGTTGTTTTGGCAGGGGAGTTATTGTTAAATGCTTGGAGGTTTGGAATGATTTCTGTGTTGTCTTTGTGTAACATATTGATCAGCCTGCAGGGGCCAGCTCTGCTCATCTTTTGTTTGTATGGGTGATGGATTTCTAATGGAATCCAGGTCTTGTTTTTTGCATGCTGCTCTTTCTGCTGCCCTAAAAAAAAAACGTTTTTCTTCTCCCCTCATTCTAAAGAGGGAAATCCATATGTGTGCGTCACATGCTATACACCCACGCTATCATACACACAGACAAAAAATGAGTGTCCACCCAGTGCAGAGTAGACTTGGCAGAGTTTTATCGCCGGAACAGATCCAGCAGGGTCGCACAGATAAGGCCCTGCTGTCTGTGTGCATATGTGCGCGTGTGTGTATGTGTGTGTGTGTGTGTATGTGCGTGCGTGTGCCTGCGTTTGTGCATGTGTGTGAGGGGACCAGATGGGCGTTGTTTTCAGCTGAAAATTCATAAAAAAATTGTGCCAACAACTAAAAATGTTCAATAAATACTGTCACAGATGTGGAAGTTATAGTAAAAGCTGATTGGACTGAGAGTGAAAAGGGCAGCTGTGTCTCCACCTGAGTCAATTGCCCCCCCCCCCCCCCCCCCCGGGTCTTTTCTTCTGATCTGTGCACATAAGCTTTAAAGCGTAACATAATTTTCGCCCGCTGGCAAGGTACAGTATTTCCAACCCACAGCTATTAAATGACCTGCTGCTGAGCTCGCTTCCCTCTCTTTCACTTCTGCTTCCTGCCACACATCCTCTCTTGAAAGTGATTGGCTGCTTGGTGAACCCCCCCCCCCCCCCCCCCCACACACACCCTCACACACACACACACACAGCCCACCCCACCCCACCCAGAGTAAAGTGCTCTCTCCATGTTGTCTTTTCAGTAATTGCTGGCGTCCTCGTGCCTTATAGATCAGGAGGTGCCAAGAAGTTGAGCCGTTCATAGGTTCCATCTTTCATTGAAAGATGTTTGCTGGAAGAAATGTTTAGCCTGTTTCCATATGTCACATTTCTTATTGATAATAATAATAATAACCTTTATTTTTTATAGCACATTTAAAAACAGATTACAAAGTGATTGTGACGAGAAAGGCAGTCAACAGCATTGAGGTGGTTGAAAACAAAGCAGTGTACAGTTAATTCAATAAATATAGGATCATGACACTTCAAGACTTGATCACCGGCAGTAAAAGGACAATAAAAGGAATAATTATAAAAACAAAAAAAGATAAGAAAAAACATCACATGGAAGTCAATAAACATAGGTTTTAAGAAGTTTAGTTGCACATATAATATATGGCACTAACATGTAGCACTTGTATTTTGGCTTTCTTGAAGACTAATTGTACTTACATGATTCTTGTTGTTCTGGGTTTGTACCCTCATGGTTGAATGCACTTATTGTCAGTCGCCTTGGATAAAAGCGTCAGCTTAATGAAATGTAATGTAATGTAAAAAGGTCATTCAAAAGCTGAGGGGCCCGGACGGCAAAAGCACAGTCCCCCTTAGGTTTCATCCTAGACTTTGGAACAGCCAGCAGGGGTCCACCCGAGGATCAAAGGCTTTCCACAAGCACACAAGAGGTCAACCCTGCTATGCCTGGGAGAAGCAAGGATCGGGCTGATGTCATGTCGAAGCTTAGCGGCTGCTTTCTAAACTAGTTGGAATTTTCAGGAACATTTGAAATAAAGTACACATGGACTCTTAATTGCACTATAGGAACATATGGAGGAGGATTTGTGAATCTGCAGATATGTAACCTCCCTCTGGCAGGAGGCTCTTTGTCTTTATTAAGTTTCATGGGTTGCTTCCCAGCGTGTGTGTGTATTTCTGTGTGTTTACATGCATGTCTTTGTGAGTGCACTTCCTGAAACGCGTGTGCATGATTCAAGCAGAGGTTTTGAAGCATTAAATGATGAAATTTGAAAATTGTGTCATCAGATGCATCAACACCTAACTCATACACAGAGGGAAAAGCTTCACCGGGTGCTGTAATGATCACTTCTGCTTTTCTGTCAAATCTTTTACGGCTGAAAATATTGAAATCTTATTGTTTCACATAAGAAGGTACTTTGGTTTAACAGGAAAGAGATCAGCACATGTCACAGACGTTTTGTTGTGTTTATCAAATTCCCAATTCGTTCTAACAGGTCTTATTGCATTCTCTCCTAATGATGATAGAATGAGTGATATGCACAGTTTTGGGTTATGAATCCAACTGTGCATTGATTTGATGTTCATGAAATTATGGAGTAGCTGGTTTTGCACCTTGACCTTTCACCCCTCTCTCAGTCGTTCAGGTCTTTATCAGTTTGATTTCTTTGTCTTTTCTTGCAGACCTAAATCCACTCCTACACCGACTGGATCCTTAACTGCCAACGGTGTGCCAACAGAAGCTGTTGACTATGACAGATTGAAACAGGTACAATAACACTGAGAGCACTGATGAATTTCTATTGTGTCACTGTAGGGGGGGTATATATTGTAACACTGGTCCCTGTTTGTGTCAGTATGAAATTGTACCTATACACTTCAACAAGTGGATTTATCAAGGGGAAAAAACTAAATCAGTTAAAGTGCTTTAAGTGATAATTTATTATCCCAAATTAATTCAAAATTACAAGAGCCCTAGTCTTTTGCAACCTATTAATTAATCTGGACCTAATTTCTTATATATTCACACTCAAAGAGTAAAATGTTAAACTCAAAATTGATGGAGCTAATGCAGACGAGTTATCCTACTTTTTATGTTGATTGTTGTAAAATGTGAACTTTTTGGTCATCCAAAAGCAACAGCTTCATTAACGTGGCGTTAGTTCGTTTGCAGGCGACTCCAACCAAACATTCAGTTGATGTTAAAGAAGTTGGACCTAACAGTCTCCAATAATTTGAGTGAGTTCATAATTGGTAGAATGTCCCTCCAGCTGCTGAAAATAATGGATTAATCCCAAAAGAATTATGATGTTTCTCTTTTCTCCTTGTGAATATTGCATCAGCAATTATCTGACCAATGAGCATATGGTCGGACGACCAACCAACTGACCAGTAAAACGGGAGACTACAGTCCTAATATTTACTGCTTTAATGTAAAGGTTTTATTTTTCCTGTATCTATTCTGTCCATCTATTCAGTCCCATATTTTTATTTCAGTTTATATATTTATATAACTTACAAAGGGCAATGGAGCGTTTAATTTATATAGCTCTTAAAGAACTATTTGTGGGGATTAGTTGTTTCTTAGTCTGAGTTTCTTCTGTGATTCGGAACAGCTGCACCGGTTAAATGGGTTCTCTGTGTTCACATCTGCTCTTTCCATATTTCATAAAGTAAAAATACATGGTTAAGGTAGCTTCTCCTTCTGACCTCTGTGAATGAGCCCGCTAGATAAGTACACAGTCTGTCCGAGTTCTGCCTCTCAGTCACTACAACTGCTCGCAGCAGCAGCAGCACTGGGACACAGATGACACCCTACAAACCCACCACTGAACTCACCTTCATTATCATTTTCTCACTTGTTGTGTTATGAAAGCTCATATTTCAAATTAATACAAATTTGCCCATATACTCTCTCTGTTGATTTGTTTACATCTTCGCGTCATTAAGTAAAGTCTTTAAGCCTAATCTCACTGGGATTGCCTGCACGCAGATTAGCTTCTGCATTAAGTAAACAGAGGACCTCCCTTTGCCAGTTGGCAGCACCTCCACCTCGCTAAATCCAACAGCCACAGGAGACTTTCAGTGAATAGCTCCTCTCCTCCAGGGAGCTGGAGGTAGTCAGTAAGTCTGGTTTGTCTCTCCTCTGAGATGTGAGGACATTCAGAGGAAAATGTGACATGGTATTCTTTCTTTTTTAGGACATTCTGGATGAGATGAGGAAGGAGTTGTCGAAGCTAAAAGAAGAGCTCATTGATGGTAACTGACACAGGAAGCTGTGCTCTCTGATCACACATGCACATCAGTCATCCTGCAGAGAAAGCTTTCAGAAAGACTTTTAATCAGTGAATATACACATACACACCCAAAACAGTAATGCAGCAGTTACTCTCTGTTTAGTTTCTTCCATCTGTCCATTGAGCTTTGTTTAGGTAACTTAAATATTTAAATTTGAAAAGTTGGCTGAGGACAGGAAGTGAAAAAACATACATACTCTCTTCTCAGAAACACACCGTAATTCTTACACTAGTGTCCCGCAATGACTCATAACTGAAACAACAACTCAGAATGTTCCATGTGCATATAGAGAGTGTAGTTGAACTTACACAACACAGCAGTTATATTACAGCTGTTAGCAGGCTTCTGCAATGCCACAGGGCCGATGCCACCACACAACACCCTGTATCCCCACAGCTCAAATAAATTGAACTGTCTTAAAAAGACACTGAGAGATTCAAATTTCAAATGTCAGTTTTATAAAACATGACATTCTAGTCATTGCGACTGCTACACACCACCAGAGGTCAGGCATAAATGACCCTGAATAGATGCTAAAAAGTAAAAATGGCCGATGTATTGTTCATCTAAAGTAACTAAATACTTAAAGAAGAAATAAAATAGCTAAACAACGTTATCTGTGAATTAATCATTCTAGTTCACTACTTCCAACATCATTATTGTTGAAATGCATTCCTGAACCATCAGGGGCAGTACTGTGCAATATAACTGAGCAGAACTTTAGAATAATGACAAAGCTTCATATATAATATTCTAGACAGCTGAGACTGGAGATGAGGGTCAGCTCACGTGAAAAAATGTCTGACTGTGTGTGTCTTACACTGTGTGTCCTCAGCAATCAGGGAGGAGCTGGGTAAGTCCAGCACGGCGTAGAGGATCCAAATCTGCTGTTCAGAACATCTCCACCAACGTGACCCAAACACAGACATCTAAATGGTCGATCGAAGGCGTGACGAAAAAAACTACGGAGCACAACGGCGGCAAACGGTGGAGACGGCGATGATGATGATGATGATGATGATGATGAAGATGAAGATGACGACGACAATAATCCTATTAATACTGACAGAGGACTATATCTGGGGTGGAGTGGCTTTGGACAGAACGACAGTGGACGGGGTAGTGGTGGAAAAGGCTTGTAACGCTGACGTAGCTGCGACTCATGGAATCCATTCTGCAAAGTATTGTGTTCCCGCGGCCCCCGATCCCCCCACCTCCTCCTGGGCTGTTCTGACAGAGAAGCGAAAGCCCTTATGCAACGGCGTTCTCTCGCTCTATCAGTTATTATAAAAAGAAACGACTAATAAACACACAGCAAAATAAAACCGAACTCTTCGATGATGCTGTGTCAACCATTGGCGCGTGAGTGAACGGCAACGTTGACGCTCAGAATCAGAACTCTTGTGATTTACTATCAAAAGGCACGTTTTATTATTAAGCGATAGCAGGAAGGTGGGGATGGAAAATAAAAATTTGATTTCCCATAATGCCATAGGGGTAGCGTGCGTGTGTGCGTTAGGGTGTGTGTGAGTGAGTGAGTGTGTGTGTATGGGGGACTTGACAGTCTCCGGTGAAGTCCTCCACTGCAGGACACTGTAAAGCTTGTCTTCCTAAAATACTATTTTAACCTGAACATGTACAAAAGAGAGAAAAAGTTATTTAGAAAACCACGTATCTATCGACCATGTCAGTCTCAGTGAAGATCCACGGCCATTTCGAGTAGCTCAATAATCCAGTCTTTAAAACAGGATGCTCTCTCTCTCGTCTGTCTCTTCATCTGTGAAGTCATCGTCACACGTGTTGTTTCCCCCGTGAAGTGGGCGACATTAGTGTGGAGACATTTTACTGTCACGCTCATTGATCATGGACAGACGTGTAGATAGAAAGGACTACCTTCCTGTACGTTTTGATTTGAAGACTCTCTCTCTCTCTCTCTACCCCTTTCTTTGTCAGTCTCCGTCATGCCCGTCACTCCTAGGTCCTCCGTTTGGTGCACGTGCACTCTTTTTTTTCTTTTTATGAGGTGAGGGTCACAAGTCTGCCACGAAATCGTATTAACTGTCACAAGTTTTATTACAAGCAATAAGTGTAGCATCTATTGTAAAAGCCCGAGTCCCAACTCCACGAGACATGTTTCAGTGTTTGTCCTTTCTGAGCCCTTTGCTGGCCACATGTTACCGTGTGACACTATACCACTGCTTGTATTACAGATTTTCTGTGAAACTGAAGACGACACTGTAAGAAAGGATTTCATGGAATTTCTCAATATACTCTCCTTTTTATTTTGGAAATTTTTCTTGCTATATAAAATCCAAGGATATTGTACATTTAGCCACATTGGAGCTGAACTGTTTTTATTTTACAACATTTATACAAGAAAATACTTTTTAAAGGTGCACAGGTCAACCCAAATGTGTAAGTGATGGTGTCCATATGAGGACGTGAATGTGCCATTTACCCTTTCACCAGTGTTTTCTGAAGTTTGTTTCACCGTTTTGTCTTTGCCTTTTCTTTCCTGCCACTCTCATATCCTTAAAACAAGAAACTGTCTTTTCCCTCCACTTATTACATATATATATATATATATATATATATATAAGGGAAGTGTCACTATATTCAAAAAAACACTTTGGTTTCAACATTTTTGGTTCTGAGCTGAGTTTGTTGAGTACAATCCACCTGAGTGGGACATGTTGGGAGCTGAGACTGGTGTTCATAAACTGTAGCTGTTGCACCAAGCTTGTATGTCAAAGTAGCAGAAAAAAGTCCACGTTAGTCACAATTCTGTTCCCTCCTGAGCAGGGACAGCCGCACTAATACAATCAAACCTCATGACTCGCTAACAGCCACTTTACAGTGGCGTCTGCAGGACACACGTAATAACAACCTTTTGACCTTCCAGAGGATTCCTACGTGATATGATATCCTGAAAAGGTTTTAAAGTTATGCTTTAAGAAATTTAGCAACTACAGAGTTTATTTTGTGATATTCTAATTGTTACCAACATCAAGCTGAGGAGTTACAATGCAATACAGAGTGTATATCATCACTGTAGCTCAATCTTAGTGTAACATGTCTGGCCCCTTTACAATAGTCAGATTATTTAGCCCCTTTTCTATATGAGCTAACATCTGGCTTTTGTCTGCAATGGGAATGGATGCAGTTGGCTTTTACTTGCTGGTCAAAGGACTCTGCAGTGAACGCAGGTTTTAAATCGGCTCTGATCGGCACTGATGGAAGGCTGGCACCCGGGTGAACACCCCAGTGAGGTGAGAGAGCACCTCAGTTGCCTGTGCCGTTGGAGATGTTGAACCTGATGAAAAAGACAGAAAGGAAAACTCCTACTTGTAATGGGAAAGGAGTCAATCACCCTTTCATAGCAGCTTCACCGCGTTTTAAAAACCTGTGTATACCTGCTAATTTTGGCATAGAATAAGTATAGGTAGCTTTGAGGGGTTTATGTAGTTGTGATTTAGTTTCCATATTAGGTACAACTGCTTTGTCATACCTAATACCTTTGGGGTGATGGGGCGGGTCGAAGGCACGGTACAAAGCAATCATGAAAACGCCATTGGTCCCTAGTTCCCAGAATGCAACTTAATAGTGTCTTTTCACGCCTGGTGAACACCCACTTCAAACTCCACATCCCCAGTTTGCTCTGGTTTCTGAAGTCACCCAGCCTTCAACACTACATTATTTTTCATATTGCATAGCTGTTAAACCTGGTATCTGACCAAAAGGTTTTGTTAATCAGAGGCTGCCTGCTGAACTGTTCAAGGGCTTGGATGTTACTGCTTTGTTAAAAAACTGAGAAAAGGATTTCCCCCTTAGTTTCTGTCATTTGCTCGGGTTTGGGTCAAATTTGTTTAAAAGAAATACTGTGGTTAAAAAAAATGCTTTCAATTACAGTTGATGTGTACAGATGCCGTCATTCTTTGGTTTGACAGGAGGTCTTGGCATCTGTTTGAACTGGTGTATTTCATCCTCCAACTCTCTGTGTCGATGAAGCTGTGTCATCCTTTCATTCACCTTTAAAAAAAAAAAAAAAAAAAATGTAGGCACACCTGGCCAAGAGGCTCCCTGTCCTGAGTGTTTACACAGCATCGATTGCACTTTACAAGAAAAAACCCGCAGAGCAAACCAACGTACTCCGACAACAGTTGCTTAAAGCCTCTGTCGCCAACAGTTGTGGCTATCTCACCAAAGGATTCAGACCGGCAGTCTCCTGCTAAACACGATCACTCAACAAAGTCGCCTTTCTTATTTTTGTATCATTTGTCAAGAGGTCTGAAAGCAGAAAGATGTCCATCTCCATATTCAGTCCTTTGGACGAGATGGTAGGTGAAATGTTCTGAAGCTATGTGGTCTGTGCCTTGCTCTAAAGTTGCATTTATATGTTAAAGATATAAAGATGAGTAGTAATAATATCTAGGGACTGTAATTATGATCACATACGGTTATATTTTTGTTTCTCTTTCATCATTTGATTCGAAGGGAGAGTTCAGTGACCATGGTACTGTTCCTCTCCGGGAAAACATCTTTGCAGATCTTCGTTTTTTCTTTTTTTCTTTTTTTTTTTACATAAATGTCGTTACTTTCTATACGGTTGTGAGGTTGCTTTTTCTTACAGCTCAGAAGTTCAATCAAACCTTTTGTGGCTTGTTCCAGTTCAAAGAAGATCTTTGCTCTGAGATGATTTTTCTAAACCAAGTCCCGATAAGTCTGGCTGCAGTGTTCTGTGTTCCCTCATGCCATGTAAATGTCACAGAGACCGTTTGTGTTCAGCCGCTTATGTCTTTTTTCTTTTCTATGTACTTGGGAATCTCTGAGAAAAATCTGTTGGGCCCTCTGCAGCGAGGTCTGCTCCATGTTAATGTAGGGTCGCTGATGGAAACATGTATCTTTGTCCGTTTTCTGCTGAAGGAGCTGGAAGGTTTGTGAATTTGCAGGGGGAGTATTTGCAGAGAGGGATTTGGGCCGAGGCAAGTTTGGTGGATGGGTTTCCAGACTTATTCTTTTATCATCTGCATTGTACCATACTGTTCTCACGTTAATTAGTCTTTCTTACATGCTAACATATTGTTTTGTTTGAGCAAATGAAATAAAAAATTGCAATATACGAATATAGAGGTTGTTTCTCTTTTTTTTCTTTGAAGTAACGCAGTGCGCGTTCTAAACCTGCCTGTTTGAAATGAGCTGCTTGCTTGGCCTGCGGTCATGCTGCTCAAACTGTTCCATGTAATCTTAACACGTTTGGTGGTTGGACATTCTGTGCAGAGCTTTTTATAAACAGTCTATGTTGCAGGGGGAAGTTTTCGCTCATCCTATCAGGTTTATCTGCAGTGACAATCTTGTGGTCACTCATTTTACTCAAATGAAACTGAATTTAAGTGTGAATGACTTACTTAACTGTATTTGTACATTGCATCTCCACTTTAGCAAAGATCTGTGAAGCAACTCACAATCCTCAGTCCCAAATTTTTACTTTTCAAAATAAAAGCTAAATTTTAAGCATTACGGCAAAAAAATTATGTTGTGCTTTTACTTTGAAGACAACTTGCTAAAGAGGTAATTCTGTAATCGGATATCAGCATTAGCTACACCCTTCTATGGTCTGTGTCTAAGTCCCATATACTGAATTTAAAAAAAAAAATGTATCAATGATTAACTGACCACTGCTGCAGTTTATGTGAGTGTGTGGAAGAAGACATGTTTAACTTGGTCCACAGACTGCAAGCACAATGCCCCAACCCCACTGACCGCAACAGAGCACTGATCGCCTCTTTCTTCAGTTTTTATTAATATTTAACGTATTGCAGGTCAAAATTGAACCTAACTTGGCACTGGACATCCTAACCACCATATATAGAATTTTTTGAATAACTTTAGTAGGTAGATGACTTTAAATAACTTGAACAAGATTAATTAGGCGCATGAATTCAACTTTTCTTTTGCAATAGAAAGATTGTGTTATTTCTTCCTTTAAAAGTTATGACTGTTGGATTCCCAGCCGACCTCAGTCCTTCCCTGGTGCGTCCACGTGTGTTGTTACACCAGGTCAGCGGGAGTCTGATGTGACAACACGTCTGACTACAGCACAGCGCCTCAGTGGAGGAGAACAGGAAGTGGAAGAATAACTGAGTAGTTTTTTTTTCAAGCCTGCATGATGAGCGTGCTCTCTGCTGTCCTGTAGTAGAGCTGAACTGCTGCTGCTGCGCTGGAGGGAGACAGGATGACCGAACTGAGGTCCAAGATTTGTACCTACCATCCTGCGAGGTTTGGTTTGCACTTTTCTTTATTCCTGGCTAAAGGAGTATTCTCAGAGGATTCTTTTTTTTTGATTGTGCAATATCTGAGTTTTCATTCCGCAACTTTAATTTTCTGGGGAGAACACTTTCCAGGCTAATTATGGACCATGCACATTTTCCTTATTTACCTTGTTTACCATTTGAATACAGTATGACTATACAATGATTTTTAGTAAATAATAAGAATAAAGGCTTTAACTTTGTGAATTTAGATTTGTGGATGTGGTATTTTGTAAAACATTCAAAGTAAAATTATCATTATTAAAGTTAGAGCAAAAAAGCAGATTCCATAAACACAACATAATGTGTAATTTAAAATCATTAGAATACAGCTTATTAGTTTAGCAGCAAAAACTCCCGAAACAAGGAAACATTCCTATACTTCTAGTGTGCAGGGGAGGAGAGAAACTGCATTTTAAGATGAAAGGAACCTTGTAAAAGTTTTT
This sequence comes from Pleuronectes platessa, assembly GCF_947347685.1. Classification (NCBI taxonomy): domain Eukaryota; kingdom Metazoa; phylum Chordata; class Actinopteri; order Pleuronectiformes; family Pleuronectidae; genus Pleuronectes; species Pleuronectes platessa. The sequence goes on from NC_070642.1 coordinate 5,424,801, forward strand.
GTGTAGCTTCACTTTACAACACACAAACTGTCACTTCCTGTGAGCTGAGCGCAGCGCGGCCACGCAGTGCATCTGCAGTTCATTTGAGGACGTGCAACCAGAGAGGGGCTGTGCTGCGGCCAACACTGCACCAAGACAGGAAAACAACCCGAGCTGCAGAGAGAGAGAGACGAGGAAGCTGAGAAAGCCCCGATGCTGTAATTGGAGAGTTTGAATGTATGTGTGCCACAACCGTCTCTCACGCATGTGTGCATGCAGCTGTTATTGACTCTTCTTTGCAAACTTCATGTCTGAGTGACTTGATTCAAATGCTGAAGGCAGTGTGACACAAACACTGAAGGGGCTTTATGCTATAAAGATACTTGAGAATAACTGAATGATTTAAAGAGAATACAGCGACGTTAACCACGGTGTTGGTCGTGCTAGTCTTCAACATCCAGATCAACGACACGCAACCTCTACGCAGTGAGAAATTGGACGGCACCTACTTAAGACTTTTTCTGCAGGTCACACAATGAGATCCAACAAAAATCAGTCCCCCCTTGACAATAACCCTGTACAGACTGCTAAACACATTTGAGTTTTTGGTAGTATTTGAAATAAGGTTATGATTATGAGGCACTTATTTTATAGAAACATTGAGACATGTTTCCTGTGCTGTTGTATTGGCTCCATAATCTCATAACAGTGCACATATGACTTTCACAGTTCAAGTTACACTCTGTCACGGTCTCTATGAGGACAGACCATAGCTTATTATGCGGCCAGTTTCAAGTGTCTTTAAATATTCATTAAATTATTTCATGGATGCACTTTTGTATGTGCAGCATAAAAATTACCACTTTGCACGAAAAGCTCAGACCACGACAATACTGACACCACCAAGTTATTTTAATGGGGATTGTGTGTGACAGCTTGCCCAAAGTAACGTATACCAGATGTAAGTTCCCCCTTTCTGCTCGCTGTGTTATTTTTTTGTACACTTTATAAAATGAAGGACTGGAAATTAACTAAATGATGCACATTTGTATTCAATTTCAAAATAATTCTTGTTTTTGAATTAAATTTTATAGCATACTAAATAATAAAATAATGTTGAAATTGCATATTATTATTAAATATTACTTATATAAAAAGTGTTTATTCAAAGTGATACATTTCTAAATAAAGTATTTGTCTTGTATAATACATCTAAAAATAAAGTGATTATTTTGTGTGATATATTTGTGAGTAAAGTGTATATTTTCTGAAATATATTTTTAAATAATATATCCATACAAAATATATTAATAGATCAAGTGTATTTTGTATATTAATAAATAAAGGTTCTTTTGTGTAATATATTTATAAAAAAAGTGTTTATATTGTTAGATATATTCATAAATAGTTTTATATTGTGTGAGGTATTTATTCTATATATTATATTTCTTCACCTCTTACATTTTGTCGGATGGAAATTTGACACCAGTAAACAAAGTAATCGGGACCCCCCCTAAAACCCACCCCGGATGAGCTCAAATCCTCCAACAGCCAATGAGATTGCAGTACCGTTTGAAATGAACGCTGAGCCAGCCAATCGGCGTCCTTCGCGCCTTCCTGCTGACTGGTGGGTTAAGCTCAGAAAGGGAGGGAGAAGGAGACCTACGTCAACGTGAGCAGGGACCGTTTTTAAAAAATTAATAAAGAAGATTTATTAATCCCTTCGTGTTTGAAGGAATATCTCATCGCGTCCTCGCACTGGAATTAGCCGCCTAATACCAAGGTGAGTGCAGCCGTGCGGGACCTGCTGTGTGCATGATGCGCAGCGGTAAATCGCTTTATGCATCTCTTTGTTAGGAAAGTGGTGTTTAGCCGAAGCTAACTCAGGCTGCCTGTGTAACGGTGCTGCAGGCTCCGGCTAGTTCCTGGAATCATAACTTGTGTGCTGCCAACGTTTCCAACCAGCGTCTTGTGATTTTTTTAAGTAAAAGGCTCTTGATAGTGCTGCGACGTTAACTACGCTGTTGTCCGGGCTATTCTTCAACATCCAGATTAACGCCACGCAACCGTACGCATTGAAGACATTGTACGGCGCCTACTTAAAGTCTTTATTGGACCTTGGTGCTAACATTAGCACGGTCTTCTCTTTATGCTTTAAATAGGTCTGCCGGTGTAACCTCGCTGAACTCGCTCCTGCTAACTCAGACGTGCCCACCGGTTGGGGGAGTTTGGTTTCCTCACCAGCGCTGTTTGAACGCCTGACGTTTTCCCTCCACGGAGTCCACAGCGCAAACTTTAGCCGCATTTCGTTAAAGAACCAGCTCTTACACATCAGAATGGAGTTGTGTGAAGAGGAATGAGCTGCTACTCCAAACCAACACATACATTAGTGTGTTAAGCAGTAAGATATATATATATATATACTTGATGGGTGTTAAAGGTTTATGCTGTGAGGTGGCCGTGCACTGCTCTTTTCCGGGGGCAGGGAAATCAACCAGACCTGCACCTGCAGAGTGGAGACATTTAGTCCTCGTGTTTGTCTCATTGAATCGAGAATACTGTCAAAATAAAGCTTCGTTTTAATCTGTCATTGTCGGCTTTAGGTTTCCGTCAAACTGACTCAGTGTTGCCCCTTGTGGCTGTTGTGGTAAAAACGCCCACATAAAGCGACGCTCCCGCTAACCGTCCAGTAGCTGCGGGCCTCCGGCCTCAGGGGGCAGTACTGAGCCCAGCTCCTTTCTGACGAGAAGAAGACGGGCTGTTAGAAATAGTAACATTGCCAGGCGAAACTGAAGTGAGATCTTGGTTTTATCCCAAGTATTTACCCGCACATTGTTTCGGTTTTACTAGAGAAAAGACTTCCACACTGAGAATTGAATGGTTGGTTTTGTAAATGAACGTTTTAATTAAGTTCCCCATCCCAAGAACGTTGCATACCGGCGAATTTCTATGGACGCTTCCAGTCGGGAAACACATGTCGACTGGGAAACAGGAGTCATCACAACACCTAGATTGTCTCATCCAATGTGTGGTCCACAGACCTGGTCTGATGGACAGTACACTCACTGACAGAGTAGTTGAATATGGTCTAGTTTACATGGATCTGGCATTTAATCTGCATTAATATATGATTAAAGTTTGTGTTATTTGCGCACCAAAGTGAACACGCCAGCCACCATTCATCCCCTGCAATTGTTAAATAATATTGTACATGCCATGAGAACTTCACAGGTTGGCTCCTCTTTGATGGGAGTTAAAAATGTAATCCTCGTGTTGTTGACATTCTGAAGTGGCTGCATACCAGATGGACTCAGTCGTAGATTTTAGGGGGGTGGGTGTGGGGGTCGTTTGCCTGGCTTGAGTTAAAAACTCCACCCACGGTAGAGCCCGACCCTGTCATCAGCCTGGGACCTGATGGGGAACTCTCATCAGTCACGACCCGACCCTGACTTTCACATCCCATATGGAACTGGGCAGACGAGGCAGGAGAGCAGCACAGGGACTGACGTTGGGTGTGTCTTACTGAGGTGGTTTTCACACAGATGTGTTGGATGTTTGTGTTTTTCAGGATTGGATCAATTACCAGTGGACTAAGGGTTAACTGCATGTGTTTGATTCCTAGTGTCTGTATGTAGTGAACCTGGTGAGCCAATTCCCTGCTGTTATTTAGTGTGTATAAAGGTTTATAAGAGAGTGATGTAGACGTCGGATTGAATTGTGCACCAGAGTTGTTTTGTTTTTTAGCTCAGGTCCTCAAGTTTATCTTTAATGGCATTTTTGTAATCTCAATTTCTTTTTAAATAAAGGGTTTAAAAGCACATCCCGAACAACCAATTATAACCTCTAATTATAACCCTCACTACCTGGTCTTTACTGAAGCATGTGGCTTAACCACTGGACTTTTAATTAAAGCGGCTGATGAGAGGCTGTATATTTAGTGTGTGGCTAAGATATGTTTTGCTATAGCCAAAGTTAGTTTTCTTGAGTATGTTGAAGTCTTTGTTTTAATCCATCTAGTAACTGAGTTTTTTGTTAAAGCTTCACTATTCCGACTAGTTTTAGCTTTCTCTATATTCAAATGTGGTCAATGGCAAGATGAGATTGAAGAGTGTTTTACAGAAACAGAAACATTAACATGCTTAATTTTTACCTTGCTGAATGTTTTTTATGAATGAGCTCCATTTAACACAAAAGTATATCTGCATTGGTTAACTTCACAATCTATGACTTTTCCGCTGCCAGTCATGTAGAAACTGTTTTCTGCAGCTTTGAAATATATCATGTTTCTCCACAGATCCTAACTGCTGTTCAGTCATAAAGCTAACCTTTTGATACCACAGCTATTTGCCCTGCTATATTTCATAGCCCTCTTCAAAGTGGTTGCCTGAGTTGGCAAACAGCCACAGTCAAGTGTAACAAAACTTTTACAGTAGCTGCTCTAAAAACCCTTTCTTGTCGGCTGTGACTTAAATGGCTCTTTCAGGCAGACAGCTTTGGGTAAACCAAGCGGGGACAGACCTGTCAGCAGTTCTGCAGTAGTGTGCTGGTTTTCTAGACACTGAGCCTCCCTAGTCCCTAATGTTCCACAATGCTGACCTTGCCTGGCCCACCTCATTGTTTCCTGCATAGTACGAGGATTTAGTCATTCTAAAGTGTGAGGTTGCCCGGTATTGAAGTAGTTAACCAAGAGGCCGCTCGTTTGATCAGGTGTATAAACACAGACACGGTTTTTAAACCTGACGATAAACAGAACAGACCGAGGTGTGTGATGAAGCAATGATTTAAATTTAGAGTTAATATTTCTAGTTTAATTCATATTCCTTCACTTGAATGAATCCAAACTAGATGAAGTGAAAGTAACGTGACTCTTTTGTATAGCTAATGCTCTCTACTGTTAGGAGTGTAAACACGTGTGCTGAAGCAGGAACACTTTGATGGTGATGCAATACAGAACATATTCAGTAAGATGACATTTAGGCACTAATATGCCTTCAGAGCTTTAAGAGCAAAACAAATTACATCATATTAAAAGCTTCACAACAGCATGTGTGCATAGAACAATCACAATAAATAAAATCTTTAAAAAATGTGATATAGCTCATGTATCCTTAACTCCGATATAAACAGTAAACCGAAATCGGCTAAGAAGATTCACACAACGTTTATTTATTCTTTGTAGTTCAGAAATTCCCTCCTGGATTCTGATCTTGACTGGTTGTAGCTGTTTGTTATGTTGTGGTCAGAATCATTAACACATTTCTGGTCTTGTGATCAAAATAGGAATTTTATGTTATCGTATCTTTTTTTTAGCTCAGGAGCATCTTTGCAGCTCAAACTGTAATCTGTATGTGCTCACTGAAAGAGCTTGTTTTCGTTGCGGTACATTTTCAGCAGGTAGAATTACATGCTTGTTCATTGTTCAGCTTTTTATCAGGAGCTGGATTATCTTCAGAGGTCTCCACTTCTTTTTGAAAGACTTTTTAACAAAACATATTTTCATACTAATATCTTTTATCTCCTTTTTTTCTGGGTTTCTCTTCCTGCCTGTTTTTTCGTCCCTCATGTCTCCTGTCTGTCTACTGTCTGTCTACTCTGGTGTCTTCGTGTTTCTGTATTTACTGCCCTCTCTATCACCGTCTTAAAACTTTCTCTCACTCGTTATCTGTTTGGGTTTCACCCTTCCCAGGTCAATGAGGATGCCTAGTGTGAAGTATCAGAGAGGGGACAAGGTGATGGGCCGCTGGCCTGGCAGCAGCCTGTACTATGAGGTGAAGGTCCAAGGGTTTGACATCACAAGTCAGCTCTACACTGTCATCTACAAGGACGGCACAGAGCTGGAGCTCAAGGAGCCAGACATCAAGGTAGAAACAGTGACACAGACATGTTTACTTGCTCTTTTCAATGTCTTGCTTTAAACAATTTGTTGTGCAGTGTCTTGGTTAAAATATTTGTTTGTGTGTTGGGGTTAACTCTCGACGTTCTCATTGGTTAAAATGTAGTGTAGATTTGAACCAGATTAAAAAAATTTTTTTATATAAGTTAGTTTCAAGATGATAAGATGGAAGGTAAGTGATTTGAGTGATATTAGTGGAAGATGCTCAGTCTTTTGATCAGTAGTTCAGACTGTAGAGACTCAAAGAATGTGATATTACCTTTAAAGTCTATAGAACTATATGGCATATGCTATGTAAATATATATTTTTCAGTCTCTCTTTTCAAAATAATAAATAAAAATTGTTTTCCTGTCATCGCAAAGGCCCAATGGCAGTGATACTGTTTATGAACAATGCTCAAACCATTAAATATTACTTTGAAAATAGATCAACAAAATTCAGTTCTTGAACATTAATAAATATGGATAAAATTACTTGGAAACATGTCATTCTATTGCAGAAGCATTATTGATGAACTTTCTTGACCCAACTGTTTAATAGTCTCTTTATGAATACTTGTTTTCTATTTACCATTTAGTAAGACATATTTATAATATATTTAAGCTTTACCAATGTTTACTAACGTCTCCTCATGTTTCAATCACTTGTTTTCTTTCAGAACTTTTCTGGCTTCCAGACTCGCTCCCGCTCCCGCTCCCGCTCTCGATCCCCAGGCCGTCGTCGCAGCCGCTCCCGCTCCCCAGGAAGGACCACTCGGCGCTCATCCTCTCGCACAGCAGCTGTCGCTGCTGCAGCGGTAACAGAGAGTTTGCTGTCCTCCAATAAGGACACAAAGTTGGAAGTCAGGCTAGGCGCGCTGGTAATTCCCACTTCTCATTCTCTTATTACAGCACTGATTTTGATAGAAGAGCTCATGTCGTCAGAAAGAGCATGTGTTTTTAGGGACCTAGGGAAAACACTAACTCTCTTCAAACGTCAGACATACAAGTCAAAGAGTATAATCCCACTTTAGTGTTATGCAATATGGCTTGATCTTGGTTTGTTGTGGCTTTATAAGGTCCTGTGCAGTGTCCACTGAAACAGGGACTATATGACATATAGAAATAGGTTGTTGATCTCAAAGACAGCAAAGATTATTTTCATTTCAGATTGAAAGTATATATAGAAATGTCACTGTAGATGAGATATATCATATGATTCCATGTTAAAAGTTGAAGTTGTGCAGTATATATATTTCAAGAAGCTCTACTAATGAAAGCTGGGCAATAAATCAAAATCTGAATTTTTTGCAATATAATTTTGGTCAATAGCAATATAACACATAAGATAATGCTTAAGTGAGTATGTACGATAATTGTTTGTCTTTACCGGTCTACAAAAAGTTTTAAATCATCAGCGTGGGTCTTCAAACTTAAAAATAATAATGATATGACATTTAGCTTTTATCTTGATATAAGTTTTGGTCATATCGTCTTGCTCTTCTTAGAATTGTCGGGCATGATCCTGATCATCGTCAGTTTTCCTATCGCATCAGTGCGTTTTCATTGTGGGGAAACGTCAGGTTCTGTTCAGATTTTGAGCACAACAGTGTCACGTTCCCTGGGTCTGGTCCTCACGTTGTGCTTTTTTCCCCCTTCCCTCTTTGTCTCCATCTCCATCACTCTCCCCTCATTGATGTGCAGCAACAGACAATGGCCGCTGAGAACAATAGCAACAATAAACATGAGGAGAATGACATGGCTAACAAAGTAAATGAGGTGAGTTCTGTTTTGTATTTAGAAATCTCTTCATGTATTTGGAGCTCCTGATAGTTTTAACTCCTTAACTTTCAGATGAATGTTTACATTTTTAATGGGTAGTGTGTAAATATACATTCGAACACAAACACATTCAAGTGAAAGAAACATTTTGAAAAAAGTATGAAAATGCCTGGAGATATTTATTTATGCCAGCTTTTAATTCTCAAGCCTTTTCTATTTGGCACTTCTCTTGAGCTGAAATGTATTTTACAAAATAAGTCGACAGAAAAACAACAAAATAACATGCATTCCAGGCAAGGCCTTTCCTTATTGAATAGGCTTTGAGGCAGGTTAGAGCCATTGGAATGTCATGATGTGCACATGCGAGGGGCACTGTGTTATGTGTGTGTTTGCATATGTGTTTTTCCAACTGAGAGGTTCACCTCCCAAGATTGTGCTTTAGTTAGTCAGTCACATGATATTCAAACATGTGCAGCCTTTTTACTCTCCCAGCTTTCGGAATTTTCTAGACATCTAGGGAGCAGGGGCGACTGACAGGAAAAGTTTAACTAACTCCGATCCCACAGAGCTGAGAATGTGTAAGGGAGGGAAGTTTACTGTTGGATTTGATTTCTTATCATTGCTCATGATTTGACACAAGATCACCTCTTTTACTGAAAATCCATTAAAAGACATTTTATTCAGTATATACAAAATATGTTGTTGTTAAAAGACATACTATCACCATTTCCACAGAATTTATTCAATCTCATGCGCACTAAGTTCACTCTCATGCACAACAGATTCTGAGGTATGCAGACTCAAGAGTGATCAGTGCATTGCGTGCCACGTCCGCAGCCAAAACTATGAGGTCTGACTGTCTACATGGACAGTAAAAAGATAGCATTGCACACACCAAGTTGGAGATCTATTTTATTATTATGAGAACTCCCAAAAATTGCCTCTTAAAAAAACTGTCCCGGGACTAATTGGAGTATGGCGGGCCACCCTGTCTAGACCAGGGGTGTCCAAACTGTGGCCCACGGGCCAACTGCGGCCCGCCATCCAATTTTTAATTGGCCCGCATCAACAAAGTTAAATTAAAAAAAAAAAAAAAAAAAGATACTATGATTTTTCGAAACTAACAATTTAGTAGCACTTAAATGGCACTTACTTATAGAACTTTGTACTTTTGCTTTATTTTTAAAGAAATTGTACTTTCTGGACTCTTGTTGTTCTGGGTTTGTACCCTCAGGGTTGATGCACTTATTGTAAAGGCCGGCGCATGCTTCTGCAACTGCGGCTGCGGCTTTTCAGGCAGCGGTGTCGACGGAGTCGTTTTAATTCATGGTTCTCCAAGGGTTACGCATGCTGCAAAGCAATTCACCGCCAGAACACTAGGCGGAGTAACGTTTTTTATCGAAGACGGCCTTAGAGACGCCTTCTTTGTGTGTGGCAGTCGTCGACTGTTTATTTACCTCGCCACTGCTGCTTCTCATAGCCTTTTTCTGGCGGACAAATCCGCCAGTCAGTGACGGGTTATACAAGTGATCATACTTTCGGATCTCTTCTGCCAAACGCTCTTCTATTTGGTCCATATTCCTTCTTCTAAATCTTCCGTGGTTTCTGCCGGTATTATGGGGCATGAAACTGGAAATGTGACTCCGGAAAGGATGTAGTTAGCAGACCAATCACAGCCTTGGGGGCTGCGTGAGGCCTGCGTAGCTTTGTCGTATAGTCAGAAAAATTGGGCGAGGCACGCAAGAGGCACGCAAGGGGCTCTTGCGCTTGCGTGTCCCTGAAAACGCAGAAGCATGCGCCGGCCTTTAGTCACTTTGGATAAAAGCGTCAGCTAAATGAAATGTATTCAATATCTATTAAGTTAAGGATATTTCATTGTATCTAATACAAATTTTGCATGCATATGAAATAAAGAACTAAAGCTGGAAACTGTAAGGAGACCTCTCACTTGGTGCATTATTGAAAAAAACGAGGTAGGCCTGTCACGATAACGATTTGTTTGGATGATATATTGTTGGAGAAATTATTGCGATAAATTCTATTATTGTCCTCATTTTAAAACCAGTTTAGACCACTGATATAATGATTATATTATGGCATAATAAGATACAGTACATCCTTTCAAAGACCAATGAACTTATAATTCTTAAGACTATTTAGTCTGACATGTGAATTAGAATTAATAGTATTAAAAAATCCAAAATAAAATAAAACCAAACACAACCGAAAGACTACATAAATGGACTCTCTGGCTCTGTCAACAAAATTTGCGCCTGAACAAGTATTTAACGTTTGGCCCAGAATACGTGTAACTAGCTCAGTAAACAGGTTGGGATGGTTATGATTTAGATGAGCTTTTTAGGTTTTATTATATTATCTGAGTATTCCAGTGTTTCCTCAAGGGTTGTGTTTGCGTGTGTGTCTGCTCATATCTATTGCTCTTCACACACAAACTGACAGTCACATTTATTCATCTGTTAGATCATGATTCCGGATCATTCCGGTCACTGAAACCCACTCTTATGTGTGTAGCAGGTGAATTGAGTGCACTCTTGGACTCTTTATCCAGTATGTTTAAATGCTTGCTTCATAAACTCTCCAGCAAATCAAACAACACATGTTAACTTCTCTGCGGCTCAGGTCATATACATAGATAATAGCTTTGATTAGTTTTGCTGTTTTTATTTAAAGTGAGCACAAGGCAGCAGTGTGGAGGGAGCACACCCAGACAGGAGACTGTGACACGGTGCAAACCAACCAGTTCTTCTGTTCTGATCCTGAAGCAGTAGTGTTGATGGTTTTGCTTTGGCAGTCGTTCACATTGACAAGCTCCCCTCTCTTATCTCTTCTTCCCTGTCTGTTTGTCTGTCTGTGACCAAAGAACTTTTTTTAGTCAAACCTTACAAATTTTTGCTCACACTCTGGAGCCCTGGCATGAGAAAGCTTTGGAAGAACCTTCCTTGAAATTTTTCGTTTCTAACAATCTAGAATCCTGAATAAACCTGAATGTTTCTTCAGAAGGCCGAGGCAGAGATGGAGGCTGAGTCTGAGAGGAACCAGGGCCGATACAATCTGCGCCGCAGGAAAGATGATGGAGGAGCTAAAGCGGCCGCAATCGTGGCAGAGCAGCAGGAGAAGGAGGTCATCAAGGAGGCTGCACCTCCTGCTGCCACCCTCGCCACCCCACTGGACTTTGGAGGAAAGATAGGTAGGGTACAAAATGAACAGGAGGTTTAGTTTGTCAATCTTAGATTGTAAAAGTGTATTGCTGTTAAAGACCACAAATTAAATCAGTGACATTTAATTTAATTCATTTATTTTCCTCTTTTTTTTCTTATCCATGGGAGAATTGGACAAACCTAAGATGTTATATTGCTGTATTAAATTTGTAATAAACTGCACAGCTTATTATCACCAACATACATGGCAGTATGTTGGTGATAATAACAGTTTTCTGTGTATAATCACTGTGTGTGTTTGTCCATATGATGGTAGTTTAGTTGGACATGCAGAAAGTAAATGATAAAAGCAAGTTTTTTGTATTCCTCCAGGAGCATATTTGTGGCTACTCTTTCTGCCGTCCTGGGTTCTCTTCCTGGTGTTCCAAGTTAACCTGGAGGACCCCAGCTTGCTCAACTTCCCGCCACCTCTGCCCCCTCTTGAAGCCTTTTGGGATGTCAAGGCCCTTGGCTTTGTAATCCTCTGGATCCTTTTCCAGGCCCTGCTCTATGTCCTACCTGTTGGAAAGGTGTGTGAAAAGAGCTGTCATCACTACACACAAGTGTGTAACATCAACAGTGCAGTTTTTTCTTTTGCACATTCAAATTTTCCATTTCCTTTTGTCCATAAGGACTGGTGGTCTGCATGGACCCTTTGCATGTTTCCACGTTAAATACATATGCACCGGTATGTAGGGCTGACGGTTTAAAAACAAAAAAAGTTTGAATGAATTTGACATGACACTAAATTTCTTAGAATATATTCTAATTCAGCTTGCATGGTACGAAGACAACAGCGTCACCTGTGATTGTTACTTTGCAATCTACTGTTTCAAACCCAAAACCTTTCCAGATGCTTTGTTGCCATCATCCTCTACATACCAACACATCGTGACATCACTGACTCATTTTAGTGATGGCTCCAGGGGACATGCAATAAGTCAAGCTGACAGTGATCGTCCTCTGCTTGATCATGAGACAAACCACTTCAGACGGTCTGATGCGCTTCTAGACTGTATATTTTAAATTTGAACTGGTCATTGCAGGTCCGAAATGATCTTTTCTTTATAATCTGTTTTATAACAGGCCTACCAGTATGTGTATGTTTGTAGTGTTCAATAACCGTCTTTCATATTCTTATGAAGCAGTTGCACACACCACGTGTTCACATATGCATCACCTTGGTTGTAGAATGAATAGAAGCGTGTGGTCCAAATTTGCTATAGTCGAGCAGAAACTATGAACTGGCCTTAGGCAAGGTGGTAGCTGAGCAGCTCTATGTAGTCACTATGTGCTACTTTGTGTGACCATACAGGAAACACACATGAACTGGCGCATGACTTCTTTAATTAAGTCGCTCTGGCATGAGGCACCAATTTGATTATTGATCAGGAAAAAGCAAGGTCTTTGTCCTCTGTCATGTCTTCCTCTAAATTAGATTAGTCTGTGCTAATCTAAATTATAAATCCAATACAACCATTTTCTATTGTGAGTTTCAGTTAAAGTTTTACTTTCTTAGATTAAAAGTTGATAAAAAAAAGAACTTGAATGAAATGAAGAGTTTCAATGAAGCTTGTGAACTGACTGTTTACATATGACTTCCAGATGAAATCCAGAGTTGCTCTTTCCCACTGCAGACAACTAGATATTGTTTGAGTTCAGACATAGAAATACTCTGATATGGTTTCAATGAGGAACGGGTAATATCATCTACATGCCCACTTGCTCGCTTTGAATTCTACAGAAAATGACCATCTCTGTTCACACAGGCAGACATTCCACAGACTTCTACGAAGCTGGCAGAGTAAACAGTTTAATATCCAGTTAGACATTTGTGTTCACATACAGCTCCTCCTGTTAACATGTGAGAAAGTTGAGGTTTGCAGTTCATGTATGAAAGCAGCATGACTGCCATTGACCAACTGTGAATGGATCCCATGGAGCTCTGGCATTTGCACCTTCTGTGAGCTAAAATGTCATAATGGAGTGGGTCCATATCCAGTGGGTGTGACCGCGCTTGTGATTTTCTGTAAGTGAGTGACCCTCACATGATGAAAATACATGTTGTCATCTGTTAATGTCATTATCTTCTACCTGTCTGTCTATAGCTGAGCGAGGGAATGCCACTGAGGTCTGGGGAGAGGCTGAAGTACAGAACCAATGGTGAGGCTGTGTGAACCAATGCTCACTGACTGTAACTTTCACACCTGCCATCTCAGTATATATTTAGTCTCTATGTTGTGTTAATTTAATTTAAAGCTGTTTGAGTTTAACTTCCAAACTGTATTCCCTACAGTTCTCCATGTTTATTTCTAACCTGCTCGGTTTGCTAACAGGTTTCTTTGCCATCATGGTGAGTGCCGTAGCCGTGGCAGTAGCCGTGCACCAGGGTGTTGACCTCACCTACATCCACAGCCACTTCCTGCAGCTCGCCGTGGCTTCATTCCTGATCTCCGTCCTGCTCAGCGTCTATCTGTATGCCCGCTCACGCTACGCTGCCCCTGAGCAGCTGGCACAGGGGGGGAACTCTGGTAAGCAGAAACATCCAGAGTAAACGACTCACAAATCAGAATCAGTCTGTTTTATTTATATTTTGAATTGTCTACTTTGAATTTGCACACTCAAATTCCCCCCCCTGTCCATGTATTCCGTCCCCAGGCAATGTAGTTTATGACTTTTTCAAAGGACATGAGCTCAACCCTCGCATCAAAGACTTTGATCTGAAATTCTTCTGTGAGATGCGTCCTGGACTGATCGGCTGGGTGAGTTGTTATGGGACACTTGGGTTGGGCGATATGCTAAATGTTTGGCCACCGTCACCCCAACAACATCAGATTTATGATATATTTGCATGTATGTGCAGAACGCCAGTATCAGCAAATACTATTATGGAAAAGCTATGACCACTTGTGATCTCACTTCTCCGCTCTGTGTGCAAATTTACACATTTGTTTCCATGAAGACCAAATTATGTTTTTTTTTACTCAGTCTATGTGTGTGGGTGTGTGTGTCAGTGAGAGATTCTAGAGGATACACCAAATCAAAATGAAATCCCCCAACACTATAACACACTGTTTAAAAAAAAAAAAAAATCAGCCAAACTGTACCTTTAACATGTTGACAGTAGAGAAAATGCGACCTTGTGCGTTTTTTTTAGAGACCTAGTCATATTCAACACACATCACTTTGTAACCTCAGACATGTTGCATGGCCGCACTGATCACCCTTAGCATGACCACACGAGGAAGCTTCTGTTCTGTTTTATGCACTGGTTGTTTTTCTGTTCATCAGCATCTCCAAAAATTGCCACAGATCACTCAGGATGATTAGGAAGTGATGACAATGATGCATTTCTTGTGTCTCTGGTTGTTTTCAGTGTTTGATCAACTTTGCGCTGGCTCTGGCTGAGATGAAGCTGCACCATCTGGATGCTCCATCATACAGCATGATCCTCGTCAATGTCTTCCAGCTGCTCTATGTGGTGGACGGCCTCTGGAATGAGGTAAGCCTGACAAAATGTGATCTTTAGTTAGTAAAACATTGAAAATGACCTGTCAGGTAAACATCCTATAAAGGACCTAACTGTATAAAACCACATGTGTTCAGACCTAATGAATAATGGCTGATTGTGTCTGTCTTTCCCAGGAGGCCATCCTGACCACCATGGACTTGATGCATGATGGCTTTGGCTTCATGTTGGCTTTTGGGGATCTGGTGTGGGTTCCCTTTACTTACACCCTGCAGGCTTATTACCTGGTCAGCCACCCCAACTCACTGAGCCTCCCAGTTGTTGGAGCCATCGTCACACTCAAACGTGAGTAGGAGCTGAGCATCGAACTGAGCTTACTGTTTGTCTGACTTCAGGATTGACATTTTTGGCGTCACAAAGAGCTGTTGACTTGTTGTCATTGCTGTTGCTTTATCTTTATATTTTGCACAGATATTGTCATTTAATGATCTCAGATAAATTTAAGCTAAAGTTAATTAAGATATAAATAATTCTGAGGCTCTACATTTTTCTCATTTCAAAAGTAGAGAGGATGTATATGTATCCCCTCGGTTGTGTGGTTTAGCTAACGTTTTCTCTTGGTCTCTCACTCTTTCAGTTCTTGGCTTCTACATCTTCAGAAAGTCCAACTCTGAGAAGAACGCCTTCAGGAGAGACCCATCAGACCCCCAACTGTCCCGTAAGTTGTTCTGCTGGTGTACGGCTATGTCCTGTTCCTGTTTTGAGATGTCACTAGTGTCTGATATCTCTATCAGTCTCGATCACAGTCACTTGCGTGGAAATAATAGAGTTCTCAACAGTGGTGGAAACAAGCTACAGTGTGTTTTTAATGAACAGTAACTTACTAAGCCTAAATCATATATAAATTCAGTATCTGAATATAGCTGAGGTGAAATGAAGTAATTATAATTATATTCAGCATTTTCAAAAACCTGGCATGCTTCTAATTTCAGCATGAAACACTCTGTACAAAATGCCCAAAATATATAATCAACAGCAAATATCATATAAAATTGCACAACAAATACTGTGAATAGCAGTCGTACCTTTTCCGACTATAACTTCTCTTCTTTGTCGTGTCTCCAGATCTGAAAACGATCCCCACAGCGACAGGGAAGAGTCTCCTGGTGTCTGGATGGTGGGGTGTGGTGCGTCATCCGAACTACCTGGGAGACCTGATGATGGCTCTGGCCTGGTCCCTGCCCTGTGGTGAGTCAAAGCTTTGAGATCAAATATGAACTGAAACGTTGTAAAGGGCAGCTTTTAACTACAACTGGTATTTTAATAACCAAAACTGTTCAGGATCCAAGAGTCAGATCATCTTCACTTTCCCTTCCTGATGTTCACTGGTCTAAAATGTGTAAACAAAGTTAAACAGACTGGAAACCATGAAGGATTAGTGTAGAGATTGATTTCTTTTGGAGAACTTGAACTTATTTCGTGGACAGATGAGATAAAAATGTACATACAGGTTAATTTCTCTATTCTGTCCTCTGTCTCAGGCTTCAGCCACCTCCTGCCGTGGTACTACATGATCTACTTCATCATACTGCTCGTTCATCGAGACTCCCGTGACATGAGGGACTGCAGGAGGAAGTACGGCTCAGCGTGGGACGAGTACTGCCGGACTGTTCGCTACCGGATCATTCCCCGCGTCTACTGAGGAGCCTGAAGCTGGACACTCGAGCCGAGGCCTTTCTTTAAACCAATATCTGAAGGCTCGCCAAAAAAAAAAATCCAAATATGAATGAACTAATTGACTTTTTAGATTTTTTTTTGTTTTTTTAAACAAAGAATTTTTCTAAATCTTTCTGGACTGAAAAGGCCACAGTACATTGACGTTTTACATGGAAGAGGAAGACTCATTGGTTTTATTAACTATTTGAAGAATTTCCTTTCTTAATAGAAAATACCTAAAAAAAATATATTACTTTAAAATCTTGCAAAATGGTGGGAAAAAGAAAAACGCCTCTGCTAGGAATGTATTGTTAGGATGTATATATTTGTATATACACTGTTGTTTTAATACTTGGGAGAATAACACACCACCTGCATACTTATACCGGTAAGTTTTACGCTTTGTTCTGATATTCAAAATGACAGCATCATCTTTGTTTTTATGAATAATGTTGTATACCCTCCTATAATTTTACAGCTTGTGTATATTGTCATGGGTGTAATTGAAAATGCAACCTTTTTTAATTATCTGAAAATTGGATCCAGTGACTATATATAAAGATGGACGACTTGTCTCCACTTCCTCCCACGCTGTAAAAATGAAGCCAAAATAGTATAGCAACCATAAGCAGTGATCATGAAGCATCAAATGACCATTCAAAACAAAACTCATAGGAAACACCAGTGTGACAGAAACATCTTTGAGAAAACTTTATTGGACGTGTTCTTTCTTTTCAGTTTAATCCATTTTACATTTGCCAATGTGGAGGTTTATGACACGTAATGTAGCCAGCCACCAGAGGGCGCCCCAGATGCATAGGGCTTCACTTTTTGAGGAGCTGTCATGTCGGCCATCTTTGTATACAGTCACTGGGTTGGAACTAGGATCATGTTTCTCAGGACCCAGAACTTGTTAAAGAAAGTTGAACTAGGAAAGTTTTGGCATGATCGTTTTGTTGTGTATAATTGTGTCGAGTAGCTTTGACTCCAGAGTGTAAAATGTTTTAATTATGAGGTCTCAAGAAAAAAAATGCACTAATGCGCATAGGCATTGTTTTTCTTTTTTTATCAGTGCTTCCAAAGTGTATTTGATTTGGGCTTTGCTACCTCAGGTTCCCTCAGTGTCCAGCTCTCCCTCATCTGTCTTCTGGGGGGCAGTGTGTGTAATTAGGAGTGTGACATATCTGCTGAACAGAGGAAAAATATCACAGATGTGTCCCGCTTTTATTATGAAATTCCAAACTGCTTTCATTTTTGTCTCATTACTTCCTGCGTTTGTGTAGCATTGATGAACATCTGTATTTCTGTCCTGCTAGTTTCTGGAGCTTCATGAACTGTTTGTCTTCCGACCACTGCCAAGTAAATTTGGTTTTGACCCGTTTCGGCTCCAACTAGCTAGGCTATATTTAGACTGTGACAATATGCATTGCTGTGAACTGTTAACATTATAACCTGTGCATGTGCAAACCCCAAACAAAGTATTTTTAAGCCCTTGCAGCTGTAGATACACAAGTAGCACTTCATGAACTACGCTTAGGTAGTATTTTTTTATGCTGTGCTGACTGAATACCCTGTAAATATAAATTTTTAAATCATGTTATTTTGAGTCAAAGAATTGAAAGTAGTGATGTTTCTCAGTAGATATTTAATGTTGCTTTTTTTAAAGTTAATTATCAATTTGACCACTATAGTTATGTTGACACAGAATTGCAACGTTTCTGGGCATTTCTTCAAAATGTATTTACAAAAAAAAAAAAAAAAAGTTGTTTAATGGTCAACACCTTCCTGGCCTGAGTAAAAGGAGTTGAATACTTCAGATACCACCACGCTCTAGAGCCCAGGACACATTATGGTGATTGTCTTCTTCATGTTATGCAGGTAAAGCTACCTGCTCTGGTTTGGTCTGAGTAGAGACCAGGATGTATTGTAATATTTGACACCAGGGAATGAGAAGTGAAGATCAATCTAAACGCCCATCTGTACAAATGTTGCAGCATAAAATAAAGATTTACAGTACTTCCTCTTTTTTTATTCTCTTTCTGTCTGTTGCTTTAGTTCCTTTGTAGGTTAACAAAGTCACCTCTGGTTCCACTCTGATGACAATCAAGTTGCTTTAAAAAATAAGAGATTGGAAGATCTGTTCCATCAGAAGCTTCCTCTGGAAGAACAGCCTGAGCCCATTTAACGGTCACTCTCGGACATAGCAGGTCATTTAGATGTGAGGCCACAGCTGAAAATATTTTACAGAAGCCTCTACAATTACCAACCGTGGTTAAATAATGGCAAAGCTTAGTTTGGGTAGCAACTATAAACTCCACCTTCACCTGAAGCAGACGAACCTGGCCTCCCCCCAACCACCTTCCTAAGTTCACCCCTCCCTCACACACACAAGGATGCAGAAAATCACAGCATACGGATGTGTGCCACTACAGACAATGATGCAGCTCCTCAGGGCTTCTTGTAGACTGAATAAAATGGATGTGAGCATTAAGTGTCCCACTTGTGAAGTGGCAAAAATGGCCCCAAAACAAATGTGGGTCTTTTGGTGAAAATGGGAGGAAGGGAAACTGGAGTTCATGAACAGAGAGAGTGAAAAATAAAAATAAAACAGGAAGTGAGAGCTCAGTCAGGACGGGTCGTCACAATATTATATATAAACGCAAACTGGATGTGGAGATCAATGTGTGGTCACATTTCAGCATCTCAATCTTAATGCTGTTGCTTCACATTACATTTTCTCTGAGATCTAAGTTTCCAAACCAATCTTTAGATATGAGGTCCTGCTGCCACAAGATGGAACTCTTTTCCACGATATAACTCCCACTGCCTGTCTGCTGCAGATAAATCTACCAGTGTTCACACCCACATACTGTAGCTACTGTACAGCTGATGTGTTTGGTTCATCATAAAATAGATAAACTACTAAATTAAATGAGTTCATATATTGACCGCATGTTTCTGTTTCATGAGAGGTTAGCATTTTAACTTTATATTCAATTAATAAGTTGCAATGCAAATTCAATGCAACAGACGTGTCATTGTTCTTTAAATTGCTGCTAAATCTGTGTTCCCCTGTCAAAGCTAAATCAGAACCGACTATTCAAACCTACACTGAAAATAGCTTGATTAAATGTTGGTTGACAATAATGATACACTTGTCTCTTTGGTCATAATTTCACTTTATATAACGATTTTTCTATGTTGTTTGCTGTACCGACATGTTGGTGTGTTCCACCTGGTTTTGATCTGAGGACTCTTTGATTCAATGTGATCATCCAACCACAGCAGATTAAGAGCAAGGATATTTTTAGGGCCTGAGCACTGACAGTGGGAGGCCCTATTGAAATTGAAAGGATTATCATTATTATTATTATTATTAAGGCAAATGAATTGGCTTTTTGAGGGCTTTAACATGCTCAAATTTTTACATTCTCTCCACATTTTTACTTTGAGGTACTTGTACCAGGGACAACATCGTCAAGGAGACGATGTTGTCATAACTCCACTGTGCATTGTCCTATCACCACCAAACTTCTGTCTCATGATCAGAGTCTGAGCCTGAACAGCTTAATGTGTCAATATTTCCTCTGTCATTATTTTTTTTTGGATAACTTGAACTTATATGTGCTCGGGCGTGCTCAGTGCTGCTTTGCAGTCTAAATTTCATAATGAATCTTTATCTATTTGTTCATGATAATTTTCTAAATAAATCAGTCAATGATTTTATTATAACTGAATCACGACATTTATTCTTCATCTAAATCTCTCTTCAAGTTGTTTCCTCTTTACTTGTGTACATACATGTATATGTAAGGGGGGGAGGGGGGGGGTGTACCTCCACTCGAGGCCTAGTGATAAGATAACTGGAAAGTTTTCACATTACAACGTGATAATATTTCACATTATGATGATCCGTAACACGTTAATTATGCTCATACATGTTTTGTATGACAGCTGTATTGGTGTGTTTGTGTTGTGTCTGTTGTAACAATGTTTTCAATGAGATCTTGGTTACAGAATGTTCATGGGGTTAACTATTCTAATGTTCAAAGTTTTTTTCATAAACCAAACTAATGCTCTTCTGCCATGGCAGCACATTCAAATGACTTCAGATCCTCGTAACACTTCTAAGCCTTCTTTTGTAAAAGCTTCTCATTAATTAAGTCTCATTGGCTCCTGTGACTCTAACAGCAGCTCAGGGTTATTGTATGATTCTCTGGGTGCTGGAGGGCAGAGTGCAGCTATCAGGTCATGTGAACATGTAGGTTCAAATGTCTGAACAGCTTGCTGACACTGTGAAGGAGGTAGACACTGAACTCAGTTCACCTGCAGTAAGTGTGACAGGAGCTTACATCTCCATGTTAAAAAAAGATAAGAGCAGTTCTCTTTTTGGCCATGCTGCCATGTTAGAGATGTTTATGTCTGATCGTTTCCACCACACTAATCTGTCCCAACAACGACTGGACAGATGAGTGCAAAATGTATTAACCTTCATGGTCCCAGAACTGGGAATCCTGAAATATGCTGCGAGATGTCTCCCAAAAGAAACTAAAGTTTAGTCCAGTTCACAAACATAAGCCTACAGACAGAGTCTCTGAGTTTCAGCAGACGATACTGAGCTAATTCTAGGAGTCTGAACTCGGATGCCGTATTTATTACACATGCACTGAAATATCTTAAGGATTGGTTTAAAATAGTGTTACTCAACACAAAGCTGCAGTTTGTCTGTCCTTGTCAAATAATATCATGCTCTTGCTGTTGATATAATAAAACCAAGCTTTTTATATCATCTCATCTCATCTCATCGTCATCCGCTTATCCGGGGTCGGGTCGCGGGGGGAGCAGCTCAAGCACGGGGCCCCAGACTTCCCTTTCCCGGGCCACATTGACCAGCTCTGACGGGGGGATCCCGAGGCGTTCCCAGGCCAGTGTTGAGATATAATCTCTCCACCTAGTCCTGGGTCTTCCCCGAGGTCTCCTCCCCACTGGACGTGCCTGAAACACCTCCCAAGGGAGGCGCCCAGTGGGCATCCTTACCAGATGCCCGAACCACCTCAGCTGACTCCTTTCTAAGTAAAGGAGCAGCGGCTCTAATCCGAGTCCCTCACGGATGACTGAGCTTCTCACCCTATCCCTAAGGGAGACGCCAGCCACCCTTCTGAGAAAACTCATCTCGGCCGCTTGTACCCGCGATCTCGTCCTTTCGGTCATCACCCAGCCCTCATGACCATAGGTGAGGATAGGAACGAAGATCGACCGGTAGATCGAGAGCTTTGCCTTGCGGCTCAGCTCTCTTTTCGTTACAACGGTGCGGTAAAGCGAACGCAATACCGCCCCTGCTGCTCCGATTCTCCGGCCAATCTCACGCTCCATATTACCCTCACTCGCGAACAAGACCCCGAGGTACTTGAACTCCTTCACTTGGGCTAAGGACTCATTTCCTACCCGGAGTAAGCAATCCATCGGTTTCCTGCTAAGAGTCATGGCCTCAGATTTAGCGGTGCTGATCCTCATCCCAGCCGCTTCACACTCGGCCGCCAGCCGATCCAGTGAGTGCTGAAGGTCACAAGCCGATGATCCAATGAGGACCACATCATCCGCAAAAAGCAGTGACGAGATCCTCAGACCACCGAACTGCAACCCCTCCCCACCACGACTACGCCTCGATATCCTGTCCATGTATATCACAAACAGGATTGGTGACAAGGCGCAGCCCTGGCGGAGACCAGCACCCACTGAGAACGAAACTGACTGGCTGCCGAGGACCCGAACACAGCTCTCGCTTTGGGAGTACAGAGATTGGATGGCCCTGAGGAGAAACCCCCTTACCTCATACTCCCGCAGCACCTCCCACAGTTTCTCCCGGGGGACCCGGTCATACGCCTTCTCCAGATCCACAAAACACAAGTGGATCGGATGGGCATACTCCCAGGCCCCCTCCAGGATCCTTGCAAGAGTGAAGAGCTGGTCCGTAGTTCCACGTCCGGGGCGAAAACCGCATTGTTCCTCTTCAATCTGAGGTTCGACGATCGGCCGAACCCTCCTTTCCAGCACCTTGGAGTAGACTTTACCAGAGAGGCTGAGAAGTGTGATACCCTGATAATTGGTACACACTCTCTGGTCCCCCTTTTTGAACAGGGGAACCACCACCCCGGTTTGCCACTCCTTTGGCACTGTACCCGACTCCCACGCGATGTTGAATAGGCGTGTCAACCATGACAGCCCCTCAACACCCAGAGCCTTTAGCATTTCTGGCTGGATCTCATCAATCCCTGGGGCTTTGCCACTGCGGAGATGTTTGACTACCTCAGTGACCCTCACCAGGGAAATTGACGACGAAACACCATCAACCTTGAGCTCTGCCTCCAACATAGAGGGCGTGTTATTCGGATTCAGGAGTTCCTCAAAGTGTTCCTTCCAACGTCCGACGACCTCCTCAGTTGAGGTCAACAGAGTCCCATCCTTACTGTACACAGCTTGGATGGTTCCCCGTTTCCCCCTCCTGAGGTGCCGGATAGTCTTCCAGAAACACTTTGGTGCCGACCGAAAGTCCTTCTCCATGACCTCTCCGAACTTCTCCCACACCCGCTGCTTAGCCTCCGACACGGCAGCAGCTGCAGCCCTTCGGGCCTGTCGGTACCCTGCAACCGAGTCAGGAGTCCTCCAGGATATCATATCCCGGAAGGCCTCCTTCTTCAATCGGACGGCTTCCCTGACCACCGGTGTCCACCACGGTGTCCGAGGGTTACCGCCCCTTGAGGAACCTAAGACCCTGAGGCCACAGCTAGCCGCCGCAGCTTCAGCAATGGAGGCTTTGAACACCGCCCACTCCGGCTCAATGTCCCCAACCTCCACAGGAATGCCAGAAAAACTCCGCCGGAGGTGTGAGTTGTAGATACCTAGGACGGGGGCCTCCTCCAGACGTTCCCAGTTCACCCGCACTACTCGTTTGGGCTTACCAGGTCTATCCGGAAATTTCCCCCATTCCCTGATCCAACTCACAACCAGATGGTGGTCGGTTGACAGTTCCGCCCCTCTCTTTACCCGAGTGTCCAAAACATGCGGCCTCAGATCAGATGACACGATCACAAAATCGATCATTGATCTTCGGCCTAGGGTACTCTGGTACCAGGTACACTTATGAGCACCCTTATGTTCGAACATGGTGTTTGTTATGGATAATCCATGACTAGCACAGAAGTCCAATAACAAACGACCGCTCGGGTTCAGATCAGGGAGGCCGTTCCTCCCCACCACGCCTCTCCAGGTATCTCCATCGTTGCCCACGTGGGCGTTGAAGTCACCCAGCAGAACTACGGAGTCCCCTACTGGAGCCCCATGCAGGACTCCATTCAGGGTCTCCAAGAAGGCCGAGTACTCTGAGCTGCTGTTTGGTGCATACGCACAAACAACAGTCAGAGTTTTCCCCCCTACAACCCTTAGGCGCAGGGAGGCGACCCTCTCGTCTACCGGGGTAAACTCCAACACCGCGGCGCTCAGCCGGGGATTCATGAGTATCCCCACACCCGCCCGGCGCCTCACGCCCTTGGCAACTCCGGAGAAGAATAGAGTCCAACCCTTATCCAGGAGTACGGTACCAGAGCTGAGACTGTGCGTGGAGGTAAGCCCCACCAGATCTAACTGGTAGCGCTCCACCTCCCTCACAAGCTCCGGTTCCTTTCCCCACAGCGAGGTGACGTTCCACGTCCCCAGAGCCAGCTTCTGCCGCCCGGGTCTGGTCCGTCGAGACCCCTGACCTTCGCTGCCACCCATGTGGCTGCGCACCCGACCCCAACGGGTCTTCCCACAGGTGGTGGGCCCATGAGATGAAGAGAGGGGGGGTGCCACGTAGTTTGTTCGGGCTGTGCCCGACCGGGCTCCGTGGCAAACCCGGCCACCAGGCGCTCGCCATCGAGCCCTCCGTCTGGGCCTAGCTCCAGACGGGGGCCCCGGGCTTCCTCCGGGCCGGGTCACATCTCCTCTTCCGTCGATATTCATTGAGGGTTTTTGAACCATTCTTAGTCTGGCCCCTCACCTGAGACCACTCTGCCATGAGAGACCCTACCAGGAGCACAAGGCTCCAGACAACACAGCCCTCAGGTTCACAGGGACACGCAAACCTCTCCACCACGATAAGGTGACGGTTCCAGGAGAGGCAAGCTTTTTATCCATTCATAAATATCTCTCCAGAGGCTTATATTGAATATCCTCACAGCATGAAGTGAAACTAGTCTTACACAACCAGCTGTAAGGAGATCAAATATGAGATCAAATATGTTTTTTTTTTTTTTTTTACTGAATTCTCATTTAGATTTGATGTTCAGTTCAGGATAAGTACTTTTGTCAAATGTTATCCCAGAAATTCTCCAGTCATCTGTGCTTTTCATTGATTATTGGGAAAAGGGGAAATGTATAAGTTGTATTTCCCACATGTGTTTTAATCAAAATGTGAGGTCAGCTGCATGCAAGACATAAAAATACCCAAATTAAATAAGAAATGTTTTATTCATTAGTCGACAACATAGTACAAACCCCAAAGAGAAGACATTTCTCAGGGCATGATGTCACACAGTGTACATTATACAGAGTAGGAGCAGGGGTTGCAGTGGGGGGGTTTCTGTCCATTTACAAATATCACTATAAGTTGTATAAGTGTATAAGTTGTATTTCCCACATGAGTTTTCATTAAAAACTTAGTGGGGGGTGGGGCCTGCTCTCTTCCTTGCGTCCACTGTGTGCTTCAACAAAAGGGAGAGCCTTGGTGCCCTCTTCCCTTTCTCTGCGATGAACTCCAGATGGTTATAGTAAGAGTCCATCACCTCCCTGGGCGTAACCACCTCCAGGTCCTGCTGGATGAGCTGGAGAAGCTCACAGAGGCTCGAGAGAGAGACGGCCTGATGCAGCAGTGCATGGCTTTCTCAGCCAGAACCTTTGAGATTAACTTATTTCGTCTTTGCGTCGCTGCTGGGCGGAGTGTCACCGGATCAGCTGCTGGAGTGTCGACTGAATTCACTGCTTGTTTCCTCGGAGTCGCTGGAGTCCCGGAAGGAGGACACACTGCTCCTCGAGGCGATTGTGTCTCAGCAGCCTGAGCTGGAGCAATTCTGCTCCTCCTCTTTGGCCCGGACAGTGATTTTCTGATCAAAAAACAAACAGAGGGCATCATATTGACACACGAGGTGAGTGCATCATATTTAAGACCTAACCTGATTAAAAACATTTCATTTAAACGTTTTTAAATTTAAAAAGACATTTGAGACTTTTAAAATAACTCGTTGACTCCTTGAATATAAACAACACAACTTCTGTGACTAACATCGACATGTAAATCATTTTAAACAAACTTTTTCACTGTTATCAAATGAAGTTTGATGGATGAAGAGAATCATATCTTTTCTCGCATGGTGTGAGTTTGTAGTTCAGGAAACTAAGCACGAACCTTCCTTGCAGTTTGCCTTATCCACTTGGCCATCCTGATCCCTGTTTTCCTGCATTTCAACAGAAACTTTGTGTTTTAAAACCATCATCATTCCATTTTAAACACTTTTGATGTAATCAGTTTCAAGACATGTGACTGATTGTGTACGTAGGTTGTGATACACTAAACTACTTGCAGGAAAGGTGAAATGCATGATGGGAGAAGTAGTTTGTTTGTAAGTGTTCCTCAAACCTACTAGAATTGATTCATCCAGTGGTTAAATTCCTCCTCAGGCAGGACACTGAAGCCCAAATTGCCATGAGAGTGGGATGTATGAGGGATGGTGGTCGAGGGGACTAGAAAATCTCTAAATAACAGTGTGTTTTGGATTTTTACATGACTTTGCAGGTCCTCGGAGCAGCCTTGCTGTTGGTTGAAGACATCTTGGGCTTGGTGGTGCTCTCGGCCCTCGGCGCTGGCTGGGGAGTCTTGGACTCTTTGCCTGCAGGTCCAGACACCAGAGTCACTGATGGTGTTTCAGAGCCTTAATCCAATTATGTGAAGGAAAACAAGCTTTTACAGATTAGACTGAGAGTGTTGGATATACACAGTCAAAACCAATTACACTTTATAAAAATGAAACTAATATTTCATTTCAAATCAGTCATATAAGGCTATGAGTGGAGATGGAAAGTCCAGTGTGGTGTGGTTTAAATTGGTCTGTTGGTCTCATCTTCTCGTCCAAGCTGAGGTCGAGCTCCCCCCGACAGCGCCAGTAACCAGCCACCTCCTTTGCTTGGTCATCCAATGAATTCACTTTGGCCATGAAGAAAGTGAAATCCTTGCTCTTCACACCACTTAGATTCTGAGAAGAAGAAGCAGAAGGGTGAAGGTCTAGAGAAAGCGTCTCTTCATAGCTTATATGTCTTTTCATAGATCATTTCCACGCAGCCCTGTGTCCGTATGCAAGTCAACCGGAAGTGAGGAAAAGAGGCTACTCCTTCTCATTAAATAACTATTTTGTTCTCCTATATTGTGACTTTATCCTCTTACTCATAGGGTGTAGTCCGTATATGAAACAGAAGCGTGGACATGAAAACAAAACTGTGTGGAGAGAGGAGGCGTTAATAGTGAGAACATACGGACTTGACCCCCAGGTCCTCCAGGCTCTTAAAGGCGGACTGCTCCAGCTCTCGTCGGACCTCCTTCTTGTCGCTGGGGTTCAACTTCAGATCATGTACCATCATGCTCTGACTCTGTTCCAGCTCAGAGGCGCTGCTCGAGTCTGTAAAAGAAACCTCACTCGGTCAGTCTTGTGTTGACAATCACACATGTTGGGCAGATAAAACAGGCGAGGGGTCAGGGACGTGGCAGCAGTGCAGCTGTTAAACTGCATTAAATCCATCATGCAGGGAAGCACATGCTCAGCCTGTCTGGGAGTGACCATGTTTTAATGTTCTCATTTTAGTTTTAGGATTTACTCACCAAGAACAACCCTTGTTGGTTTGGGCTCTGGTGCCAGTGCGCTGACCACCACTGGAAAACACAATGAGATGAATGCATTAGGATCATATGAGCAGTTTCTGTTCTGAAGAAGACATGTGAGATGGATCCATACCTGGTTCTTCCACTTCTTTGGTGTTGGAGGGAATATTTACTATCTGCATGTGGAACAAATCATCACAAGTTATACCTCATGATCATGCATGAAAAAGATAAATAGTCTTTGAGATTTTCATGAAATTAAACGAGAGCGTTTGGTGAAATTCTCTAAAAAGTTGCAGTGACAGCAAGAGACTTGGCCGTTTACATCTCAGCAGAATTCATTCTTTATGTCTTTATGTATTGTTATTAGAGCTGAATTTAATAATTGGGCGGATCATAAAAATCCATATCAGGTCTGATTGTTTATGACAGCCTCTACAAAACAAGAGCTTTTCTTTACGCGCTCAGAACACTTTGCACAACAGGAAATACATGTCAGACATGATCAGTTTGCTTGTTTAATATTTCACATGCGCCAACTCTGACAGAAACTCACCTCATTCATTTCAGAGTCATGGTGTTCCTTGGTCTGTTGCAGGATGGATTTCCATGATTCATCCTGGAGAAAAATATTTTAAGCATTTTGTGTTATCACATCACTTCACTCATTTCTAGGCTTTAAAATATCAGCTCCCTGTGCCACTGACCTGCTCCTTCAGCTGCTGCTCCAGCTTCAGGAGGAGTTGTTCCTGGGAGCGAGCAGAGTCGGTTTGGACTCGCTCAAAGCGAGCCATCTCCTCAGCTTTGAAATGGCCTAGCTCACTCTCAAGTCGCTTCTCCTGGAATTACACAAAAAAACAGTGAAATCACAAGTGCCTGTTATAAGAGTGGAAGCTTCAACAAGATTACGGAGAGAACTATTTCCCCAAATCAGTTTTCAAAATCTGATCAACCTGACTTCAAATCAGTTGTTAACTATCTCTGTACATTTTCTGCCAGGAGTCGACAAGCAGCTTCAACTAACATGCAAAATAATTAATTTAATTTGAATAACAGCAGACAGCGTTCACATGAATTGTGCTTGAAAATTTAAAATCAGAGAAAGTTAATGAGTGCATCAAGTTTTCCTTAATCGCTCGTTACTACCACGTGACAACAAATCTGTTCGTACAAGGTTCTCCGATGTTCTGCTTTTCTTACCTGAGCTGTTTTGAGCTCCAGGTTCTGCTGCAGCTGAACGTTCCGCTCCCTCAAGCCGCTGATCTCCATCTTCAGATTATTGATCTGAGATTTCATTTCCCGATCCGACTGCAGCTCTGGAGGAAAGAATAAGAGTCATATCACTTGCATTAATTAAAAGCTCATCTACAGGTGAAAGACAAGACTCTGTTCTGAACCCTTTTTCAAACTGGCGTCCCCCGGGTCGCCCCTCAGTGGCCACGAGAGATCGTTGTTTGCTTGATCCGGTTTAAATCCATTTTAAATAAGAACTTTAACAGCTAAAACTTTCATTACTGTTTCACCAGAAAGCAGGACGTCTTTTACCTCATTACACTAATGATCACATCATTACACTACATGCAGTGGAAAACGTAGCATCAACAGGTGGTGGCACCAAGGGATTGTTGTTTACATGATGGTGCTCAAATCAATCCAAAACAAAAACCATAACAGCTACAACATTCAGTCTTTTAGAAGCAGAAAGCCAAGGGCTCAGTTTTCTACCTCCTCATGTTGAGGTAGAAGACGCAACGTTACGTGTATCTGACTTTACTTATGTTCCTCTCTCTCTCTCTCTCTTTGTGTCAGGTGGACTTACGGCTCTCGTGGTCCTCCGGATGACGGCGTTCCATGTGGCTGTTGAGGAATTGTGGAGTGAAGAACCCCTTCTTATAAATTGGACACTAAAAGAAAGAAAGAAGGAGAAAACGTTATTGATTACATTGTATAAGGCAACTCCCATTACTGAGGAAACAGGTCAGTGTAGATCCGTTATTGAGCCACCTCTGTTAGCTGAGCTAGAAGCGCTCCTAGCAGCTTACCTTATGGCTACAGAGGAGCAGCTTGGACTGGAGGTCGCTCACAAGCTTCCCCTTCAGCACAAGTTCTTCTTCCAGAGCCTTCACCCTCTCCTCCTGCTGGCTCTGCTGCTCCAGCAGCTGCTCTTGCTCTTTGCGCTCCGCCTCCAGCCTCTCCTCCACCGCATGAAGGTTGAGGCTGAGGACTTCCTGGCAGTGGAGCAGCCACTCCATCGAGAGCTGCGCCAGCTGCAGGACCTTGAGAAGATCCGGGTCCACCGGGCTCCGGCACTCCTGGCACCGCTCCCCATCCAGGCTGCACAACGTCACTTTCATGATGTGCTCCTGGAGAGTTTCTATATCCAAGTGGCTTTTTACATGGTTTATGTCCACCTTGTTCATCTGCCGCCAGTCCACCGTCTCCCTGCGATGGCGGAATTTGAAGGGGGGGGACAGTGGAGGTACCACTGGGAGAAGTCATCCCCGCTGCGGGTACAGACTAGTGGCTGAGCTGGTAGTTCAGGATGGACTAGATCCCTGCTGATGAGTGGCTCCCTTGGGTGTCACTCGTATAGGGGTACTAGATGCCGTTGTGAAATGGCTGCAACAAACAGAGAGATGATAACATATCATCTACTTCATCAAAGAAGGCAGTGATTACATAGAAGTTGAGTCTTGTGTGTCAGAGGTGAAAAAAAAAGACCTGTCACTGGTTAGTGAAAGCTCCCTCAGTGGCGTAAATTTTCACCACTTTCAAATTTTCTGCCAATTTTGGTAAGAATTTGAGCATGTTAAAGCCCTCAAAAAGCCAATTAATTTGCCTGAATAATAATAATCATTACAATTTCAATAGGGCCTCCCACTGTCAGTGCTAGGGCCCTAATAACTTGTAAGTGCAAATGGATCCATTCTTTTAGGCAGGTACTTTGTTAAAAGTTATTAAACCAATTCATTCCTTTAGTTTGTGTTTTTCTGTATTAAAAAAGTTGAAGGAAAGTTTTTTTTTTGAAAATCTTCCAGAAGACCATCAGATCAGAAAGCACTTATAGTCACACAGTTCTTAAGAGTTCAGTTTAGTTTGGGGTTTCGATCACTGTCTGGTTTTGTTGCAGGAAATGAGGTCATGAGCAAACAAAGCAAAAACAATAAGCGTAAGTCTCTCTAGCGACACCTGTGACACCTTTCACATTATACAAAGTTATTGCATCTATTGCTATTGTGAAAATATTGAAGAGTTCACCTTTGACAACATGCACACACTTTTTTGAATCTACTGTAAGAGTGTGAGCTGACCTCAATCGTGCATCACACGTGTCCTGGATGTGCCAAGTAAATGGGACGTTTGGAGGTGGCTCTGCCGATAGAGTTGAAAGAAATCACGTAACCCTCTGAGGACAGGGGGGCTGCCCGGGGTGAAGTGTCCATTTGTTGCCATGGCAATGCACATCATCTGTGCCATTCGCTGCCAGCCTGCACACACACACACACACACACACACACACACACACACACACACACACACACACACACACACACACACACACACACACACACACACACACACACACACACACACACACACACACACACACACACACACACTTTTACCACTTTTTTATTACAAAATGAAGGGGAAAATCAGGACTCAAATGCTCGACTCACAGACGACGCAAAAACATGAGGTAAAAGGATCAAAACTAAAAGTCCAATAACAATTACACAGAAAACCACTGTAGGATCTGGAGCGGACAGCAGAGTTACAAGACCACCTGCGACAAGGTGAGAGACACGGACTAAAGACACAATAGAAGTAAAGACAATTGGACACAGGCGAATCACATTTGGGCAGAGTCAGACAAAGAGTGAAATAAAGAGGAAAAGGAATTGAAAACTACCAAGTATCACTACTAAAGACAACAAGTCGAAAGCATGAGCTGGGACACAAAGGTTGTCTAAGGTGAGCGGGTGGTTGGGTGTGGTGGTTGTAAAAGGTGGTAAGAGACATGTGAGGCAGCCAAGGGTGGGACAACCTAGTGACGCTGATCACGGAAATCCTCTGTAGAACAGACCCATTTTGATTCGGCCTTCATTGTCTACATGGTCCACGAAGGTGTCTGTCTTCTGCTAAGGACAGGGAGAAAGAGAAACTGGGGACAGAAAAGACACAGAGGGGAAATGAGGTGAGGCTGCTTAACTAAAACATTAAAACCACCTTATCTCATTATCCCAACTGAAACCTAATTCTAACCATGACCATAAAACCAATTAAAGGTGCTCAGAAAGGGAGGAAGGTCCAAAAAAATCCAAGCTTTCTTAAAATAACTTGATAAATAAAGTGTAGGATCCTCAAAAAGATAGAGATAGATAGATCTATATAAAGATTTCTCCCTTTTTTAGACAAATTTACACATAAATGCATGTCTACTAACTTTTTCTTGCCACCGTTGTTCAGAATAAAATAAAATATATCTTTGTTGTGTGGTACAGCAGACATGTTGGTTTGTTCTTCGTGGTTTTGATCCGAGGACTCTGGATCAATGTGATCAATCCAACCACAGCAGTTTAAGAACAAGGTTATTTTTCTGTTTATTTTTGGGATTAATTGAGGGCCCGGGGATATGTAACTTGAAATGTGATATTCATACCTCATCATGTTTAACATCACAGATGTCGATGACATATTCATAAAAATATTAGTTAATGAGGTGAGCTGCAGCGAAATCTACCAGCAGTGTATAGCTGATGTGTTGGTTCATCATAAAATAGATAATTACTAAATTAAATGAGTTTATATATTGAATGCATGTTTCTGTTTTATTAGAAGTTAGCATTTTAACTTCAAATTCATTTAATTAGCTGCAATGCAATTTCAATGCAACAGACGTGTCATTGTTCTTTAAATTGCTGCTAAATCTGCGTTCCCCTGTCAAAGCTAAACCAGAACCGACTATTCAAACCTACACTGAAAATAGCTTGATAAAATGTTGGTTGACAATAACGATACACTTGTGTCTTTGGTCATAATTTCACTTTATATAACGATTTCCTTATTTGTAAGACAAATTTACACATAAATGCAGGTACACAGGTTTTCTTGCCAGCGTGGATCAGAATAAAAAATTTGTCAAAGTAAACAATCTTTCTATGTCGTTTGCTATAGCCGACATGTTGGTCTGTTCCCCCTGGTTTTTATCCGAGGACTCTTTGGATCAATGTGATCAATCCAACCACAGCCGATTCAGAGCTTATTTTACCGTTTATTTTTCTGGTTAATTGAGGGCCCGGGGATATGAAACTTGAAATGTCAAGTTAATACCTCATCATGTTTAACATCACAGATGTGGTGCTGTCGATGACATATTCAGAAAAATATTAGTTAATGAGGTGAAATTACCATCAAGATGGGTTTTCAGAAACCTTAAAGAGGAACAGTGTAACTCTTAACGTGACTCAGTTGTGGAACTAGAGTCACTGTCAGTGTTGCACTGAGTCGTAGTGCTGGACAAAACAGAACAACCACATATTGTCTACTGGTATTGTTGCAGATTTTAGAAACAAACTGAGTTTACACTGGTGGTTCTAGCGTACAGGAAGTAGCCATAAGCCTGCACTCTATCTCACTGACACTTTCCATTTTCATTGCGGAGTCTAATGTAGTGTAGGGTCCTCAGAAAGATAGAACTGCAAGAACCTGGGCTCACACACAGCAACAGAGAGAGAGAGAGAGAGAAGAAAAGAGAGATAAACTATTCCTTGTAGTGAAAACGCAGTGTTAATTTTGTTTTTGAATAAATAATAAGGGCAGATTATTCCACAAAGGTCAGCATTAGTCTCATTATGCATCACAATAGTCACTTAAGTGAGACATCAAAGAGAAGCTGTGCTACCACCGCTGCTCCTGCGTCTACATCTGACTGCGTTTGTGCTTCATCAAAACATTCAGGTTAAGGTCTGTGGCTACAGAGAGAGAGAGAGAGAGAGAGAGAGAGAGAGAGAGAGAGAGAGAGAGAGAGAGAGAGAGAGAGAGAGATTTGCTTTGGCTGTGATTTTGACAAAACTAATTGATTTTAAAATCTCTTTGAAGTCAGGGGAGTGTGAAGCATTAAATAGCCCGGTGGTTACATTTCTTGTTCTCACACACACTTTCATACTCTTACTGGGGTTTTGCTGCTTTATTTCAGTCTGTCAATCCAGTCTGTTATAAATCCCGTTCTATCCTCGCACACACAAACCGCGGCTCAAAACACCTTTCTTCTTTTTCTCCATTATATCGTATAATTCTTATGCTCACATGCATTTCAAAACGCATTTAAAAATAGGCTTAAGATGTTAAATGCTACTGTGTGTTACACAAACCCACATCTTACTTGGTTTAATTAAAATGATAAAAAACTCCACTTAAGATATGTGGTTGCCTCTGTCCCAGGACAGTGCTACTTCGGTATTTACAGTCTCTTAGACCCGAAGAGATTTATGCCAAATATATTCACATATATATTCAACCAATGTTTATATATCCTTATTGTATCAAATCCATCTCTTTTTGTAATTTTCAGCCTCCAGACTTTCATTTAACCTCAGGGTCCTCAGAAAACAAATCCTATTAGCCAGACAATTTTCACTCTGATAACATTTTCAAAATGTATTCCTCATTTGGTTAAATTTAACATTTTTCCCTCATTTAAATAAACTTTATTCTCCAATATATTTTCTTATACAATTTGTTTGTTTTTCTGGTCTGCAAAAAACTTGTTTGTTGTTTCTTATTGTATGTCCATCAAATAAATCTTTCCCGTAATAATAATAAGAGAAAAGTGATGTTTTACACTAACTCCCAGATTCTGCATGCCTACGTCGTTAGTCATGATACTGAACCTTGAACTGCCTCAGATGGCTCAGAGAACGCCTGCACATAGATGCATTGCGTTATTGTAAATAGCAAAACTGCACTGTGAAGCACTTTGGGTGGTCATCAAGCTGCTATATAAAAAACAAACCATTTACCATTCATTGCCATATGATGTCCTGCTTATACGCCCCTTGGGTTCAGATATGGCTTCGCAGCTTTTGTTGCATGCCATCATCTCTCTCTTCTTTCTCACTGCGCTCTACTAACTCAGGCAAAAACTTAATAATAGTAGTGGCTTTTGTGTTTTTTTTTGTGATTTTTTAAATGTTAGTAGAAGCACGGTTGATAGAATCTTTGCACCAAATCATAAAAAAATCAGATCTTTTCCATTTGTTTGTCGGAGAGATGAGTCAAGAACCAGAAGGAGGCCAGCTCAGCACTCGGCTCAGAGACGTGCGTGTTCTGCTGCCAGAGACAACCCAGTGGCAGGTGCTGCAGGCAAACAGCTAAGACATACACACCAACACACACACAGGCTCCCCTCTCGTCCTTACTGTACATGTGGCTGCACAGTAGACTCAGCCCGGCACAATCAGCCTGCTCATCACTGGTGTCTTTGATGGCTCGGTATCGGAGGTGTCAGCACTGTGGATCGCGCAGAATAATTTTACCGCTGTGATTCATTCTGTAAAGAGGTGTTTGATGGACATGTTTTTTACATAGGAAGTAGAGGCACCTTCATTGTGACCTGATTTTGATGCAGGGATCTCAGCTAACAGCTGAGTAAGCAAGAAATGGACATGTGGAAACTCTCTAACGTCATAGGATGGAGATCAAGGAGATAAGGATTTTCTCCAGTTTCACAGAGATCAAAGATCAGCCAGAGATGTGAGGGAATCTGTGTCATGCACATTAGCATGGAGTTATATCACTTTCCTACCCTGGAAGGATACTGCACTGCTGCAATGTTTGAAAGCACAATACCGGTCATGAGTCCTGCAGGTGGGAAAAACCTACACTGTGAATGAAGATTGGTGACATCTCTCCATTTAATTTGAGATTGTTACAAGATTTTGTAAAGAAGATCTTTCGTCCATATACAGGAAGTATTATTTATTTCTATGTGATTGCATGTAGAACCTACAGCTATGCTAATAAACTTATGAGCCATCTTCACACCTGTTTCCCTCTGCTGCAGCCGAGTGACACCACGCTCACCCTCACATCATTACCGGGGTGATTATGTATGTGCATTATGGTCTGGCAGTGTCCCTGCAATCTCAGGACTCCCACAGTCAACCTGGGAGGAGACGGAGCGTAGGGCCCTAACGTGGGACGAGCCATTAGCCGGGAGCAATCAAACACCTTCCTCTAAATAGGCAAGGGTTGATTTGGCTCGGCTGGTTGAGCTGGGGATGGCCATGCGCGCCTGTGCATCATTACAGTCAACATCTGCCCGATGGAAACCTGCCCATGAGGCCTGTTGTTAGCTTCTCATCACAGAGACACTTTGAACAGCAGGCTCCGAAACTTCGAAGGCTTCAAGTTGTGGCTGCACTTGTAAGACATAATGTTCCTCTCTGCTTCAGGTGAGAATCCAAATCTCCATGTCCTTAGTTTACAACGAAAAATGTTTGGGGTTTAAAACTCACTCAAGACCTCCTGAAATAAAAGCAATATTTTATATACTGATAATCAATCGAAAGATAATATTAAGAGGTGAAAAATTAACGAACCGATACATATTACCTGATATGGCGGTGCCTCTCCAGTTAGAAGAATTTCAGCTCACTGTTTTGGTTTCACACAGCTCCAGCTCAGTTGTATCTGACCTTTTACACAGGGGCCATTTGGACATGTAACATATGTAAACACACATTGCTCATCACATTTGTTAAGGCTCTGCCTAAATAGCACAGAATTGTCATTATTGTTATTAGCAACATCTTTTTTGTAGCTGCTATTTCAAGTCAGAATATCAATTTCAAAATGGCGCCTGTGAAAAAGGTCGATCATGTACTATTTGAAGCCCCGCCCCGCATCAGGGGCCGCCTCGTTCCGCAGTTAATACTGTTCACGCTTGTGGTTTATCCATAAGTTTGAATGAACTGATTACTGGACTCGTGTTATTGTTTTTAGACGTTGCATGCTTTGTCAGAGGTCTGTTAAGCAATCGACACGACCCTCAGACACTTGCTCACAACTTTTCGAAATAAAGGCTCTGTAAATTCAGCATTGCAGCGACATTTTGAACCCTATGCTTTAACTCTGAGGACAAACTGCCAAACGAGAAGTGATTTTATGAATGTTGTTGCCATGATGGAGATCGGCACCTGTGCTGTGTGTCTGTGTCCCTGTCTGAAATGAATAAAGAAGATATTCAAATGATCAAGGTGATCTTGGAAGTTGGATCCAGTGGACCGTCGCTGCTATAGTTTAACTGGGGACATTTAAAGTGTGTGCGCAGACTGAAGGCACACTGCCCCGCACACTGCCCCGCCCCCACTGACTGCTGCAAAGCACTGGTCGCTTGTTTATACAATTTATATTTATATTGAATGTAACCAGTGTCCATATCGTACTCAACCTGGCACTGCACGTTCTCCAGCAATTAACAATAGACATGCCAAGTGTGAAGCGTACAACATACAGTATCCTTTCAAAATACAGACCAACATTTTTTTCAATTAGATTGATTATTATTGGTATTATTTTCCCTTTATTTGGCCTTAGAAAAAAAGAAACCCAATAGACTTCTGTCTCAGCTCTACAGTTTGCTGTTGCTGCCAGCCGTTTTTAAGCAAGCAAACACACACAAACACACACACACACACACACACACACACACACACACACACACACACACACACACACACACACACACACACACACACACACACACACACACACACACACACACACACACACACACACTCACTCACGCACACACACTCACTCACGCACACACACACACACACACGCACACACACACACACACACACACACACACACACACACACACACACACACACACACACACACACTCCAGTCTTCCTATCTGCTCTGTCTCCCTATCTCTGTGAAGGTTGGATAATGACACTTCCAGATGGTTTGCCTACTGTGTGTGTGTGTGTGTGTGTGTGTATGCGCGCTGCCTCTGTTCGAAAACGATCTTTGGTCTTCCTCTGACAATAGAATCAGTCCAGTCAGCACAGCTGTCTATCTGCTGCCTCTCCTCCCCAGCACGTCTCGATTAATCCCAGCGTCGTGCAGCACAGTTTTGGCCCATGCTCTCCTCCACTGCTCCATTTATTCTTGCTTTCTTAATCTATCAGTCTTTTCCACTGTTTCTCTTCCCTCTGTTCTCTTACACATTCTCATTCTCCCTCTGTTTCCACTTTCACTCTGATCCCTTCCCTTCTCCTCCCACTCCTCCGCGCCTGCTCTCTCGCTTCTTAATCTCCACCCTTCTGCTCCATCATTGTTTTCTCCCAGTTCCTTCTCCCTCTCCCCTCCATTCTCCTTCCCTCATTGCTGTGTAACAGACAGTGACATGTTTGCCAGTTCCTCTGCTCTCTCTTCTCATAAGGAATTACGGTCCTGACCCAGTTCCACATGCAGCTGCTGCCACATCTACGAGCATGTGGAATAATGTGTGTCATAAACGGCCACAGAAAGATCTTAACTACCTGCAGCCACTTTCTGAAAAATATTTATTATTGGATTAAGTGACCCTTTTTTTGGAGCCATACATTTTTACCTTGGTGGTGCATCTATGATAAAAACCTTTGACAAAACATCGAAGAAACAAAGTACTGTACCAGCACCAGTATTGGTGTCCCTCAGAGCAAACGTAGTCACAACACTGACAATAAAAATGGCAATTAAAATGTGTTAAGAATTTTTATTTCCGAAAACTTTTTAGAAATACACAATGTTTTTGAACAATTTCAAAAACATATTCATTAACATGTGGCTTTGCTCAAAGCTATCAAGCTAAAAAAGAAGTCGATAACTAATTATTCAAGGAGTTGTGGACGGATGGTGGAGATACAGTTGGCCCCTTTATACCCCCTGATTAATCACTGATAATGATTGAGAAAATGAAATAACCGATCCCTTTGTCAACAGTTGCTAAGTAGATCAAATCTAATTATTCACGGTAGGGATATAAGATTTTAATATGACAGGCAATTTTATTTATAAAGCACCATTGAGGTAGATTCAAGGTGCTGCACAGGGACAGCAAATTAAAAGGAAACAATATCAAGTCTGAAAGCACAGTTTAATTGTAAAAACAGATAAAAGAAAATAATAAGAATTTGAATCTTAAGATTTTAAAATAGTTGATATTATATCTATTATTTATTTATTATAATTAATACGAATGAAATAGCTAGGACTTTAGAAGAAACTGAAACACAATGATGTATGAGAATATAAAATAGCTTAGTTAAATGCATTTGTGAATAAAAAAGAAAAACATAGGCTTGCTGCTCCCTCACTTATCTACACATCTTCCGCAACAGACTAAAGACACATCTCTTCTGACTATACCTTAGATAAAAATACAATAAAACATAAAATAAATTCTGTTGCACTTACATGCAGCACTTTGTTGTTTTTCTTTTGAAGCAAAATGTACTTACTTGATTCTTGTTGTTCTGGGTCTCAACCCTCATGGTTGAGTGCACTTATTGTAAGTCGCTTTGGATAAAAGTAAATGGTAAACAGTTTTGTATTTATATAGAGCTTTTCTAGTCTTGATGACAACTCAAAGCGCTTCACAGTACAGTTTGCAATTCACCCATTTGTACAGTGCATCTACTGGCAGAATTTTTTTTTTTCCATGAGGGGCAATTCAGGATTCAGCATTTTGCCCAAGGACACTTCAGCAGGCAGATGGGTAAAGCTAGGGATCAAACATATGGTTGGAAGATGAACGCTCTACCACACAGCCTTCATTTAACAAATAGGTCAGCTAAATTAAATGTAATGTACAAACAAATACCTGGATCACACACACACACACACACACCCCCCCCCCCCACACACACACACTTAAACACTCACAGTAGACTTGGCAGTGTAACATGGACCAGAGCCATAATCTGTGGATGCCACATTTCTCTGGGTTCTGTGACATTGCAGAACTTGTGCCTCAGAGAGTTTCACACCCTGGATCTACTGTCTGCTGAGGCCGTGTTCCCACAGCACCACACTGGCTTGTGTTGTGTAGCTGCCTTCGCGTCTAGTCTGACAGCAGCTTCATATGATGCATAGTTTCATCTACCCGTCAGGAGGGACTGAGACTTTTGCAGTGCTTCCTCATATTGAAAAATAATTAAAGAGGAGCTTTTAAATGCTTGGTGAAGGTGGCAGGCAGCAGTAACGGACACTTCTAAAGGGAGCATTGAATTGACTCTGATTGAGAGGACACCTGAAGTGTTGTTGTGAAGGAGCCTGTTCAGGTAAGTGGCAGATGTGACTGCTTTCACACAAGCCCCATGTCTAACTATTACATTTCTCTATTGGACTTCCCTGTTGATTGGGAGAAATCAACGCACTTGAACTAATTTGATTTTGCAACATTAATGACATGTTACTGTTTTTATTGATGAAAAGCTGCTATTTGTGCATCACAGCAGAGTACCCACTTTTCAGTACGTCGGCAAATAAAGCATTTTTAATAGTGCTTTACATTTGTAGCTTTAGTTATATGTTGAGGTCAACTTTCTCATCTCCTATTCTCTTTACCAGCCTTCCTTTCACAAATTTGGCTTAAAATGCTATTAGATATTATGCCTAATAAATTTGGGCTGCATACCTACCTACCAAATTTTTTGAATTACTTTCTTTCTTTGTTTTTAAAACACTTTTTTGATTAGAACAGGGGGAAAAACTTCTCCCCATAACTGAAGAGTAAAAAAATGTCGTCCTTACAGAGACATTTGACCCTTTGTTTTACATTTGATTTAATATCACAAAAGGTGATTAATATGGTTTTATTATAACCGTCAGAATCGGGGAACATTTTTCGATGGCTTCTCATATCAGATTTGGGGAATGGAGCCAAATGTCCTCAGGTGCTTGTTCTTTTAAAGTGAATCCACATTGGAAGTCACCCTGAGGTGTTTCAAAGGCCAGAGGTCATATTGTGGTTGTTTGGATATTTTAACAGCCTGCCTGCTCACCAGTCAGATCATTAGAATAGTATAGTAAAACCATGCTGTGTATTTTACCAGGCTGAAAACTCCGGCCACTGCAGTTACCTAATTTCCCCAAGGTCGTCACAGTTTCATATTGTCGCTCAATAAATTATCTGTGTCTGATCTGATGGTGATGTGTTATTGGCCTGTAATTAAGAGCTCTGCCACTCATGTGAACAGATACGTGGCTAGATTTGAAAATGCAAAGCTAACTGAGGTACCTGTTGACTAGCATCCAACTAGATAACCCACAACTGTAAATATAACTTAGCACGATCCAATTTCCACTTCAACGAGTGAGCTCTTGGAGATCCCAGAATTCAGTCTTTTTGATCATGGGAATAAACTCTGAGGGATTTCTTTCCTCAGTCTGTCCATATTGGATGTGTTGGTTTATATTTACTACTTTGCCTTCTAAAACCTGAAACTTTATTAAGTGAACACCTGCAAATAGTATCATTAGCAATCTAGAGAAAAACTGCTTTAACCACTCATGAGCTGCATGACTTTTTACAGTTAATTCAGCACCAAGAAAATTTCAAATAGAAAATATTTTGAGAAAAGAAATAGTTGACGATGTTACAATTCTGCACTGGCTGTGAAGCAATAAGAGATTTCATGTTGGTAATTTTGATTTATGAACTGCTATGTTTGTCCTCTTGGATTTTAAATGTGTCTTTGTTTGCCCTGTGGTTTTCACATCATATTTATGTTTTATTTTGAAACTTCATTCCTTGTGTGCTTTCACTTTGCCTCCTGTCTTTGTCCTGTGTCCCACCCATGATCTTCTGCACCTGTTCCAATGTGTTTCAATGTGATCAGTTGTCCCTGCCTCCCTTATAGTCTGTGTTTCTTATGGTCTTTGTAAGGTCATGTGGTCAGTTTGATTCGTCTCAGTCCTGTTTATTCCTGCCCTGTTTCCCGGTTTATCCTATGATTTGCTGCTTGAGTGTTTCACTGTTGAATAACTTTACTCTGAGTTGTTTGAGACTGTCAGCCTCTTATTCCATTAAATTAAACTTTGCCTGGCTTCTGCAGTTGGTTCCTATTGGCAATCGGGACAGAGCGTCCTGCACACACATGCATTATACTCTGTACAGCTTGTTTAAACTGATTGTTTACTGTTCTTTAATTAGCTGAGCTAAATGAGCAGCATTTTCCCTCGACACGGCTGTGTGGTGTTTGGAGATTATTGTTCTTTGTTTAGTTAGACTTTTAAATCCTACCATCATCACACACCTCCAACAAAATGACATCTGTTATGACAGACTGCTCACTAACCATATATCTTGGAACCGAGAGGCATAATGCTTATTTCATCAATATGACGGAGATTTGTATTAATGCTTGACACTCATTTAATGAAGGATCATGTAAGTATGTGGCAGGCCTTTATTTTACGTTTTGTCTCTTGACATGTCGCTTTGTGAAAAAAAAACATGTCCTGCCCCAATTAATAACTGTCACATATTGTATTTTTCAAGTCTTATAAGTGTTTGGCCTGCTACTATGCTAGTAAAATGTAACTTTTGCAGATATGGACAGTGATTAATATATGAAATAAACATGATGGTCCAAGTTACTTTAGATAACAAGTTATAATAAAAAATGAAATGTCATTTGTCATTGGGTGCCTCCTGGCAGACAAGTTATTACCATTGCCTCTATATACAACATGGAGGAATAATGACTGAGATACAGTGATGACTTCTGTACTCGTTACAATGAAACCAAAGGAAGTCACTCATGCCAACACATAGTTATGTTAAACAAAATCGAATCAGTGTAGCAGTTACGATACACTGTTAAAGCAAACTGGATAACTTGAGTTCCACAGGAAGTACCACAACTACCAAACAGATTCACTATGTATACTCACTGTCCATCTGTATGTTTAGAGTCACATAAATTATTTAAGCCATTCTCTGGTATTAGTATTCGATGCCTCAGATGGGAGACTAGTGGAGTGAGTTCAGTGGTGACTAACACTTGAAAAGCTGCGAACCAATGGGGATGTTACCCCATGACTGTGAACATGGCAGAAGTGAGACAACAAGGGGAGGTAAAAAGAGATGAGTGAGGGAGTGATTAGTGGAGAGTATTTTAAATCAATTTTAATTATGTTGTCCCTATTGCATCTGAAGTCAGTTTCTTGGTTTCAAATTCTTTTTGAATTTCGAAATCAAATTCCTCATATCTAAAAATACCAGCTACTAAATAAATACTACTATTCCTGCATACATTTTTCTCAGGACAGGGAGTACATTTGTTGCAACCTTCTGTGAGACACAAGGATCACAACATAAAAAAAATATGAAAAAAATATATTTTAAACTCAAATGTTCAAATAAAAATAGAATGGTTTTCTCAATGTCAAAGCTATCCCAATGATCTCTTGCCCCTTTTCTCCACACTCTCCATTCTGCAGGGGCGATGCATTTCTCCGTCTGGTTCTTGCTGGTGGTCCTATGGGTGGCAGAGTCTGTGGAGAGCTGTCCTGACGTCTGTAAATGCTCCAGGAAGTCTGGTCCAGAAAAGTCAGAGGTCACCTGTCACAGGACGGGTCTTCTGGATTTCCCCTCCGATCTGCCTGCTGATGCTTGGATCCTCAAACTTGGTGGGTACATCGCAGTTATAAAAATTAACCCCAAGATTGTTGTGATGTTTAGTATATGATAGTTATAGGACATGATTCCATGAGTAACCAACTTTCCTATGGGTGTGTAAAGGTGAGAATGGTATCACAGACCTGAAGGCTGACGTTCTGAGATCAACTCCAAAGATTGAGAGTGTCAACCTGGAACGAAACATCATCGAGTCCATCCACCCTCAGGCCTTCTCCGGTGCAAAACAACTTATGCTTCTCAATCTTTACAGCAACCACATCACCAGCCTTCCACCGAGGGGATTCCAGGTAAAGGATTTGGAGGGGGATGGGTTTCAAACGCGGATTCAATAATCTGACAACAAAAACTATTTTTTTTCCATATCTGTAGGACCTCCTGAACCTCCGCTTCCTCATGCTGGGACAGAACAACATAGGCGTCCTCAAAGCTGAGATGTTTGCTGGTTTAAAGAACTTGTCAGATCTTGATCTTCCTCTCAATGCGCTCACCTCTCTCCCATCAAATGCTTTCAAGCCTCTCACCGCTCTCAAAGTTCTGGACCTTTCTATGAACCTCATCCAGAGGATGTCTCCCAAGGCCTTCAATGGCCTCAGGCAGCTCATGTTTCTCAACTTGGACAATAACAGGTCACAACACATTGATGTACATGCATATCTAGCGATTACAAAAGCAGACTGACATTGCAGGTATTTTAAACGAGAATCAAATTTCTCTAACATGGATTGTTCAATGCATTATTCTTGTGGTAGCCAGTCGTAGACAAATATACCAGCAACACTGCAGGTAAAATATATATTAGGGAAAAAACTTTTTACTCTAAGTTTGCCTATTTGTGATTAATGAGTAGTTTAATAAATGACTGACACGGAAATATAGGAATTAGCAGATTTGTCACAAAGGTAAATTTGAAAGTCATTCAGGCATGTTTGAACCAAAAAAAAGATGAAGAATAAGAGCTGATTATACTGAATCTTCCATAAGTCAATGTGTCAGAATTGTAATGTACTGTATGTATAACTCTTTAAAGTAGAAATGTAAAAGGAAGAGATAACATGAGCCTTTAAATTGCTTACCCCATTAAACAGTAATATGTTGCTAAAGTTAGATAAGTACCATAGCTTGTAAAATCTCTTTATATTGCTCGTAACACTACAGAGAAACGAGCATCAGGGGGAAGCAGCCTGAATC
Source organism: Pleuronectes platessa (assembly GCF_947347685.1). Classification (NCBI taxonomy): domain Eukaryota; kingdom Metazoa; phylum Chordata; class Actinopteri; order Pleuronectiformes; family Pleuronectidae; genus Pleuronectes; species Pleuronectes platessa. The sequence continues at coordinate 5,468,631 of NC_070642.1, forward strand.
TTTTTTGGAAGGTCACAGGTAGACTTCAGTTTTCAAAATAGAAATACTCACAAGTCATGAGATATGATTAAAAGAAAAATGCCTGGGACATGTTAGCAAGGTTAAAACTTGATTTTGAATTGAGGGAGCCATTGCAGTACCATGTCGCACCCTATTGGTTGATAAAGATACTCTGAATGTCTCTCCATATCCAGTCTGAAGACCGTTCCTCCTGGTGCCTTCAAACCGCTGCAATCTCTGGAAATGTTGGTCCTAGACAACAACCTTCTGTTCTCCCTGAGGCCGTCATCTTTGGATGGCCTGGACAACCTACAGGTAATATACTGTCTTGTTATGGTTTAAACAGGTTCTTTTTACACACAAACAGATGAGCAAGTCAGATAGAATCATTCTCATTTCAAGCTTAATGATATGCAATGTAAAACGATCCACTTCTTAAAGAGCAGAACAAATAGGGGACCTTTAATCATGTTGACAATTACTCGATTCAGCTACCATTATAGCTAGTTATTTTCTCATTAACATTGCATTGCACAAAACTTTCTCAAAGTACATTCATCCTCTAAACATAAGTAAATGTGCTGACTATTGAACCAGGAGCTCTACCTGAGGAAGAACAATCTGGAGCACCTGCCACCTGATGTGTTCAGGAACATGCCCAAGCTTTCTCAGCTGGCTCTCAGTGGAAACCGCCTGAAGACAGTGGATGGAAACATGTTCACCCATATGCCCAGTAAGACTAATGACAGCAGGGGGTCTTCTCACCGTCCCATATTCACAGGAACAGATGATTGATTACTGCATCATTTACTGTAGTAATAATCTTTCTTGTCCGACTCCTCAGACCTGAAGAAGCTGCACATCCATGACAATCCTTGGCGTTGTGACTGTAACCTCAGCTCCTTGGTGCAGTGGATGGGACAAACCAAGGCCACCCTGTCTCCTAGGACTGCCCTGAAATGCTTGAGCCCTCCAGAGCTCCAAAACAAGAGCGTCGCCAGCCTCAAGGTCGACCAACTGCTCTGCCGTGCCTAGCGCCAGAAAACCTTGAAGAAGACCCCGTTCTGGGCTCTGACCTTCAGAGATTCAGATAGCAAACTTTTATTTAACAACATTTTTTAGAGGGAACTTGTTTCTTGTCTGATTTCTTAAAGCTGCAATGTAATCAATAGATTTCACTGAAATATACTGTATCTCCTCTTCTTTATGAGCAACATATTGACTTTTTAAGCTAGAAATCTTGAATGAAATATTAGCCTTTTTTGAAACTTTGGCTTGATCTACATGTATTTAAAAGTTTAAAGCCAAAAGATATCGATGTGATTTCAACCCATGCTGGACCATGAAACTCCTAAACTGCAGTAAAAGTACCAAAAAAGTTTGCACTGAGCAGAAAAGCTGCGTCTCATCAAAGTATTTTCCACAAGCAAACTAAATGCACTGCTCTTTATCTGCAAATTCAAGACTGACATAATAATCATTGCCACTCAAGTTCACACTAGAGTCAGCAACACTGACCAAACACTGTTGTACAAAAAAGAGAACCCTGTTCATCATGAAAGCACAACAGCTTCATTGAAGATAACCCATAGATAGTATATGAAAAGCTCTGCACACAAGATCCAGCACTCAAACATTAAACACTACAAGTGACAGACAAGCTGCGCATCATCACAAGTTTTCCTCAAGCAGTACAAGTGCTGTTCTTTATCTGCAAATTCAACCTAATAAAGGTCATATTAAGAATATTCATTCCCACTAGACGTCTGCACATCACATCACAGATCAGAACTAAAAGGTTTCTTGGCCACACCTCTCGCTCTCTGTATGGTCTCAGCAAGTTGTGTGTACATAAGAGCCAAGAAGAAAAGCAAATACCACACTCGTTTTAGGCATTATTATAAACTTTTTGACTTTACTTGCTGCAGTGCAGACTGAGGAAATGATCTTTGTCTTCTCATCAATGTGTTCTGCTAAAAGCTGTATGAAATGAACTTGTAGCTGCAGTGTTTCTGGTTTAGCAGCACTGTGGAGATGTGCATGTCGACCTGGGCGTCATGGTCACGTCACAGTTGGAGCTGTAGGCATATCGCTTTACGAACACAGGGGAGGGCAAACCATTTCACAGGGAGGTGAGTGAACAGCAAGACAAATATTTCAGGATGAAAAAGTGGTGGCGTACATGTGTTAGACACAGACGAAGATGTCAAGAGAGATTTTGGTGATAAGAGCCAATGCTGCCGTTGATAAGCTGTAAACAAAAACACTTGAGCTCTGCAGCAGAGTTACTACATTGCGAACACATAAACACACAAACACACACAATATGACAACTTATTTTTCTGCTCATTTCTCCACATTATCTTTAAATATAATTTGTATGTTGGCTGCTGTATTATTGTAGAACATCTCTCATAGTTAACCTTTAATATCCTAATCTCATATTGCTTGTCGTACAATAACTGTACAGGATTGAAAAGTGAGGGATTACAGTGGGATTATATTAATTTCTGCCAGAAAGAAGCTCAGCTAAAATCTAAGAATTAGAACAGTGTTGGATAATAAAATTTCATTGAAAATGTAATCTCTAAATGAATGTGTAGTTAGCCTCGGATCCAGGCTGATTCTGCAAAGTAGCTAAGCAGCAATATACCGAATGGCCAAAAATATGTGGACGTGTCTCATTCCCAAAACTGTGGGAAGTGATTTGAATCTATATCAACCTCCAATAATCTGGTTTCAGGTTATTCCACTAGGTTTTCTTTACTAGCTGCAAAGGCATGCTTCAAGCTCCATTAGTAAGGGTCCATAGATGTTGAGTGATTGATGGCTCCCAGTGAAATCTCCCTAACAGAGGTGATGGTTGGGATATCCGTCAAGGAAGCACTCCACTGAGAACTATTGCAAAGTAGATGGAATCGCTAACTTAGTCCTCGATGAGCTCCCAGCTTTGATCTCTATACTTGCTATCATGTTGAACTCCCCTTTTCTAAAAGAAGGCATATACAAAGAAAAGCCACCTCTCCTGCAGTGTCTGCTGCTACTGCACATCTTCTAACTGTCAGTGCACCTGCACCGCGCTTCACACTATGATATGCAATTACTGTACCGCAACCTCCCCTAAACCTGCCTCTGTCAGACACTCACTCATTATTGCACATCCACAGGAGGGAGAGAGACGGAGCAGGCAGAGGCGGGGGGAGTTTGATCACTTTGTGGATGGAAGGAGAGATGGGTGAGCTGGAGATGGAGCGAATAGGAGGATGAGTATATGGTGTGAAGGGAGGAGGGGAGGTGGCAGAGCATGATGCACTGCTCAAAACCTTGTGTAATTGACAAGGTGACCTCCTCGCACAATGACTTTGACAGCGAGTGCCAGTGCCTCCCATTCTAAAAGGTGACATGATCGGTTTAATTTCCACCTGCATTAAACCTGCTATTATAGGAGAGCGCCCAAGAACAATATAATAGCTAGGCTTTGTACCAAGCCACAGCTTTTCGCGCCTCCAGCATCGAGCATATTATAAAGGAATGTCAAACGGATATATATTTTTCTCCTCTCCTCCCCAATGTTTCTTTATTGGCCTGTTTATTTTAATTAGCTGCTGCTAAACCTATAATCTTTACAGAGGGTTCAGTTTGATCACCGACACCACACATTCACATCTCAACACTTCACAGAATGGAAACATTTCATGCTTATCAGAATTCATGATGATTTGATTTTAGATGAGTGTTAAAATTACAGCAGAGAATAACAGCCACTGAGTGTGTTATGTGGACAAATGCATCATGTGCTGCATGCGCATGGTTGTGTGTTTCTTTACACAAGATTAAGTGGCTCTACATGTTTCCGAAGGCCTGGTTCTCTGAGATTCATCATGCATAACATACAGAATCATGACTGTGTGCCTATGTGCAGTTTCATATCTCCCACTAAGCATGCAGTCTGTTTATTTGAATAATTTAGGCTGATGTGTTTTGTTAGGTTTTCATGAAAGCTACAGGCAATGAAACACGCCTGCTAGATAAAGGCTGCATACTGGCTGTTTTATGTCTCGTGTTTAAGTTAGATGTGTTTGCTCTGCACTTCTTCCACTATGGTCTGTTGTCCCTTGAGAATCATGAATGTGTTGCACTGCCAGATGTAGTTACTGTTCGGAAACACACATTACATCATTAGAGGCATTCCATGCAGTTCTATTTTAAAACATCTTTTCAGTGTAGACAGGCGACTGCCACTGCTGCTGCTGAGCACTTAGCCCTGAGAATTGTGGGTCTCCTCTTTAGGGAAACTTCAAGTGATGTGAGACAAACGCTGACTTGAGTTATATTTTCCCTTTCTGGTCCTGCATGGTAAAAAAAACAGGTAGCATGTGGTATGTGTTGGACCCTCATCTAAAAAAAAATTACATATCTCACAAGCTTGTTGACCATCCAATTGTGGGGCATCCTATTGGTTAAAGCTGTAGTACTACATTTGTGGCTTGACTGTGCCAGCCCTATAATTGTGAAAGTCCTTTACTGGCTCAGTGTTCAAGTCAACACTAGCTGGCCAAATGCATCCTCTTTTACACCAAAATAAGCTTCTATAAACCGGTTTATTAAACGTCTGTAAAAATGGGCGATGGACTCCTTCCTGATTCCAGAAGGGGAGTTTTCCTTTCAGTTATTTTCCCCAGATGCAACGTGTTCAACATCACAAATGCATAAAAAAAAGTATGCATTCTCTCCCGTCTCTGTCTTGCAAAATTGGCGCGTTCACTCAGGTGTCATGGTTCCATCATTCCTGATAAGAGCCACAACCTTTCACCTGTGTACTGCGGAGTCATTTGACCAGGGAGTAAATATCAACTGTATCTATTCCGACTTCAGACAAAAGCTACATATTTAAGGCAGTGGGCTTTAGTCATCAAGTAACACCATTGGTTGGCTGGCTGAGTTTCCACACTATCATCAGGGTGGAGTTTGCTGGCAGTTGTTCTAGCTTAGAGCCTTTGTAGCTAGATTCACTTATTTAAGGTAAGATTTACTACTGTGTTAAGAAATGACCAGAATGTTTGTACACGTCTTCACCTAAGTCTACTTCAGCTGTTTACTGCCATTCTAGCCCGATCCATTTCACAAGGTTAAATTTCAGAGTTGCGTTAACAGCTTGCTGTGATGGTTTCAAAGTGACCAAATTAAAATCAATCAACACAAGTTAAAATTTCTAATCATGATCCTGTGAGTGTCAAAAACATGTGCCTGCTAATCTTTTTACAGAAAATGATTATTCTTAGTTTAGTTGATACTGACCTTGCATATTAACCTTGAATATAGTAAAAGGGTATATGAAAAACGAACAATCAATAAGGGAGCTCAATCAGTGCTTGCTCTGCCTACTGTGACCACTTCATGTGGCTTGAGTACTTTGAAGAATATTTCTAACATTTAGATTCCACCAAACAGCAGTGAAATCGCTCGTTCTCTGTGAATGTTTTGCTAACAACTAATCACTTGTTCCAATTAAACAGGCCACAAGTTGTACAAGTGTTTCGCCTCCCTTCCTAATACGTAACAGACAATTAACTGAGGATTCATTTATTTGGTTCTTACAAGGGAAACTCTTCCTCCTCCATCCCCTCACATCAAACTGTTCCATTGATGAAGCGGTGGAGTTGTTCACTGGAAGGCCTGCAACAGTTTGGACTTAGTGAGAAATGTAAATGCACGGCACAGAGGAGAGAACCAACAGGGATACAATTAAAGATTTCTCTCTGGTACACATTTATGTCTACAAAAGAGGCTTTGTAAGGTTAGAGGAGATGCAGTGTTATGCTCATTATTATTATGACCTATTATCATGATGTAAAATTGCTGAGAAAACTATTGAGAGAATACGACAGAGTTCAGCTGTAAGAAACACCATACTTTAATTGATTCCTTCCAGATTTTGCGTGTTTGTGTTTATGTCTTTCCACAAAACATCTCCCCAGATGAACAGTGGAACTGGGAAAGTCAGTGGGATGTTTGGGGCCAAAGCTCCTTCATCTTGACCTGGAAATAAGCAGCTTACAAGGATAATTTTCCTGTTTGGCATGAAACTGGACATTTTGATATTTTCTCAAGTCAGTTTTAAAGGCATTTATTCATCCAGTGCTGACCATCTGGGGACGTTCCCTAGCCATAGTTTTAGGCTTCCATTATTGGCCTAGTTATCATCTGTATTTATTTAACCTGAGCAGCCTCACTGGGACTTTGCTAAATGCCCATTTGAGCTGTGGTGCTTGAGGACCCATTTAGAAAATGGGTCAGGTAGCGACGGTGCAGAGGATGGACTGTCCTCTGACTGTCTGTTACCTAAACAGGTCAGAACTGTGAGCGTGAAAGCACAATATTACACCAAAATATCACAGACATATTCAAACACATTTTCTGTGAGCGATTTTCATGGGCTCGCCACTTCAACAGTACTCAACCTTTTCTACTGCAGACAAACTGAGTACTGACATGTGAGATGTATCACACTGAGCCACATGTCAGAATGAGGAGACGGACGTCTGGTCAGGGATTCCAGCGCTGTGTGGTTTAGCACAGTCCTGCTGCTGCGGCCCGGCCACAGTCCATCACTGTAGTCTGTGTTTGCATTCAGCTCACAGGCTACATGCCTTTGGGCTGAGCCATGAGGGAAACACATCGCTGTTGCAGGCACAAAAGTCTCCTTAAAATACAAGTGATTTGTGCAGCTTTGACTGAGTGAACTGTGCACAGTCAAATAGTTGCATTTTCTTAGGAGAGTGAACTTTTAAAAGTTTGATGTATACTTTATGGATTAAGCATACTTTGTAAAGCATATATAGCAGACGGACCTTAATTTGGCCTCTTAAAGAGACAGGAGCTAAACCCAAGTGTCCAGATAGGCTGACGAGAAGCTGCAGCAATGGGCCGTATGTGGAAAGTGACGTTTTCTGAACATCCGAGCATGTAAATCTTTCTAAGTACTAACCCAAGTAAGAATCATGAATGTGAATATGAGCATTTGTCTCCTTTATCTATAATCTGATTTTATTAATACCTACACAAAATACCAGGACCTGAGATCTGGTATTTCCTGTTAATTAGCATGAAAAATGTTGCGTCTATGTAGTTTTTAAGTGGAAGTGCTCTACTAAAAATATTTGCACATAACTCATCGAACATAAAGGAACAGTGTCTTTTAAAATGAATAATCTGCTGATGTGATATTTCAAAATTTGATCTAAGGAGACGAGAGTCCACATCACTGGAGCCTCCATGAAACGCAGGAAATATGGTGATGTGTAAAACCCACATCTGTGTGTCTGTCAGTGACAGACTCACGCTCTCCACTGTCAGACTCTTGAAGCAGTCAAAATAATTTCCTCTGACAGTTTGCGTTTTTCCGAGCTTTTTGAGCACATCATCCATGACAGCTGTAATTCTTGGCTGTTTGACAGATTTTCTCCGTTGCTCATTTCTGCCGGTAATACGTTATGAGACACCACGAACTTGTGAGTAGTCGTCATTAATTTATTTCCTCTCGCATAGTATAACATGTTGCAGCAACCTTCAGAATCTGTGGCAGGTTAAACTTTACTGATGGAAGGGCAGAATAAAAGACATACTTTATTGGCCTAACATCATTCTAACTCCTGGTCTGACGACTGTGTTATACTGGTAATCTCTCCATTCAACAACACCATCTAATGTTGGTCTTGTAGTTTGGCCAATGGGATCATTTGGTCTATTTAAATCCTTAGCCTACAGCTTTATAGCAGCTATAGGTGATGAATCCTCTTTGCTTTAGTTCATACAGCTCCTGCAGATGTACACATCTAGATTCTTGCAGGGAAAACTACAGATTTAATTTGTGATGCTGTTGGTGTATCCTCTGGTGACTAAGATCCCTGCAATTCAATTTGTTCAGTTGCTGAACTTAAAGTACAAACTCTGAGGGTGAGTGGGCCAAACTTGACCAAATAATGGTTACTTACCTTCACCAGATCCCCCAGCTCCACTTTGTATCATGGCCGACCACTTGTCAATACCTTTTAGGATTTAAAGCACCACTGTACCTTAATACCATTAAACCGGCCAAACCTATAATATTA